>NC_137806.1:32010039-32337539 GCF_963383645.1 Muscardinus avellanarius
TTAGCCAGCAGTTATGTAACTGAGCCATCTCATTATGAAATCCTCCTGAGCAACTGACAAGCAGAACCCGTGCTGTGATTCTGAACCCTCTTATTGAGCTACCCTCAAATCCCCACCTCAAAGAAATGCTGAGCTAACAAATACTTGTTACCATTATGTTTGGGGTGGAGTACTTTTTTAACTACTAAAGAACCAATCTATCTCCTTTCTGAAGAGTTCCCTCCCATCATTAACCAAGTTAAATTCTCTATGCTGGGACATGCTTCTCTTGGTAATTTAGCTCTATTTTTCTGCCTGCTCTAAGAACTACGTGGGCAGAACTCTCTTGCTGATCCTTGGCCCCTAGACGTATGGACAGGACACACTATCTAGGTTTTAAAATCAAACAGCAATGAAAATTTCCAATCTGGTAATCAAATTTCATTCAACTAGAATTTTGCAAGTAAGTGCACTTTTACTTCCTTTTTGAAATTCACATAATTGACAAGAAGGTAGCCAAAATGGGGCAAAATATTGTCCTCAAAGGTATTAGACTGTTGAGATTATATAATGGGTGTAAATATCAATCAGCAGAAGCTGTCAGTGTAGTACCTTATCTTAGAACAAAGTTCTCCCAAAAAGTGGACTGAGCAAACATAAGTGAATATAGCTTATCCCTTTAAATTAAAATATATTTTAAATGTATCCATCATTAACAGCCTTTTCTGGCTTTTATTGCAAGTTTCTAGGTACAATGTAAAACGGGTGTTTACCATACTTAACCCTTTACTGTCACCTTGAAAATTCAAGGTCATCATGAAGCCCAGTGTTAAGCATCTGAGCTAGATTATTTCCTCCCTCATTTTCTCATTACTTCTCACACCGTCATTTATTTTATAAATTGAGTGAGTTTGGGTATAGCAACATTTTCCCTTTGTAATTTTCAATGAGCATCAGGAAGGCCATGTTGTGAGAATCCTAGTAATTTTGAAGTAAATAACTTCCAAAATATTTGGAATGAGGCTGAGTGGGCAGGGGAGGGGCAAATAGATAATTATATGTTTATGAAGATACCAACTATATGAATATTCATGACAGAAGAACTGAAAACATGAGCATATAAACAATTGATACATCAGACTATAGAACGATGGGAAATATTTTTTCAATATTTTGTTATTGTAACATCTTTCCAAAGGACAAAAAAATATTGTCACCTCTCCTACCTATAATTAAATACTGCTGATATATCTGAGTATAAGTAATGAAGGTGGAGCCAGGCTGGTGGTGCACGCCTGTAAACTCAGGACTTGGGAGGCTGAGACAGGAGAATCACAGGTTCAAGGACAGCCTCTGCAACAGAGATTCTCCCAGAAACCTAAGCCCTTGTTTCAAAACAAAGGCAAAAAGAAAAATTACAAAGGGTGCTAGAGTCGTAACTCATAGGCAGAATGTCCCTGCATTCAATCTCCAGTACCCCCTAAAAATAATGAATGTGGTATTTTTTGAAAACACTGGTCTCCACTATAAATTTACCCCATCATGAAATCAAATTAGTTTTGGAGCAGGACTGACTGGCGAGTGAGGGGAGATGGCAAATATCAGAGAGGAAAGAACTCATCACAGATTTCTTTTGGAAGCCCCTGTGGTCCCCTGCAGAATCTCTTCGGTACTGAGCCACATCACTGAGAGATGGACCCGATTCTGCAGGTCATCTTTAAGGAGCAGACCACTTTACCCCACTGAGTGAAAGTGCATGCTTAATCTAGAATCTGCTCTCTCTTGTCCTCCCTTTTTCTCTTCAAAGAACTAGGAGAGGGTTTTGCAACCAGAAAGAGGCACAGAAAAACCAGTACCGTGGTCTTGGTCTGGGGCTTCCAGGTTGTAGCCGTAACCCAGCAGCGTTCGCACTGCCTCGCGGAGGCTGTCCTTGTTGGATTTCTTGGTTCGGTCATCCAGGAGGGTGTAGGGAACGAGGCGAGGGTTTCTCCTGTTCTTTACATCCTGTGGGGAGTCAACAAGGAAGCCGTGTCTTCATCAAAGCAATGCTGGCAGCTTTGAAAATGGGGCGCTACCAAATACATCAAGATTCAAAGCACCTTTCACATTTCCTGTCTTCCCAGGCTCCCGAAGATGCTAAAACAACACCTGTATAAAAATTTTAAGTAAGCCAAGCATGGTGGCTCATGTAATCCCAGTATTTGCAAGGCTGAGAGAGGAGGGTCATGGTTTGAGACCAGCCTCAGCTACTTAGCCCATTGCAACCCAGTGAGACCCTGTTTCAAAATAAAGGATAAAAAAGAGGGCCAAGGGTGTAGTTCATAGGTAGAATGTCCCTGGGTTTCATCCCCAGTACTGAAAAAAAAATTAAGCGAACACATAGGTGCATTCATTTTTATTTTTATGATAATAGAGATTGAACCCAGAAGCATTTTATGCCCTCACTACACTTTCCAGCTCTTTAATTTCTTATTTGGAAAGAGAATCTTGATAGGTTGCTGAAAGAGCCTGGCGAAGTTGCTTCAGCTGGCTTTGAAGCCAAAATCCTCTTGTCTCAGCATCTCAAGTACAGGGGTGATAGACACGTGCCACCATGCCTGGCTTGGTGCGTTAATTTAAAATAGGCTCTCAGTGGGATGGGGCGGGGATAAAGACAACGAGGAGATCCAGCTTCGCTGATCTCTAACCTTCTGCCATCTGCCATGGCGTTGGCCACTGGGTTAACTCAGAGGACAGGCGATTTCCTGGTACGGTTCACTGACCAGTCTTTGTACAAGAGCTAAATTAGTCCCTGTCATCCCCATTGACCGAGTCAGAGGACACCAGGCTGCCTTTCCCTCATCAGAGGAAACCTAGCGTGTGACGGACGCACATTCTGTGTTACTGCAATGCTTGGAAAATGTGCAGTAGGTTGACTCTGCCGACCCAAACCAGGCTATCCTGAGAAGTGACCACAGAGCACATAATCGGCTAACTAGGAAAGAGGCATGGGTGTTAAAATGAGGTTAAAACGTTATGGTCAAAGAGTGAGGACAGGATATTGTACTACCTGGGCATAAGGCCGCCTAATTTTAGAGGAAGTATAAGCTGTCCTTGCAGGGATGGGTAGAGATTCCCCGGTCCTACAAGTATCCAGAGCACCAGAACTTAGGACAGTCCTTCCCACTGAGAGTACACTGCGGTACGTGCAAAGTCTGCACATTTCAAAAAGCACCATCAGTTCCTAACTTGCCCTGGCAGAAAGAGGAACTGGGAGACCACTGGTGTGTGTGTGTGTGCCTCTCTCACACACACACACACACACACACACACACACACACACCACGAAGCTGTGGGGGTGGCCAGGAGCAGATCTGGTAAACAGAAGTGAGGAAAAATGTGCCCTCTCTTTTCTTACTTCCTTTACCCAGAGACCCATTTCCCCCTACCTGAACACCTACTGTGCTACCTGGAGCCCAAGCACCTGGTCATTGTAGTGCCACCACACCACCCCCAACAAGCAGCACCAACAAGGGAGACTGCCCAGCATCTCCCTGTCTTTCTTGTATAACACTGGGGATTGAACCCAGGGGCATTCTACTTATGAGCTATATTCCTAGCCCTTTTCATTTTTCACTTTGAAAAGGGTCTGCCTAAGCTGTTGAGACTAGCCTCAAACCTGTGATCCTCTTGTCTCAGCCTCCCAAGTACTAGGATCAATACCTCCTTTTCAACATGGCGCTGCCTCTCAACTCTCCACATCCTCTAGGGGGCCTCTCTCTGTGTTCATGGTACACTGGGAAAGGAACTTTTAAGGGAGCTTCCTGAAACATCCATGCATCCCAACATCTGGGACCAGCTGAGCTAGAAAACAGAGAAACCCAACCATCTCCTGTTCCCAAAGAGTTTACAGTCTAAAGCTCAACTAAATGACCTAAGAAACTGCCCACTGTCACAGGGGAGATGGTGAACAAGGAGTGGGGAGGGGGCTGGGGCAAGGGATGGAGGAACAGCTCACAGGGACCTTCACCAGCTCCAACTGAGCCTTGCAGAAGAGGAGGAGCCTCCTGCCCAAGAAGGAGCCCGAGAGGCAGATGGCAGAGGAACCCTGGGTTGTCTTGAAAGATACATGGTCTTCAAGGCAAGTGAGTCTTCTGCAGTGACCAGCAGACTCCTTATCTCTAGTATAAAGCTCTGATTAGCACGCACATGTGCGCACACACAGCTTGACCAGACTTAGCATTAAGATTTGCATTAGTTATGACCAATTTAATTCAATACAAAAATGTCCTATCATCATATAGGTTAGAGCAAGCCTTACTGTTGTTGTGGTTTTCTTTTTTCTTTTTTTTTTTTTTTTTTTGTCTTTCCAAATAAAAGCCACTAATCTAGAAGAACTTTGGAAACACATTTTCCAAACGTACAATAGGCTAGTAAGGGCATCCTTTTGCCATGAGCCGGCACAAAGCCTTAGATTAAGAAAGTGGGCGCCATCAGCTCTGGGGTGAGATCGCTTGACCTCAGGTCCGGCTGTCCAGCATGCCAGCCATGTTACATCGAGCAAGCTATTCTAAGGCTCTGCATGTGCCACGTGAGGACTATGAACCTTCATAAAACTGTCATGAGAGCTAAAGAAGAGACCCAGGGCATTCTAGGGATAACCAGTCCTTCAGCTATAACTTGGTGTTGCCGGTAGGGTGCTAGGTACAGTTGTCCCATTTTGCAGGCATAAACTCTAAAGTTGAATAATTTTGCTAATGAGGAAAACAGTGGCAGAGAATTTAAGTAGCTAGAGAATTCTATTTAAATAGTAGCATGGTCATTACGGGGCATGGCTAAAATTCACTTTAAACCCTTGGGGGTACACTGCCTCAGTCTCTATTCAATGGCCTGCAGCTGCTCCAGAGCCGATCACCTCTAATGGACAGAAGTACAAGATCACAAATCTCTCCGAATGCTGAAATACAGAAAACCTGTTTTTCACCTACGTTTAACACAAACACCACTGATAGTCATTATATACCCCTCTCCGGGTATTACGACACAGACACTGAGCTGGACGAGTAGTAATTTATGGTCTACCACGTTGCTGAGGGTGTTGGGTAACATGTAATGTGTCAGCATATTACCATTCAGAAAATGCAGAGAAAAAATAATAATAATTCTGGTGTTCATCTGGCCCCAGGGACAGTGAAGGAGGATTGGTGTACCTACCTATAGTGTTCTTCTTTTTTCAACTTATTTCAAAATTCCCTCTTAAATCCGAAAGAATAAAATGTTACAAGAGCATGTTATAAATCACCACTATAGCTCTTTCTCCTGTGCACCTACTATGCCTTCCATGGTAACATTCAGAGCCACAATCATGGTATTCTTCAGCTCAGGGATAAACAGGTGCTTTTGCGCATATGTGCAATATCTGCCTGATATGGGGGTTGAAATAGTCATAACAGCCTCTGTTGAAAAGTATGCTAATGGCCTCTTAGCTCCATCTCAACCTAGGCACCAGGCCTCCTGCGTACCTGCTGGATGCCATACGTCCAGCCCTGCCGGATCCGGTCCCGCGCCCACACGTTGTGAGCGTTTTCCGCCAACTTGTCCACCATTGCTTCCTGCGAAGGAGTGAGTTTTATAAAGCTCAGGTCCATCGGGGCGGGCTTGTACCCACTTGTCAGCTGGTAACTACAAAGCAAAGAAACACATCATTGAGTTTTCATCCAAATTCCTACAACAGGCCTGTCACGGACCCACTGCATGCCAGCTGGTCTGTAGCCCAGTGGTCACGGGCCAGTCAACCAGCCCAAGCCCTTTCACGTCAGCTGATAACCGGTTGGATGGAGAAAGCCATGCACCCTATTTCCATTTTCATGGCAATAAAACAGAAATGAAGTAATTTCTCAGATATGTGAACACTTATTGTACAAGTTTCTAATATAAAGGCGTTTGAGTGATTTAAATCAAAATGTTGATGACCTGTTAAAATATTGGATGGGTTTGAGTCATTTTCCTTCAACTTCCTAATGTTTTATCAAGATAAGATTGGCTTTATTAACGAGTGGATCCTGTTACTATCTGTACTTTATTCTTCGTGGGAAATTCTAACGCATTTGTAATTGAGATTCCTATCACCATCCTTGTTGTATCTAGGAAGCCTTAAATAAGAGGGTAGGAAGGAGAGGAAAATGTCAGCTATGTCATCATGGATAGCATTCCTACATTTCCTCGGAGTTCAAGAAACTCAGAGGCTATTTCTAGACTCTGAGGGAAGAAAAGACCCTAAAGTCTAAGTCTTACTCTTGGGAGAAATGTAAAATTGAATATATTAGGCTGGGCATGGTGGGACACACCCGTAATCCTACTACGCAGGAGGCTGAAACAGAAGAATCGCAGGTTTGAGGGCAGCGTCAGAAATGTAGTGAGAGTCAGCAACATAAAGAGACCCTGTTTCAAAATAAAAATAAAGGGGGCTGGGGGTATAGCTCAAAGATAGACTGCCCCCAGGCTTAATCTCTAGTACCACAGACATAAAGAAGAAAATATGAGATTTTCAGCACGCATGTGTAAGGGCACTGGGCCACGATGCTCATAAATGGCCTCATTCTGTGTTCCTGACAGTGGTCCCAGCGCCCACTGACATCTTCTGTGGTCATTTATTCCCAGTAATCACTTATCACTATTTCATGGTAAAACCTCTCATTTTTATGAATAATTTATCTATAGGCAAAAGCTATAGAATTAACCCTTAAGTAGATTAGATTGGTCTGACACATGGAAAATTATATTAATTACAGGCTTAGTGTCATTCAACACACTAAATTTCTAGACAAGAAATTTTGATCTGTCTTAAATTTGAACTCTGTATACATGGTCATTAACAAAATTATACTTTCCTTTCCTTTTGCATAAATAAGTTACAAACCCAATGTACTTAAACATATCGAAGTCAACCACTAAGCCAAGCAAGGGAAGGAGGGATGGGGAGGGGATGGGGGTGGGAATTGGGTAGGGGTTAAATCAGTGATGTGTACTTGTATGTACACACAAGTTTTTTATCCCAATATGATGTATGAATATAAATATGTACCAATATATGAATATAATATGTACCAATAAAATTTTTTAAAAAAGAAGTTACAAACCTTTTTTAAAGTATCTTATAGATTTTTTTGTTTGTTTGTGGTACTAGGGATTGAAACCAGGGACATTGTACTTTTGAGCTACAGCCCCAGCCCTTTTGCTTTTAAACAGGGTCTTCCAAGTTTTCTGAGAATCTTGCTACATTGCTGGAGCTGTCCTCAAACCTGTAACCCTCCTGTCTGTCTCAGTCTCCCAGGTACTGGGAACAAAGGTATGTGCCACCACAACTGGTTTAGATTTATGTTTCAATAGACAAATCCATAAACTGTGAGCATGGCCACTTATACAAGTTATTTTAGATAATATTCAACAAGGAATCCTCAACACACTGATCTGCTTTCACGCTGACAGTCTAGTTTGCATGTTTGACGCTTTTTGCTGAGGCAGCCATTAGAGCCTGGCATGGCGCCCAGTCTCTGCGTGTCCTCCTTCCCACTTCTCCCTCCCCCTGAGAGTCCACAGCCCCCCAGCACATACACTTTCCAGTCGCCCTGATCTCACCTGGCTGTCAGAGGTCACACAGATGAATGTGGACCTGATATCAGTTTATGAATCACTGATAAGAGATGATGCTCGAAGAGGGAAAGTGCTTCTAGCAGCTTTTTTTTTTCAGGTCTGAGGATGGAACCCAGGGGCATTCAACCTCCGATCTAGCAGTTAATTCTAATGATGGACTGCCCAGCAATAGCTCACGGGCTAGGAAAGTGTTTTATAAAGTTAGGGGGGTAAGAAGATATTTTTGAAAGTTGGAAGGAAAGAAAGAGGTCCATCTAAATAAAAACATCGAAGTTCTACTAATGTGGGAAGATGGATAATACCAACATAAGCGTCTCCCTTTATTTTCTATAGCCTTGCTCTTTCTAGGAAGAGTTTCTTTGGGTTGCTCTTTAGCCAGTGATCTCAGTGAACACTCATGGAGACGTGTTTGAATCAGGTGGTTTGAAGTTGTGTACACTCGTTAGCTTACACGCATTGCACACGTGGACTATTTTACCTGATTGTTCTACAACCCTGTACAACAACAAAATGAAGCTTAAATTCCTCATTGCCTAACTATGGAACCAGCCCGAGATGTCCATCAACACATGAATGGATTACAAAACCATGGGATGTACACACAATCCTACTCAGCCGTAAAGAAAAGTATGCCACTTGCAGGGAAATGGATGGAACTGTAGATAGATGGAAATGGATCAGACTTGGCCTAAGTGGGACTTGTGCTAAGTGAGATTAGTCAGTAGCAGAAAGCTCGAGGACAAATGTTCTCCCTCATATGCAGAAGCTAGAGGGAAAAACTGGGATACAGGAAGGACTTCAGAGGGGGGGGAACCTTAGTGGACTGAAGGAAAATACCTGAGGGAGATGGGAGAGGAAAGAAAGACATCTCAGGGGCCGTGATGCACATACACAGACTTATCAAAGCCGTTCGCTGTGCTGAGCAGAAGGGGGTAGTTTGGGAGAGAGAGTGGGGTAGGAACCAGGGCAGTGTTTGCTGAGTGCTGTACGCATATATTCCTCCATTACCCTCAACTTCATCAAGATGTATGGTTACAACGCACCAATAAAAAAAATTTAAATGGTCCTTTTAAATAATATTCTCATCCAAATTAAAGTTACCACCACTTCATGCAAACCTTAATTTTTCCTTTTGGTATTGGGGATTGAACCCAGGGGGGGGCATTCTACCTCTGAGCTACATCCCCAGCCCTAGTGTTTTTGAAACAGGGTCTCATTTGCTGGAGCTGGCCTGGAACCTGTGATCCTCCTGTCTCAGCCTCCTAGATGGTGGATTACAAGTGTGAACCACACCTGGCTCTTTCACCTACACCTTTTCATTACCTCCACCTCGGTTGTACTTCAATTCATCTTATACAGTAAAAATGAAACAAATAACTTTGAAATTCCTGAATTCAACGGTTTTTGATAAAATCGCTGACATGAATGTGTCACTAACATGAATAAATGCTTTCAACAGTAACTACAAAAATATTATTCTATTTCTAGTACATCTTAACAAAGGAATTATCAAAGCATTTTATCAAAAAAACTTTTAAAAATAACTATAGCTAGGTGTAGTAACAAATACCTGCCATCTCTTTACTTGGAAGGCTGAGACAGGAGGGACCACCAGTTTGAGACCAGCCTCAGGAACTTATAAAGATGCTGTTTCAAACTAAAATATAAAATTGGGCTGGAGATGTAGTTCAGAGGTAACCCAGCCCTGGGTTTGAGTCCCAGTATCACACAAAGTACCTTGACAGATAATGCCAATTTCATCTCATTTATGCCATTTTAGAAGGTGCACAAAGGTCATTTGACAGCTAATATGAATTACTGTCTTGTGATTAAAAAGATCAAAGTCGTCTAAATATGTAATTGACACGGATCTTGGAAGCTAAGTGGTTTCAAAGAACGTTTTAGACTGATTCCTAGAAACTTAAAACAGGATTGTTATAATTCTTGAGAAGTAAAATTCCATAGCCCCCAAATTAATGAAAAATTCTATCATCTAGTTGAGTATATTAACACAAAATACATAAATAGCCCATATTAAAGACATCTACGTATTACCGTCCTCCCGCCTCAAACTTCCTGGGGAAAATGCTGTCAGAACCAGCCACTAGACTGCTGTCTTTCAACCTCTTAGTAGCTGGAGCTATTACTTGCATTAATATGCCAGGTCTATGTCATCAACTGTTATAGTTAGGTATAAAATGTCCTCTCAAGAGCTGGGCATAGTGGTGCACGCTAGTAATCCCGGAGCTTGGGAAGCTGAGACAGTTGGCTCGCACAGCTTCAAAGCCAGCCTCAGCTACTGAGTGAGGCTCTCAGGAATTTAGTGAGACCCTGTTTCCAAATAAAGTATAAAATAGGTCTGGGAATATAGCAGGGAGGTAGAAAAGCCCCTGCGTTCCACTCCCAATACCACCAAAATTAAATAATTTTTTTAAAAGTTTAAAAAAGTCCTCTCAAGAGCTCACTTATTAAAATTCAGGGTTGAAATAATTCAGTCATGAGGGTTGTAATCCCAGAAGTGGACTGTAATGAATTTGCCTGGGGGTACCGAGTGGGCACTGGGTGTGAAGGGGGTCTCCGGGTGGAGCCTTGGGGATTATATACAGCTCCTCCTGCCCCAGCTCACTCACTCCAGCTTCTGGCCTCCACGATGTGAGAACAGCAGTACACTTCTCTTCAATTCCCGCTGCCATACTGAGACATGTGGTCCCCGGCCTCATAAGGACCGAGCCAGAAACCCTAAGAAAATAAGTCTTCTTTCTTCTAAGTTATGTGGTAAGATGTTTGGATTTTGACTATAAGAATGCTGGCCAGATTAACAACCATCCTACAAAAGCAGCTTATGAGAAATATAGATGAAATTCCACAAGTACATCCAATCTCTCCCCTTTCCAAATGTCTACGTTCTTCTGTATTTATTAGCTGTTAGCTTTATTTTGACAAACATAGAACCTAGTAACACAAAATCATAAAAATAGTAAGAGTAATAATTACCCAAACAACTGGGCTTTTTTATAATAAATTTTTCATTAAAATAACTCTGGGAAAAAAACAACAACAAAAAACTGGCCAACTGCCAGTTCTGTTTGCATCAAATTACCAAAGATATAAACACAAAACTTGATAGCACTTGGCCCTGCTGATGATGTGTGGCATTAAGTGGTAATTTAGTTTTGAACTTCAATCTCATTTGACCCTTTTTCCTAAGCAGATACTAGAAACAAGTCCTAGAGAAAAGAATGCTCCATAATTTCACAGAAGGGCCAATTAAAGCAATAGAACGAAAATGTGGCAGAACACCCAAACCAGAAAGCAGCTTTTCCTCCCTTTTTCTCTCTTCCCCCAGCCACATCCACCTCAAGCTTCCTTATTTAGTGTGAATCGAGTTAAATGAAGCTTGAGAATCGTCAAGCTCTGAGAGACGTATGAAAAAATGCGAAAAATGGCGTCTGTGTGCAGTGGATGTGAGCTGTAAATTTCAATACCCCGTCAGCCCTCAGTGCCTGACAACAAATGAGAAAACTTCAGATGGCTGCCCACCGGGGACACACAGGACAAGTTTTGCTGAGAGCGCATCCACTAGAAATAAACACCCGGCGGACAAATTCACAGAGAGGGGCAGCTAATATTCAAAAGCCAATCTCCCGAAAACAAACACAGAAGAATTCATTTTGAAAAAGAATCTGGGGAAAGGACAGGGCATCTCGCCCTTCTGTTCCACTTCCCTGTATGCTTGTTTTAAAGTCAACGTCTAATGTGATGTGTACCCCATAAACTTTTTTACTCAAAGGCCTTTCAGTTACTCCCATGACTCTCTCCAAACAGGACGGAAGTATCTGCCACCTCAAGAAAGCGTCATTGAAAGAGAGGGACCCAAGAAAAAGCTACTTTTTGCTTCTGGAATTTTTAAATAGCTTTGAAAACCCCAATGCAGAGACGCCAGTTTGGAGAGAAGGCTCCTGGGGCAGGGGGAGAAGGGAGGAGGGAGGAGGAAAGGGAAGAGAGAGGAGAGGAGAGGGAAGGAGAGGAGGGGAAAAGGGGGAGAGAGACAAACTGACAGAATTAATATAATACTGGATATGAGAACAAATGTGTGGAGCCTCGCTATGTTGCTAGGGTAGTCTTGAATCTGCAATCCTCCTGGTCTCATTCTCCCAAGTACTGGGATTACAACCAGGCGCCACTCTGCTCAGCTTCAATGTTTTTCTTGCTATACTGAACAAGGCCTTTATGTCCATCCCAAAGGATGAACAGGAAGGGTCAAGAATCCAGGGTCTTCAAGCTAAGACAGGCTGAGATTCCAGAGCTAGAGGCGGGGAGAGTCAGGAAAGGAGTTTCTCCCCACCCTTGCCCACATGGTGACTGGTAGATAACCACAGAGCCAAAGGTCAACCTGTCTCCTGCTTCCCAGGTGGCACCTAGGAAAATGGCCAGGACCCATCATTCACAACCATAACCCTTGCACACTATGGCTCACGCAAACAGATGTGGTGAAAAATCAAGTCTAGGTTATTAGGCTGAAGAAACCCTTCCTTTCTCCAATGCGTGGCAGCTCCACCATGCCAAAGAGAGGCAGACGAGGCTTCCAAACGTAGCCAGAGAGGCATGGTACTGATGGGACACAGAAAAGCAGTGGTTGAGGCAGGTGAGGACGGCCCCATGTAGACCCTTCCTACACAATGGCTGATTCATCTTACCTACTCTCTAGCATTTCAATACATGAATCTAGTTTCAGATTCTTTAAGTTCATAGACTCAAGTTCTATTCAATTTGTTGCTGTTATAATCCATGTACAATGCACGTTCTTTTTAGGTTCCTTTGCCAAAGTTTCCCTAAGGTTTATGTCTAAATAAAAAATTAATAGCTAGGCATGGTGGCGCATGCTTGTAATCTCAGCATTCAGGAGGCTAAGATAAAAGGACCGTGGTTCGCGGATAGCTTCAGCTACTGAGGCCCTTTGCAACTCAGTGAGACCCGGTTTCAAAATAAAGAAAAAAATAGGGCTGGGGGTATAGTTAAGAGGTGGAATGTCCCTGGGTTTCATTCCCAGTACTGCAAAAAAAAAAAAAAATCAAATTGAGTCCTTTTCAAGTTTATAAAATCAGGCTCAATTAATCTCCCAAGTGGTTGTGTCAATTTATAGTCCCACCCAAGTATTTACTTTTTTCTCACCTTGGTGGGGAGAGTGCAATCGTTTCTCATGGTGATTTTAATTTGCATTTCCTTAATAGGAAGGTTGAGTGTCTTTGATTCATTTTTGGGGTATGCAAGTTTTCTCTTATGAATTATCTCTTCATATCCTTTACTCCTTTTCTTTAGATATCTTTTAATTTTAGGAGTTCTTGATATAGTTCCATATATTTTTACATTTAGTTCATAATATTCTTTGATTTATGAATATTTTCCAATCTAATCAAGTTTATTTAACTTTTTACCTGCCAGAATGTGTGGAACTCTTACCATGTAGTAGGGTTTTATTTTGTTTTAAACAGGGCCTGGGCTTGGATCTGTGATTCCCCTTTCTTAGCCTCCCAAGAAAGGGGATTTTAAAAATTTGGGGCACTGGAATCAAAAAGTCCAGGCCCTTTATCGAGTAGATATTTCGGTGTACAGAACATTAAAACTAAGCAAATAAATAACATCAGGCACTTAAGTATGATTAGAAAAATAAAGTAGGGTAATGAAATGATCATAGCATTACAGATAGGATATTTAGGAGAGACCTCTAGAGGACGATTAGATTAGATTAATGATTGAAATGAAGTGAGGGTTTGTGCTTTTCCTGATTTAAAAAACCACCACAACAATTCTTCCTTGTGCTAAGGTCATAAAGAGCTTGTGACCTTCAAAAAGTTCTTTGTTTTAATGCAACTACAATTGAATTATCTAATTGTTACCTTCAAAAAGTTCATTTAATGCAATTAGATTTGAATCTGCAAATGTCTGTGTACAATATAAAGTGGAAATCTAACATTTTTCTCCCCCCATTTTGTGATTATCTAAGCACCATTCGTTGAACAGTCTATCATTTTCCCATTTATTACATTTCAGCGTGTGCACGTGTGCATTTTGGAAACTCCGCTTGACATCAAAGGAGATGCATGTTTTCTATCCTTGGCATTTTTTAATGTTTATGTTGGTGTTTACAACTTTAATTTTATCAGACTACATCCAACTGCATCCATTCCACCTGAAGTGCATTCCACCAGTGCCCTATAACCTTCCCTTTTTATTTTTGCTATTGTAAATAATGTTGCTATGAGGAATAGTTTGCCTGTTTGATATATAAACACTCCCTAGGGCATAGTTCCAAGAGGGGAACCGCAGAGTAGGGAGGTGTGTGGACGACCCATTTGGTGCAATGATGTCCAGTTGCCATAGAAACGGGTATGAAAGCATCCCCGCTTGTAGGTTTGCACTCTCCTACATCCCTGCTGATGCCTCTTTTCAATTCCCCAATTTTTCAAGTAGAATAGAACAGCATCTCATGCAAAATTTACAAACGGCATCAACCGCAGGTCCAAGCGGTTTTCAGGTAATGGCGTCACCTTTTCTATTCCCCACCTCTGCTCAGATAACGCAGATACTGAGCCCGACACAAATACGAGCATCAGTTAAGAAGGAGCACGGTGCCTGGGCCTGAGTTCTTCAATGAGATAAGGGTATTGCAACTTCTGCCCCGTGTTTTAGATTTAAAACAGAATTGAGATGGTTGTTTCATACGCATACGCTAACCCATTTAATTCCACTGAAAATAACTATGACAAAAGGTATTTTAGCTGATTGTTTTCATAGTAAAACAAACAGAGCATAGGATAAAAATAACTTATAAAATATATTATGTTTCACAGGTAATATGAAATGATTATTTCCATTTTTTATGCATGTCAAAGAGTAACCAGTAATCTTGCTAAGTTGTTGCTTTGGGATTTTTTTATAGTGGCTTTTTTTGTTTAGTGGTACCTAAGGTTTAATGATATTTTGTGTGTGTGCGTGTGTGTGTGCGTGTGTGTGCGTGTGTGTGTGTGTGTGTGTGTGTGTGTTTTGGTGGTACTGGGGTTACTGGAAACCCCTTCTACTTCTGGGCTATACTCCCAAACCTATTTTTATACTTTTTTTTATTTGGAAACAGGGTCTCTTAGGCCAACGAGGCTGGCTTCAAACCTGCGTGATCCTCCTGTCTCCGCCTCCCAAGCGCGGGGATTACAAGCGTGTGCCACCACGCCCAGATTTTGTGTGCTTATATTGGTGCATTATAGTCACATTATATAACAGCTTTTTCATATATTTCCCGAATATTAGTGAATGAATGATGTTAAGAGGGTAATAAATTCTTTGGCAACTTAGTTTTGTGTGGTACTGGGGGTGGAAACCAGGGTCTTTTCTACCTCCAGGCTACACTCCCAGACCTATTTTATACTTTATTTGGACACAGGGTCTCAGTTGCTGAGAGCCTCACTAAGTAGCTGAGGCTGGCTTCGAATCTGCGCGATCCTCCTGTCTCAGCCTCTGGGATTACAAGTGTGCGCCACCACGCCCGGCTAATTTAGGCAGTTTTAAGGTTTTGTTTTTTCTTTGAAAACACTGAACAAAGACATAATTGGATTGCCACTTGGAAGATCATCAAACTTGAGTCATAATAAATAGCTTCAGTTTCGGATTCACTGAATTATCTTTTTAATAACAAAAATTATGCATGTGAACAAAAAATGCAATGGATCTTGCAGTCTGTCTTTAAGAGGAGATGACTGTCAAATCTAAGAATCTTACTCAATGGCCTGAGCCACTTCAGGGGAGAAATAGACTAAAAATACAGTTCAAAGAGAAATACCTAATGATGCAAAACTCTGTTAATGATGGCTTCCTGTCATTTTTCAGTAAATTCTGGTGCAAGATATCTAATACCTGTAAATCTTCTGATTAGATACACTTAAATCTGATTTAAAGCCAGGTGTGGTGGCGCAAGCTTGGAATCCCAGTACTTGGGAGGCTGAGATGGGAGGACTGTGGTTTGCAGACAGCCTCAGTGACCTCTCGCTACTTACTGAGACCCTGTTTCAAAATAAAAATATAAAAAAATAAGACTGGGGTGTAACACAGAGGTGGAATGTCCTTGGGTTCCATCCACAGTACCACACACAAAAAATTTTAAAATGTGATACACCAAAATGTCAGTATATCCTGCGTCTGGTAGCATGGGCTTGTATCCCAGTGACTCAGAGGCAGGAGGATGCCAAGCTTGAGGGTAGCCTGATCAACTTAAGGAGATCTTATTTTAAAATGAAAAATAAAGGCTGGGGGTGTAGCTCAGTGCTAGAGGACTTTGGGGTTTAGTCCCTGGTATTGCAAACAAAATGTTATATGTGAAATGTATCAAAATAGCACTTCCTTTTGATCTGTTTACACTTTTAGAGGGCAAGCTTAGAACCTAAAAACATTCAAGGTGATATCAAGCTTTGGTAACTTCTTTCTGGAGGTAGCTGAGTTGAATTTTCTAGAGCCTGCTGATCCCAGGACAGCCATGTCTGCATTTTCAGAGGAGACACACAACTTCTACTTGAATTTGATATTCATCTGGCATGATGTGAAGCCTGGGGAGATGGACAGAGGTAACAGGGTGGCTGCTTTGCTCTTATCTGCCTGATGTGATGGGACCCCATTTCCAGACCTGCTACCTGCAACCCATGGTCTCAGCAAAGCGGCTTGAACATTTTCTTTAAAATCAATGAGGAAAAAGTAACAGCAGGGAACAGCGACTATTCATGGTGTGCTTGCTCCTGGAGTACATAAAGCTCCTGGGATCAGAGGGGAGGGTGTATCATCAAGGATCATCAGCAGGTGAGAAATCTGAGGTCTACAGAGGTAGGCACTGTCACAGATACAGGCAAGAGGGCAGCAGATGGCAGGTTCCCACCGCAGGCATCTGTTCTATGTTCTCAACTTCAAATGGGTTTGATGATACTGTGTAGTCATTCCTCAAACATGCTTATGCTTTTTTTTTTTTTTGCAATACTAGCAATTAAATCAAGGCATATTCTACCTCCAGCTCCACACCCAATTTTTTAATTTACATTTTGTTTTGTTTTTTGTTTATTTTGGTTTTGTGGGTCTGGGGTTGGAACCCAAGGGGAGCTACACCTCCTGCCCTATACTTTATTCTTTATTTTGAAACAAGGTCTCACTGAGTTGCAGAGGGCCTCACTAAGTAGCTGAGGCTGTCCGCAAACCGCGATCCTCCAGTCTCAGCCTCCCAAATGCTGGGATTACAAGCGTGCGCCACCACGCCCGGCTTACATTTTGTTTTGAAACAGGGTCTTATTAGGTTACTGACAGTCTCACTACATTGCTGAAGGTGTCCCCAATCCTGTCTAAGCCTCCCAAGTACTGGGATTACAGGTGTGTGCCACCACACCTAGCTTGTTAGTACATTTTTTACAAATGCAAATAAAATTATAAACAACTTTTGGTAGAAAATGGGAAGTTACATATATAACTAGAAATATGAATATACTGTTCACACATACACACACACCAGAATAATACACTTCTTAGGAAGTACTCCAACACATTGTAAGCGACATTGTAAGACAACACACTGTCTCTTCTCTCAACAACATGACAGCCAACTGTCCCCCCGGTAGACTCGAGGGAGCCTCTGCTGTAATTCAGCTCATATTTTATAATTTAAATGTGAGCCCGGCATTTGGGTCTCAAAGCTACACCCAGATCACTGTACATCATTTAGTCGTTCAACTTACTTTTTGGGGAGCTTCATTTTCTTTACTTTTTCTTCGGCATGTTCGTCTGATATCCCCACGTGGCACCCCAGGGCCAACAATGTCCTGCAAGACAGCGAGAGCTATGAGCTTCCAGCGAGTCTTCCCTCGTCCCCAGAGTGACAGAGGTAACTCAGACACCTTCCATCTAGAAAGCAGAGCACAGTCTGTAACACCAGGCTGCGTGGGGGTTAAACACCATTCTAAGATGACTTTCCAAACCGAGTTATTTAACTGGAAATCGAGACCTGGAGTTTGGAAAGGATTGTATGATCTGACAGTAAAAATCAGAAACAACTACTTCGGCCACAGGGTACCCTGGGGAACATCACGGGCAAATTCTAGGAACTGTGCTATTCTGAAGAAGGTGTTAGGGTTGTGTGGTACTGTGCCATCCGCAGGTGACAATTTGGGTCTAATGGAGTTTGTCAACAATTTACAAAATAAAGTCACGGAAGAAGCATCAGAAAGTTATGTTTACATTAAATCACACCTCAGTCGACAAAAAAAAGCCATGATCATCAGAAAGGAATGTTCACGTTAATCATGCCTCAGTCTAAAACAAGAGAATAATGTCCTGGAATAATGTCCTGATTTTCTAATCGCCACTTCTCAGGACTGAAATCAAGAAAGGTGTTCAAGTCGCCTTGACGTGTTATAAGGCCAATAAGGGGAACCTAGAAGGCGCAACCTCCGTCTGATAGGTGGTGCTGAATATGTTACCAGCATACTGCCTGTCACCAAGTCGCCAGTGCCGCGACAGAGACCTTACTATCCCCACTGTTCTGTAAAGAATATCCTCAAGTTCAGAGAAATTGGGTCACTCAAGAAGATGGTCCTGTCTACCCAAAGCCAGAGGCCATTCTGTCCCCTACCCTGCGTGGGCTGTCACCAACTAAATGGGCAAAGGAAACTCAGGCAGAGCGCACCGGCTTCCTCTGGACGGCACAGAGTATCAAGCTGAGAGAAGTAGGGGCTTTTACCCTTTGACTTGAAAAGAATTAAGTGAAAGCAGTTTTTCATAAACCACATAATTATGAACTCCTCAGCTATAAAAATATCAAAAAAGCAATGTTAGCATTCGCTCATGCAAAGGGTCATTAGCGTTCACCGTAGGGAATCCCACCACCCCAGGGCTCACATATCTGGTGATTAATCAGTGCAGCCTCCAGGAGCCGTGAGGACTTGACAGCAGATGATGGGTGGCTGCCAGAGGCTCCCCACGCTACACACAAACAGGGAAATCTCTACACCCCAGGGCTTACTCTTTGGAATTGCTGGCCTAGCATCTATCACTGCAGAAGGGAACATAGTTCATGTTTAATTATGTTGTTAAAAGATGTGAAAATGATGAACTGCCACGAATTACTGAGCGAAATCATGCTTTGAGCACTGAAAAGATAGAACATGCTGAATCCACAAATTCCGTTTTGGTGGGGCCCAGACCAGTCCTTGCTAAGGCAACCTGCCAGGTGCGATCTTTAGGAGACTCTTCATTTACTTTATATATGTTCCTTCTCCAAGTTGTGAGTAGACCCTAAACTCACTCTCATTTCCGTAACCTGGACCTTTATGAATACAGCATATATATGAGCCCAAATTTTAGCAGCGGCAACATTTCTTGGGCTGTATGTTTTGGGTACCTGGTTAAATAGCTTCTGTGGACCTTACTCCTTATCCTCAACAAAAATGTTAGCAAATAAGATCAAATAGAAAAATGGATTAGAAAGGGTGGGCTCCTTGAACCTAATCGGTTCTGCAGGACATCAAGGATGGGAAGAAGACAGAAGGTATGGGGTCTTCACAAACACTATTTCAACATGTATATATATGTGCATGTGTTTATGCATATATGTGCGCATGTGCATGCAAATGTGCGCATGTGCATGTAAATGTGCGTGTGTATATATGCATTTGTGCACATGTATCTATGTGTGTGGTGTGTGTGTGTGTATTTGCAAATATAGTCCTTCATTTATTCCACCCCAGCCCCATTCTTCCATCGGAAAAGCAGAAGGCATCCAGTGGCAAAAATGCACTCAAGTCAAGTTGCCTTTATAAGATAGAAAAGAGCCTGTGTTAGTCTTCCTTCCTGAAAAGAGGGTTCTACGATTGAATACATTTATATAAACCGAGAACAGAGTCCACCCCACTGTAGATATTGATATTAAAATTATGGACAGTTCATCAGTAAGAATAAAAAGGCATGTTTTAGCCCTCTGTCGGTCGATATATCAGTGCTTCTTAGTCTATGGCTATCTAGGAATAGTTTTCTTTCACTTTCCAGTTCATTATGTTCTACATAAAACACAGTAAAAATCTTCTAGAAACAAAATTTCCAAATGAAGATATGTAGGATTCACATCTACAGTTTTAGCACATGAGATCAACAGGAATAACATTTCTCCCTCAGTTGTTATTAAAGTTTCTAAACATTCACGTTTGCGTACTGGGGATTGAATCCAGGGCCATTCTACCTCAGAGCTATGGCCCCAGTCATTTATATTTTTTGTTTTGAAACAGTCTTGCTATGTTGCTCGAAGTCAAAGTTGCTGAGGCTGGTGTCGCATCTCAGCCTAAGTGCTGAGATTTAGGTGTGAACCACCATGCCCAGCTAATACTCTAGTATCTTTACCTGTCACAAGCCAGCAACAATTTTTGACTGGCCTGGTCCCTGGCTCATAGTCCCAGAATCGTTGTGTTTTGACCTACACTATCCATCAAAAAGCTATAGGAACACCTTTTGGGAAATGCTATGTAGAGATCTGAAACAAGAGGGTCAAAGTTGGCTTCCCAGTGAACACTCATCTAAGCCATCTAAGAGTTATGCAAAGTTCTAGCTGGGACTCGCCACTTACACAGTAGGCAAAGTTCTAGCTGAGATTATAATTGCTTTATAGCTGTATTAGGGATACCAGGGGGACTCCAGATAATGGAGGGGAAACCTCAGCAAAGCCAGAAAGGAAGGGTAGGGAAGGAAGAAGGCTGAGGTTTATTCATGGAAAAGCTACATTTGAATATGTGTATACATGTGCATGTAGCACTGTTATCCTGGACACTCAGTATTGGGAGGGAAAAGGGGACACGAGGGGGGAGGGCACCAAATACTGTGTGAATATATACCATTGTCAGCACGATCCACATTATGTGAGACTATAGTGCACCAATAAAAAATAAATTACAAATTGCTTCATATCTAAAGTATAACAGAGATGGCAACCAAGATCTGGCTTCTTCCAGGTGAGACAGACGGGCAACAGAACGGTTGGGAAACTCACTTGAGGGTCTCCAGGGACATCTGTAAGTTGTAATTCCGCTCCTGCTCAGGCAGCTTGGAGAACTCCACCAGGCAGGGGTGCTGCCTTTTATTGTCGTCTCTTACCTGAAATGAGACGGGGGTTCAGCATGTCACAGCCTCTAGTGTCAGAAACAGCATTAAGAATCTAGCTACGCACCAGTAAGTGGAGGCAGAAAGCTAGGACGACGCAGAGCTGCCCGGGCAAACGGCTTCTACAACTTTCCAGACCTGGTTCGTACCAAAGGCCAGTGGCAAAGCTGGCTTGACCCACACCCTGCTGCTTAGGAGCGTTCACTCCTGCCCCGGTGCCCACAGGCTGGCACACTCAGCTCCTGCCAGCCATTGGTGAAATCTCACTTTCCCCAGGAGGTTTATCCTGCCCAGACAATGGCTGTGTGCCTGCCTACCCACCCTACTAGTTTTTCTCTGCCTGTAAGACCTACCACCTGCCAGGAGGCCAGATCCTTGTTTACAATGGTCTATTCTCCCTGCACTTCACAAGACAGACCTAAGAGCAAGGATCTGGGTATCTTCTTTGCTGTATTCCCAACACTTAGAATGTGCCTGGTGTGAGCCGGGCGCGGTGGCTCACGCTTGTAAACCCCGCGCTTGGGAGGCAGAGACAGGAGGATCACGCAGGTTCAAAGCCAGCCACGCACGCTGGCTTAAGAGACCCTGTTTTCAAATAAAAAACAGTATAAAAATAGGTCTGGGAGTGTAGCCCCAAGGTAGAAGGGCTTCCAGGAACCCCAGTACTACAAAAATAATAATAATAATAATTTGCCTTGTGTGGCCAGACATGCGGTGGCAAGGCTTATAAATTAAAATGAATTCTGGGTGTGGTCATGACTTAATTTGTCAGATTTTTTTCTGTGTAGAGCTAACGTGATCAGAGACATCAATGAACAACTGAGCCAATGCAAGCTCTTGGAAGCGGTTTTGGCTCTTCTCTGCACCCCTTGGAAGTCAAAGTTTGTTCTGACAAAATATTCCAGGGACGTAAAGCATCAGCGACCACAATAAAGGCATTTTTCTTAATACCAATTTTCTTAGTAGTGCTTGCATACCGTTGTCCCTCAGTATCCACAGGGAATCAGTTCCAGGACTCTGAGGACAACACAAGCCACAGGAGCTCAAGTCCCTTCTATATAATGACGCAGTGTTTGCAGATAACCCAGAAACACCCTGCTGTGTACTTTAAGTCATCTTATCAGCTACAATGCCAGCAATGTATAAATCGTGGCATGTTTTTCTTTTATTTTTGGTAGGACTGGGAACTGAACAGCCTACCTTGTAACTATACCCCCAGGCCCTTCTTTTTAATTTTTCTTATTTTAAAACAGGAGACCCTGTTTCCAAATAAAAATATAAAAATAGGTCTGGGAGTGTAGTCCGGAGGTAGAAGGGCTTCCAGGAACCCCAGTACCACAAAATAAATAAATAAAAATAAAAAATAAAAAGAAATAAAACAAGATCTTGCTAGGTTGCTTTTTACATTGCTGAAGCTGTCCTTGAACCTGCAATCGCCTGCCTCAGCCTCCCAGGTACTGGGATTACAGGCATGCACCATCATGCCCAGCTATAAATCACTGTTATACCATACTGGTTAAGAAGAGTGATGACTCAATTTAGGCAGGTTGTATATATCTAGACAGTTGTCAATTTCCTCCATATTTTCCATCTTGTTGAAGCCGTTTTTCAAAGTAGTTTCTGATAATGCTCTAGATTTCTACACCGTCATTGATATCTCCTTTTTCATCTCTTATCTTCATAATTTGAGTTGATTCTCTCCCTCTTTTTTTTTTTTTTTTTTTTTTTTTTTGGTTAGGTTGCTAGTGCTTAATCTATCTTGTTAATTTTTTTTGAGAAACCAGCTTTTGGTTTTGTTGATTTTCTGTTTTTTTTCTTTTATTCTCTACTTTGTTGATTTCTGCTCTGATGTTGTGGTGCTGAGAAGTCTATGCAGGTTCAGTGCAGGAATGACTTCTTTTCCTGGATATTTCTGACCAAGAATTGGTTGCACCTATAGATACGGAACCCAAAAGGTAACAGAGAATCAAGTGCATTACCCATTGCACTCAACTAAATCAGCAACTTACGGACAAAAATGAGAAAGATGTGCTTGGTCTTTGCATTAGTAATTAGGGTTTTAAAATCTTTTTAGAGGCCTGGATTGTACAGAAATTTCTTTCACAATGCTCCTAGATGACAACCACATGTGTTTAAGAACGAATTACTCCATGGGAATAATTACCAGTTTCTATAAAATGCCATGGAAAAAGTATGCAAACACCAGTGGGGGGGGGGGAAATACTGTAAGTCTTTGCGAGTCACCAGTTTGGAACATCTTTATCGCTTTCTTGTTATCATTATACATGAATAGGTCTTATCAATGAAACCCTGTCCCAACGTTTAAACTCAAAATCACACCACCTAGATTCTCAACATAAAATGAAAAGTGAAGCTGGGCACGCCTGCGCATGCCTGCAATCCTACAACTGGGGAGGCTGAGACAGGGCGTCACAGATCTGAGGACAGCCTCAGTGACTTAGCAACACCTTATGCACCTTAGAGATACCTTGTTTCAAATAAATCAATAAAAAGGGCTGGGGCTGTAGCTTGGAGACAGACTGCCCCTCCGTTCAATCCCCAATACCAAAAAACTAAAATAAAAAAAATTGATAAAATGAGTGTGTCTGAGTCCCAAGTTAATCTCCTCTCACTTATGTATCTCTACTTCCCCTCTGTTCTTAACACCAGAAAAGAACCAACACTTTTCTCCTCTCAGGTGCCTAGAATAAAAGAAATCTGCCTAGATTTCTTCCTTCTCTTACCACACCCCAAAAATCTAAACTTTGAGACCCTTCTCGAAATCAAACCCATTGTCCCCACTGCAAGCAGAGCTGGGACAATCTGCTTGCAGTGGGGACAATGTGGACCCATCACTGACTGGGGCTCCTGCACCCACTCCCTGCCCTTTCACACTACACCCGAGCTTCTCCCAGAACAAGGACTTAAGAAGCCCACCTTCCTGCTAAACATTCTTCAATTCTGTTTAGCCCCTTACAGAATAAATATAAGTCTCACCCCAAACACTGAGAACCTTCAATTATCTAGGCAACTATTCTGTTCTTCGATGAGCTTGTCAGTAATATCAGTCCTTCTATTATACAACATGGCATAAAAACTAATATGCAGAAAATCAATCCAATTGATCCATGTTACCCCCACTGCAGGACAAAAAAAAAAGTTGTTTGCAGGAAGATCTATTAATGGAATCTGAAAAATTTCAAATGACGTACCGGGCCATACTGCCAGCCAAGCTCGATTTTATTCATAACCCACAGTTCATGGATATTCTCTGCTAGCTTTTCTCTTATCCTCTCTAGGTGAGGAGGCAGCACAATCTAAAAGCAGAAAAAAAGAGAAAAAAAGAAAGTATATATCAGTAACACATAGCAAGGTATAGCGCAGTAACATCTCAACCATTAAGACACAAGAGCCCTCAACTATCTAATTCCTGACATTCTTTAAATTTCAGGACTTTTTGCGTGACAACTTCTGGTTTTGGGCAATTAATGAACAAAGTAAACAGGGTGTTGGTGGCAACAGCAGAAAGATGTTCAACAGATACAAGCCAACCACCAAAGGGAGCATTATTTAAAAAGAGTCATCACTCCAGCACTCCTAGGTCAACCTGGTCAGCATCCGTAGGCCAGCATGAAAGTTGGTACCCAAGTTCTAACCCAATGATGGCAATGAATGATGCACTTCCTGACCTGTACTCTGACTTTTAGTGGTTTCTAAATAAAAACCCGGGGGAAGCCAGGTGTGATGGTACACACCTCTCATTCTAGTTCTTGGGAGGTTCGAGCGGGGCAGAGGGGGGTGATGTTTGCAGGTTAGAGACCAGCCTCAGCAACTAAGTGTGGCCCTCTGTGATTTACCAAGACACTGCTTCCAAATTAAAAAAAAAAAAAAATGGGGGCCAGGTATGGTGGCGCATGCTTGTAATCCCAGCGCTTGAGCGGCTGAGACAGGAGGATCGCACAGGTTCAAAGCCAGCCTCAGCTACTTAGTGAAGCTCTCACCAACTTGGTGAGACCCTGTTCCCAAATAAAATACAAAATATGTCTGGGAGAATAGCTCAGAGGTAGAAAAGCCCCTGGGTTCTATCCCCAGTACCATAAATAAATGAATAATAAATAAATAAAATAAATTGGACTGGTGGGTGTAACTCAAAGGTAAAACATCCCCCTGGGTTCAATCCCAGTACCACAAATAAAGGAAAAACAATGTTTACCTGCTACTATTGAAAGAGGAAAGCTTACTGATCTCTTCTTGATAAAGAATGCAAACTGGCTTACCACCAGGTGACGGTAGGCTGTTTACATCTTGATACCACTCTCCTGTGTGGCCCCATGACCAGTCCTTCCACAGGGCCAATGCCTGAGACCACAGTCCCACAGGGAGCGTCTGCCTTTTCCCTGAAGTGGGAGTGGTCACACAGATCTCACGGAATCCTCCCTGTCTGACCAGTAAACCACCTCGGATGCCCATTTCCATCTGCCCAAGAGTGCTTCCTCATCAATTCAGGTAGCACTGAATTGCTTTCTCGTAGCTACAGGCACTGCAAACTAAACCCTGGCTAGCATTCTTACGTTGTCAACTAGATAGTACCAGAAACCTGCATGGGAGAAGAACCCTGACTCCAGGAATTCAACAGCTAGTTGCTACAAAACGGAAATATCCAAACCTATTATTAATTCAACGTCAGACCTTAGAAGCAATGCCTTTGATCCTCAGAAATTGATAAACAGACCTGAGTATCTAGCCATCCTCTCAAGTTTCTTCACCCTCAAAGTTAAGCTATATTTAATTCACTGTCAACCTCGGGTTAGCATCCTGTCTGTGAAACAAAAGGCAGGAAGGATGGCTAACATTCCTTCCTTGCCTACTTGTAAAGTGATATGTTATCTAGTTACCATGTCAAATAGAATATGAGCATCCTACTCAGAGGGTGACTTTTACCGACCCCAGGACCCCAGAGAAGGAATTTGATCCCAGGCATTTTGCATCTGGAGACCATCATATTATCTCTACTCAAGATAAAAGATGTAAAATAACTTCAACAGAACTGCTTCTGAATGGGAGAAGACATTAAAAGACTTCATTCTGTTTCGTAAAAAAAGTATACTCCAGCCAGGCATGGTGGTGCATGCCTATAATCCAAGTACTTCAGAGGATAAGATAGGGAGGATCTCAGGTTCAAGAATCTTGGCAACTTATCAAGAGCCTCAAAAACTTTACTTTTCAAAATAAACAAGGCTGGGGTTTTAGCTGAGAGGTAGAAAGTCCCTGGATTCAATCCCCATTACTCCCTCAAAGTACAATCCTAGCCGGGCGTGGTGGCGCACGCTTGTAATCCCCGCGCTTGGGAGGTGGAGACAGGAAGATTGCGCAGGTCTGAAGCCAGCCACGCTGGTGCAAGAGACCCTGTTTCAAAAATATAAAATAGGTCTGGGAGTGCAGCCCGGAGGTAAAAGGGCTTCCAGGAACCCCAGTACCAAAAAAAAAAAAAAAAAAAAAAAAAGTACAATCCTAAAATTAGTATTCAGTATATCTCTTATTACTTCAAGTACAGTACATTTTTCTAGATACTAATCATTGTAACATTACTATACCTTAAGTTTCTTCTAGAATCTTGTAACTGACTTCTACCTGTTGCTATCACTGCTTGTCTGGTTAAAAGGTGACATGCATTCTAAAAATTAATAATATCGATTATTTCAATAAACCTTAAAGGAAACCCAAAGCAGTTATTTCTTTTCAAATTGCAGGTTGTAATCTAGTAATACCTTATCAAGTCAATTTAGTCAGATGGGACAACTTTGTTAAAAAAAAAAAAAAAACAGGTGAATGGCGAGGGTAAATTAATTATCTCATGAGACTTGTCTCAATCAGACAGATCCACTATGAAAACGCACTTCTGTGGATCAAAGTCCAAGCTTGAAAGCTCTGCTCATCAGAGTAACTACGATATAACAAGTGCACCGGGGGCCCTTGGTACCTGGCTGGTGTCCACAGGGACCGGGGTGAAGGCGGCTTGCGTCAGAGACATCGTGGGGCCCAGCAGGTCTCGCGTGTAGGACCTTTCCTGCTTGTATTCTCTGCTGTGCTCCACTTTCAACTTCTCTTTGGGCAGAACGGCTTCGTAACAAGGAGCATACCCCGGTGGAGGAAGGAATTTGAATTCCCCATGTCTTCCCCCAAGCAAAAAGCGGACCCTAAAAAAAAAAAAAAAAAAAAAAAAATACATGTCAGAATCAATTACAGCCTTCACAGACTTGAGAGTTTTCCAATCAACAAAATCTTAGGAACCATTATTAGTACAAAAGTCACTTTCTCCGAACCTACACTTACTCCAAGTATCAGGATAAAGTCATCACCTTAACATCTAACAGCCTCTCATAAAGGAGACACAGGGCCATGTCTTACATATCAAGAGACAAACCCTGGTCACATTACATTAGTAGCTCAGGGAAGACTTGCCACTCACTGAGTAACTAGAAACACATGCATCATCTTTCTATGTCAATGAAGTATGTATCCATAGCAATTTAGTGTCCCCAGGTGGACAAGTATTAAACAGACAAAAAGAAGGTATGACTCAAGTATGTGTGTGCTTAAAATGACAAGGCTCAATTACATATATGGAGGGAAAAGTCACTTTCTAGCACCTGATTTACTGGTGTAAGTCCTTAAAGAAGACTCAGGCATCATCTCTATTTGCTGAAGAAAGCAGGTAACCTTATTTCTTTCTTATTTCTTATTCTTTGCCAATTTTGACAGTAATGAAAGAAAAGAACTTCCTAAGTCAGGCATAGTGTCATCCCCGTACATGGGATGACAAGAACAGACTTAGCAATGTCAACAGACTCTCAGAAACCTAGCCAAACTGTTAAAAAAAAAAAAACTAGAAAATAAAAAGGGATGTGGGTGTAATTTGAAGGTAAAATATCCCTGGATTCAATCCCCATTACAAGGAAAAACAAAATTCCTAGGTTTGTTTATCACAGTAATTTAATTAAAAATAATGTAATCTGAGCTCCATCGAACAAAACTCAAACAGTTTAATGATAACAATTTGTATACAAAAATAAAAAGTTTTCATTTCTTCATGATCCCCTTTCTAATTTGTGTTTCGGTTTCAGTTCAATAAATAATAAATAGAAGAAAAAATAGCAACTTTAAAACAACTCTAAAATTCATTTAAAAATTGTATAAATACACCAGGAAGAACCATTGGTACCTCGCTATGTAATATTTCATGATTACTCTGTTTTTCAATGTGGTGCTTCTGCAACTAGGAATGTAGGAACTATTCCCAAGAGGAGAATTATAACTAAAATAATCACCAAAACAAATGGCAATTCAGTGTGGATAAGGGAGTCACTCTCATTAGGTGAAAACATCTATATGTTGATAGATGACAGGGTGGCGGCCCCTGATTATGACAACTCCTGAGGTACTCAAGTTCTCTGTAGATGATCAATGCACTATAATTTTGTTTTCCTCTTGTTTCAGTAAAATAGAAAAAGAGCTAGAGAAAAGCATTTTGACACATTATCGGTAGAGAATTCAGAGAGGTGGAGGGAGGAACATTGTAAGGAGATGCGTGACAATGTCCATCTCACCAACAGAAAAGACATTTGCTTTCTAACAGGAGGATATAGAGTGGGTCAGGTGACTATTGTTAGAAAAAGGAAAATGAAATAAAAAAAATAAGTGGTGTTCTAATCATATTGTATATTTCCCCTTATTAGGTAATAAGACAAACTTGAGAAATAGACCTAAAATGTTTCAGGACCCTGGCTTGAGAGCGCCTTAGTACCCAGCACCACATGGTGGTACAGGTGGGCAGAGCGCTGGCTTCCTGAGGTTTTCGCCGTCCACTCTTACCTCTTCCTTCAAGGAACTGGGCAAATACCTGGGGACAGACACCCAGGAGGGAGGAGCAAAAGCTAGAGAAGCCTTCTGTGAACAGGTGAGAAGTCAGAGAGGAAACAGACCCCCAAACAGAGACATACTAACTTGATTCCCGCAGAGAAACTGACAACGGGAAAGAAGAGGCCATCGATGTTGAAATTCTCAAACATTCCTTGAACGGGCTGCCCGTTGATTCGGAAGGAGATGCTTGGGGCACTGAGGTCCAGACAGCAGCTGATGACGTCGTCGGTCCTCAGCAGGTGCTGGTTTGGCGAGCTCACGGTTCGAGCAATACAACCTAGTAGGGGAGAAACGGGGATGAAGGGAACTTAGGTTCATCTCTGAGCATCACCTTCAGAGCTAAAGTCCAGCAGAGGAACAAGAGCAAACCAAGGCGAGAAGCTAACAGAGGACATCCTGACTGCAAGTTACTGTTCCATGCTCATTCTCGGTTTAAAAGAGACAATGTTCCTTTTTTTCCTTAGGAGCTGGGCTACTTTGTTGGAAAATGGACCATCTGATTTATCAAAGTTTCTGCATGTAGACAAATGGTATTTGATGCAATTATATTAAATTTTATGGAGTTAGAGCAAAATTTCCAGAAAAAAAAATCATCTGTCTCCAAATAGATGTCGTCTCATCTGCTATTTGTGTGATTATCAGTAAATCATTTCTCTGAACCTGATTTCTAATAAGCAGGAAACCAAACATCATCAGCCTTTACAATTCCTACGTGACTATGGTTTATGAGTCCCATAGTCGAGGCACAGCAGGCAGTTAATGCTATTTTTTCCCAAATACTAAGTTCTCCCTTTTCTTTTAGAAACTCAAAACTCTATAATAACAAAAGCAGTAATTGTTTTCATTGAATAGTGCAGCATATATTTTATTAGGAGATAACTCTATGCTGATTCGTTTGATTTCTAAGTTATGTCACACAAGATCTTAGTTGGCATTGTCAGGACAACAGGATACAATTCCAGGCATGAAAGTAATATTTGACAGCAGTACTGTTTTTTGTCCTGTCCAACCAATGGTCTAAAGGCCTTTCTGGCCAGATCAGAATCGTCTTTAATAAGTTCTCAGGTCATCCGTACCTCAGTGCACACTAGAAAAAGATAAGGCTCTCAAGGCACTTGCTGACACATGCCAGCGTACCCCTTGCATGCTCACATACAAGCGTGTGAACAAATACAGATTCCAGGACACATGTTTTATGGTTCTTAACACTTGTCTTATTTCTAGTATGCCAAGATTTTTTTCTTTTTTACCAAGAACACATGTAAAATGCCAATGATAGCATCTGCTTTCTAAAATGTAGACACTTGAGTTCACCAAAATTCACATCTTCCAGCCACAAAATTGCTCTGAAGTGGCTATTTCAGAATTCTCTAAGTATGCTAAAGGCACTTTTTTCTTTTTTGCAACACTGGGGATGGAATCCGGAGCATTCTACCTCTGAGTGACACCCCCAGCCCTATTTTTTATTCTTTATTTTGAAAGAGTCTCACTGAGTTGCAAAAGGCCTAAGTAGCTGAGGCTGGCTTTACACTTGTGCAATCCTATCTCAGCCTCCCAAATGCTGGCATTACAAGCATGCACCACCACGCTCAGCTGGCACCTTTTAAAAATTATAAGGTAGCTCATGGAAAACAGATTTCCTTGCTTATGTCAAGATCTGCATTTCCTATTATTCTTACAGTAAAAATAAAAAGGTATATGCTATACTCAAAATAAATTCCTTGGTTTGATGGCTACTTTCATGCTAATGTTAACATCTACCTGTCTCCACAGTAACCATTCTGCAACGTCTGAAAAGAAGCCACCAGCGACAACCTGAGAACCATGGTTTCCATGGCACTCAGTGTTGAAGCCACACAGTAGCATCCTCGGGTCGCTTTGATGTCAACTCATTGAATCCATCTGAGATCCACAAGCCTGTCCTCTGTGGTAGCCAGGAAAACAGCTGACAGCCATTGGATTTACAGATCAGAGATGGTATGTACCCATCTTCCCTCACTGGTCTATGACATTTCTCCATAGTTCTATTTTTTATTTTCTTAGTTCATTGCAATTATACATCATGAGTGTTATGGTCAGCTGTAAAATGACCCCCTGAGGAGCTCATGTATTAAGCTTTGGAGTTGACAGGTGATGGACTTATCTGGGTGGTGGCCCGGGCTAGTAGGGCGTGGCTGTAGCAGGTGAGCCCCTGGGGGTGCAGCCTTGGTGATTACATAAGGTCCCTCCCTCTGGCTGGTGCCGCTCTACTTCTGACCTCCATGATGTGAGAACGAAGCCTAGCACTCTCCCTTTCTACTTCCGGCCGCCATGCCTTGAGATCTGAGGTCCCCGGCCTCACACGGACTGAATCCAGAATTTCCAAGGAAACCATGAGCAAATCAGTCTTCTAAATTGTGGGTCAGGTCTTATGTAGAGTCTAACAGTGAGGATGTTGAAGAGTGAGGTTCAACCTGATGCAAATACACAGCTACACAGTTCTTGGTGTATTCTCCCACACCGGCCAGTTCTTGCTGCACATACTAGTGAAATTGGGACTAACACCTTCACATATTCCCATGGTATTTGAACTATTACATTCTTCATCCTTCCCTTCCCCCCCAATTTTCTCCCCAAATTTTCTACTCATCTACAGGTCTCCATATTATTTAAAGTCTCTTATGGTTTCCTATTTTCCTTGTTGATTCCACCTATGAGAACAAGTGTACAACTTTTGGTCTTCTAAGATGGGCTGATCTCACAGAATATTTTCTAGTTTCATCCATTAAAGAAAAGGCTGTATAGAAGTACACAATGGAATTCTACTCAGCCATTAGGATAAAATAGGATCACTTGCAGGAAAAGGGGGAGAACTTCTATATTTAAATTCTCTAAAAGCAGTGGGGAAATAGAAGGGAGAGGGAGGGATTGGGGTGGGAATTGGGGAAAGGCTAATTGGTTGATGTGTACAAGTATGCCTCCACCATCTTGTACTCCATTAAGATGTATGACCACAATGCACCAATAAAACTTAAAAAAAAATAAGAAAATCACTGGGGATCTTCTGACTTTCGTTCCTTTCAAACACCTGAACTGTGCGACACTTAAATTACAGAATAAATGAAAACATCGCTCAAAACTTTTGATTTGGAGCCAAATCCTAGTGCCGGGGAACATCTCCAGTCTCAAATACAAAAAAAAAAAAAGTTTTCCTGGAATAATTGACATTTGATACTTTAACCTTTATGAAGAAATAGTCTAACCCCAACAATATTGTGTAAGTTGGTATGGATTTAACCCTAGGAACTCATACATCAACTGGGTCAGCAGAGGCTATGTTGACTCTGAACCTAAAGTTAGCAAATCATGTAAGAGACCCCAGAGACTGGAGAGGACATGCCCTTCTTCCTTGATAGATCTGACACAAAACATTCCCTTTTCTGCAGTTCATTCAGACGTCGGCACACCCCTTTGAAAACAAACCGTAACAAAATCCTTTCGAAAGGCACTAAACGATTCTAATTGCTTTCTTTTACTCTAGTGAAATTCTGCGTTTTATGCAACTGTCATCCTCCCAATGTTCCATTTCTGAATCATCAATTCAGAAATAGAAGCAGCATCCATAGCTTCGAGACGTGCCCAGCGAGGTCACCAGAGACCCATAGAGACGTCGTCGGCCACAGCGAGGGAACTTACCCGACCACAGGTGGAGGCCATCGAATCCGTAGGAGAAGAGGTCGTCGCCCACACCATTGCCGCCCCACTCCTCGCCCCCTCCTGGGTAGGGAGAGTAGCCCTCGGTGGAAGCCCAGCCCACGCGCAGGTGCGTGGCCTCAGCTGTCACGAACGGCTCTGTGTGGTCCACCATGAGTTCGTAGTACCATTTCTTGTACTGAGCAGATCCCTCACTGACGCCCAGGAAGATGTTGGGCCTCATGCTTTAAAGAGAGGGGGAAAATGTCTTTTGAGAAAAGATCACATCATTTCTGTTTTCATTCACATCTCTCTAATTTGAACCTTAAGTCCCGTTCTCTAGGATGCCCTGTGCCCGGAAGGCTACAGCGGTACTAAAACCACCACGGAGATTGTCCCCAGGGGCAGCCGGCCTCTCAGGACACCTGCAGGGAAGAGACTTGCTTTCTACTTCACTTGGAAATGACACTTAAGGGTCTAACATTATTTGCACTTTGCATTTTATATTAATCAAGTACAAGTCACAAAGTTAGACACTTGGTACCACAGGCTTTTGGATCTGATGGAGCCATTAAAAACCAGGACATGTAGACCGTTTCCTAAACTAAACCTCATGTCACATGGGGACAAGCAGGTCCTGTTCTTATGAAAGAACCAAGATGATCTGTAACACCTTGCTGTGAGAGGGAAAGGTGTGTGTATGCACGTGTATGTGCACATGTGTGTGTGTGTAAGCAATTGTGCGAATGAATTGGGGATTGAATCCAGAGGCATTCTACCTCCAAGCTACACCCCAGCCCTCTTTTATGTTTTATTTTGAAACAGCGTCTTGCTATGTTGCTCACAGCCTCAGAAAGTTGCTGAGGCTGGCCTTGAACTTGCGATCTTCCTGTCCTGGCCTCCCGAGTACTGGGATGAGAGGTGCGCGTCACCATGCCCAGCCCAAGAATTTTTAGCAAGCTGTATTTAGTACCACTTTAAGAACAAAGTTGTGCTCTATGGTAACCCAGAGGTCACCTGAGGTCTCAGGAAGTACTACTCATTAATGGTAGGTCTGTTACATAAAGACCGCTGAAGTCATAAAGCAATACTGTTTAAAAGAGAAACACACTTACACTACTATTTTTGTTTAAAATTAGAGAAAGTAGTATTTCCTGGATGGCTGCTGGACAGTGCATGAAAGTTGCTACCATCATACCAAGCATCTTATTGGTTGTAAACTGGGTTTATTGTTTTATTTGGGTATAAGTTAGGCAGTGTACCGTAACATTTAAGAGCCTCAAGTCAGACAGACCTGAGCTCTATTTCTGGTTCCTGGCTCTTGATCTATAAACTACAGATGACAGTAGTGTCCAGAAATACACACACACACACACACACACACACACACACACACACATTCTCTCTCTCTCCACAATGTGCCAAGAACCTGGCCCAGTAGCTGGCCTGTTATACTCAGTAAAGTCTGACACATTAACAGGCAGGTCTCCTGGAGACGTCATTTTGTAAGTTATTTCTGTAATTTATTATATTCTGGATTTTTTTTATCAAATACATTGAGCCCCTCAAAACAACAATGAGTGATAGCTCTCTGGGTTATATTCATGAGGCATGATCAGATACAACTATCTCTATTATCGTCAGCCTGCTTCTGAAGGTATCATTGACAGTCCATCTATGTATGAATACAAAAAAAAAAAAACCTTTAACATGAGTGTGATAAATCCACATTTGGCTTGGCTCATCTGTTATCACTATTGTTATTATTATTCCACCCAGTTGGGAGAAAACAGTACTTATGTTATCCACTGCAAAAACACATAAAAATTATAATAAACCAAACAGAGCATTTGCTGTTCTGGCTCTAGAATGAGCCCGAGGACCCTCTTGCTGTCACGATTCATGACATTTCCCTGCCCATCTGAACTTACCTGCTAACGTGGTTCACGAGACGGGTCTGCAGTAACAGATCTCGGCCCGGCAGCAGATTGTCACAGATGAGATGCTGGTTAGATCGGACCGCGACCCCGTGGCACACGCAGAGCGAACACAGGACGTCCAGAACCTGAAACGAGAAATGATCCCAGCCATCTGAGACTGCTTTCCACATTTCCACCAAGCAAACACCCCCACCAGCTACGCTTAGTTATGATTATTTAAACAGGACAGCAAGCTTGGCGTGGTGGCACACGCTTGTAATCCCATCACTTGGGAGGCTGAGACAGGAGGAGGACTGGGGTTCAAAAACAACCTCAGCTAGTTAGTGAGGCCCTTTGCAACTCAGGGAGATGCTGTTTCAATATAAAGAAAAAGCCAGTCACGGTGGCACACGCTTGTAATCCCAGCATTTGAGAGGCTGAGACAGGAGGAGGATCGCAGATTCACAGCCAGCCTCAGCTACTTAGTGAGGCTCTTTGCAACTCAGTGAGTGCGCCACCACACCCAGCTGTTTTGCTGTTGTTTTAAACCGGGTCCTGCTGACTTGCTGAGAGTGTAAGTTGCCAAGGGTGGTCTCCAACCTGTGATCCTGTCTCAGCCTCCCAAGTACTGGGATCACAGTACTTTAAGTAATACTCATATCTCAGTAAGCATCCATCCTTCCTCAAACGTCTATCTCATCTTTATTATGAGAACACTCAAAATCCCTTCTTCCAGCTTTCTGAAACACATAGCACATTGCCCTTGTATTTTAAGTGATTCCAGAACTCATTCGCGGGAATAAGACGGTTTACTCACTTTGTGATTCCTTCCATGCTTATCTAAGAGTGAGATAATGGACTTGATGTGTCCTTCCTTGATAATATTCAGAGCTTCCGGACTCTCCACCAGCACACAGTGCAGAACTTCAAGAATACCTAAGGATAAACACGGGGACATCATGAAGCAGCCTCCGGCCACCAGCCTCTTCCTGGGTCCTCTGAGCAGCCACGTTCCCTCCCTCGGATGCACAGATACTTGCACTCAGTGTGCATCACGGGGGACAGAGAAGGTGGCGTCTGCAAGAATGGACTGATCCCCAAAGATGTCGGGATCACGGTGGAGCGAGGAGAAGCTGAAGAACCAACACCCAGGATTCGGCTGAGAAACCTGGTAACTTCATCCTCCCAGGGGAGGTATGAAAGGAAGCCACATAGCCGGGCCTTGGAGGATACACTCAGGGCTTTGCAGGAAAGGAAGGGCAGAAGGCTTGCGTGGAGAACACATCTGGTGGCTGAATGTGCAGGGTGGACCTGGAGTGAACAGGTATCCTAGGGCCAGCTAAACTTCTTCTCATTGCAAGTACGGCCCTGCTGCCATGCCCCCTAATCCATGCAGAACATTTGAAATGTACAAAACAATGAAAAACGAAAAGAAACGCATAATAAACCACCACTAGAAAATACAGAAATTTTGGCACTGGGGATTGCACTCGGGCATTCTACCTCTGAGCTATACCTCCTACCCTCTCTATATTTTTTAAATTTTGAAACAGGGTCTTGCTGAGTTGGCATCTAAACTGAGATTCTCCTGACTCAGCCTCACAAGCACGGGGTTTCCAGGAGTGCGCCACCTTGTCTGGCCAGTGTGACCTTTTGGGAGGAGATGTGTTAAGCATATATAATAGGACTATGTCAGAGCCATTATGCTCAGCAACGTGGGGAGACCCAGTTTCAAAATAAACACAGGGCTGGAAGTGTAGCTTGGAGGTAGAAAGCCCCTGGGCTCAATCCCCAGTACCACACATACACAACAGGATTCCGAGTTAAATGTAAAGGTGCGGGTTAGTGCATGAGCCTGTGCCTAAATGTAGGTCACATACGGTACTCAAGTTTTCTCCCTCTGCAGGGTGGGCATGGCTGTTGGGACAAGGGCAGGAGGAGGCCTGACAGGGACTTCCCTGAGCTGTGGGAAGGTTAGGGTTCTCTCTGGGAGAGGAGGGTTGGGTTTGCTCGGTACTAGTCGGAACTGTATCGTAATGCAACATAGAGCGTGATTCCAGCATGTCTTCTGATACAGTGACCGTGAATTTTGCATGCCAGTTTCAAGTATTGCCAAGCAAAAGAATAGTTTTGTTTGCAGATGATGGGCATATATGTGAGGCTAAAAGACTACGTTTAAGATCAAATGCTATTTTTAAAGGTTTTTTTGACAAGCAGAAAAAAGGGAAAGAAATGTGTTTTTGGTGGTTTGCCTGATTTCTGTAATGGGGCTAAGTCATAAAGTAAATCAAAAGTTACTCTAAATAGGGCTTTCAAGAGCCAGGTGTGGTGGTGCACGCTTGTAATCCCAGCATTTGGGAGGCTGAGACTGGAGGATCACGGTTCGTGGACAGCCTCAGCTGCTTAGTGAGGCCCTCTGCAACTCAGTGAGACCCTGTTTCAAAATAAAGAATAAAAAATAGGGCTGGGGTTGTAGCTCAGTGGTTGAATGCCCCTGGGTTCCATCCCCAGACCCACAAAATAAAGCTTTCAAATCTAACCCCAATAAAAACGGATTCAAATAATATTCAAATATATAGAGGTTTAAAAATAACCACAAACATGGTCTCAAGACAAGCTGGGAAAACAATTACATAATTGCACATCAGTTTTTTTATGATTTCAAAGCTAAATAAGAAAATAAGCTCATTAAATCTTGAGCTCACAATAAAGCTTAGAAGAGAAACCCAAGAGAGGCTGAGATTAAAATTTAAGACAGTTTGGCACAATTAGGAGAGAACAATTAATAAAACTTTAAGTTTTCCACATTCTTATTGACATATAAAAAGGCTGCCAAGGATGATAGATGCATTCATAAAATGGATGAGCAAAAGGCTGGGCGGAGGGCATGTCACTGAAAGATACAACGAACATGACTCAGCCTCCTGGAAAAGTCGGCTGAAATAAGCCACGTAAAAGGCGCAATTCAATTAGAATGCACCATGCAGCCTTCAACTTTCAAAGACTGTCTTCCATTTAAAAGGCCAAGATTTATGATGGCTAGACAAACTAGGGATGTTAAGGACAGTTAAAAGAAAAAACGTCATTCAGAGGCATTTCATGGTACAATTCAATAATGGTGTTTAAACTTTGATTCTGCACCGCAATGTATTTGTCAAGTTGTCATGTCTCAAAAGTTAACAGAGCCGAGGGACAGACTCAAAAGTCATCAACACTCTAAGGCATTCATATAGTGCTGACTGCACGGTTTTTGTTAGTTTATATTTCCACTGACTTATGTATCACTGCATACATCCAACAGGCCATTCATCATCCTAGGTCTTGGACATAAACAAATCTAACATAAATGGACATCCCTGGTCTCCTGGAGCCGAAGGCGTACCGGTTCAATGCCAGCTTATATACTCCCAATCATCCTGAAAAAATGACCTCTAAGCTGCTTAGCCTCACATTCATTTATAAAATGAAAGCAATAACCAAACTTACCTTACGAAGTTGTTTTTGCAAATTTCAGTAAGGTAAACTACTACAGGTTGAGTAGCCCTTACCTAAAATGTTCGGGACCAGAAGCATTTTAGATTTGGGATATTTTTTTTTTAATTTTGTTACATTTGCATATTTGTAGTGGGATACCTCAGGCATGGCAACCAAGTCTGAACGCAAAATTTGCTTGTATCTCATGCCTTATCCGCATGGCCTAAAGGCAATTTCACGCAATATTTTAATTTTGCATACGAAACAATAATTTGTGTATCACAGCCAAAGTGGATGGAAAGCTCTTTCCCTGGGGGATGTTAGTCTGTGTGTTGCAAATGTACAGTGTGTATGTGTGTGAGTGTGTGAGTATATGTGTGAGAGTGTGTAAGTGTGCATTTGCATGCATATGCGTGTGTGTGGCATTGGGGATTGCATCCAGGGGCACTCTACCTCTGAGCTACTGGCCCCAGTCTTTTTATTCTTTATTTTGAAACAGGGTCTCATTAAGTTGCAGAGGTTCTAAGTTACTGAAGCTGAAAGTGAACCTGTGATTCTCCTGTCTCCACTTCTAAAGTACTGGGACTGCAAGCCTGCACCACCACAGCCGGCTATGGCAGTGTTTGGACTGTGATCTGTCACATGAAGCTAGGTGACAAGTTTTTCATGCGTGCTTTCAGGTCGGTACTCAAAAAGGATTTGAATTTGGGGACATTTTACATTAGAGATATCCAATCTGCCTGACACCCTCAATCCACAACTCTAAATTTATGTGTGATTTCTTTTGCTGCATGATAAAAAAAAAAGCAGTCATGGAAATGTTCAAAAACCTTATGACTATACATCTCCCTCTGGGCTGCCAGAATCTCCAGAAATGCTGGGAACTGTAAATCACTGGTCTAAAGCCTGGGGAGAGAGGAAGCTCACCGAGTGCTGTGTGCACATATGTCTCCATTACTCTGAACTCCATTATGGTGTGAGACTATAATACACCAATAAAAGTCTATTAAATACATTAAAGACATGTACTTTGAACATCTCAGAGATGAACTTGCTAGCAGGATACAGATTAATACAGATGAATCACATTTTCCATAAGAGGCTTTAGGCTCTGCCTGCACAGCCTGGTGAGGACCAGACACTTTATAGAAAACGCCACAGAAAGCAAGGGACACCTTTCAATGACTTGGAGGCTAGTGCGACTAATATTTAATAACCAGAGCCACAGGAGCAAATTCCAACCAGACCAGACAGTAGTAATAAACAGCCATCCCGCAGCAGCAGTGCATAACAGCTGCAGGTCTGCTGGAGAAAAGGAAATGTAATCTCAGTACCCTACGGAACTAGAGGCGGGCCAGGAGGAGGCAGACATCGCTGCTGGTGAGCTCATTTGCTGATTAACAGTGCTCTTCAAGCGAGACTTGGCTGATCCCTGCAGTTTTTCAGAGACAAGACTCCTGTCCTTTGACATTTTTAGCTCCTCGAGGATTTTGTGGAGACCAAAAGAAGGCACCCAAGTTCAATCCTAGCTCTAGTAATTCCACTGACCTTGAAACAATGACCTTTAAGCTACTTAGCCTCACACTTATTTTTGAAATAAAAAACTTTAACAGAATCTACGCTGCAGTTTTTTCATCCCCTCCAAAAGAACTACAGGATGGGTCTCCCTTACCTCAAATGTTTGGGACCATTTCTCCCTGTGCCAGGGAGAAGTAACAATGCCAAAAAGTGGTCACTCAACATAGGCTACAGGTACCCCAGCTTCAAAGCAGCCCTGGGTAGGTCAAAGAAAATATAAATCCCAAGATGTCCCAGGAACAAGAAAGCCCTGGGGAACAAATCTGCCCAAAATTGGGAGCTGGTGTGAGGTGGCAGCTGCACCCTGGACAAAAGCCAGCAGGCAGGACAGGTGGAACAAGGTGAAGACGAAGTTTCCCATCCATGGGCTCAAGAGTATTTCTGGCCTTCTGTCTGCGAGATCTGTGGCATGTCAGGATGCTGGACCAGTGTGGAGCAATATTCGATGAACATGAGTCCTTGAAGGACAGGAAAATGACAAATTTAAGTGCCAGGGGCCATCTGCCCTCAGGCACTGCCTGGTTCAAACCCAGCTCTCTAAGCCCTGTGGGGCTGGTTAATCACGGCTCACTTAGATTGCCTGTCATGTCAGGAGCTCCTCTTCAGGGTTCATCCATCAATTCCTGGCTGAAGTTTCTGTCCCACTTGCCCATCTGGAGGGGCCCACACCATGGCACTGGGGCTTGTCAGAGAAACAAGCTCTCCCAGGACAGCGACAACTTCCCAGCAGTATGTGGTGAAGACACTGGTCAGTACAACTACTTTAAAAGCAACACAGAGAAGCCGGGTGTGGTGGCGCACGCTCGTCATCCCCGCACTTGGGAGGCGGAGACAGGAGGATCACACAGGTTCAAAACCAGCCTCAGCTACTTAGTGAGGCTCTCGGCAACTTAGTGAGACCCTATTTCCAAATAAAATATAAAATAGGTCTGGGAGTATAGCCTTGAGGTAGAAAAGCCCCTGGGTTCTACCAAAAAAAAAAAAAAAAGGAACACAGAGTATATACCACTGAGGTCCAAGTATCAGCACTTCAAGAATTTAAAAGCATGACAAACATAAACCAGAAATTAAATGCCTTCCTGTGAACTCAAAATGCCACTTGGTAGTAAAAGGCAGGCCAAAGGCTTAACAAATAATCCCAAGACCCAGGGATCCCCACCCACAAGCTAGGTCAGCCGGGATGACCTGCTACTGAAAGTTGGAAGGGAGCCAGATACTTCTGGGGGCCAGGGCTTGAGTTGAGAAGGATTTTTGTCACTCAAGCACACCTTGATATGCACTAGGCTGTTTCAACTTTCCCATCCGATGCAGGCTGGGTAAGGCACCTGTGCCTCCAACCTCCAGGGCTGGAGGCGGCAGCCCCACTCCAGCTCGCTCTGTCCTGCCTACACACCTGCTCCATTCCTTCACCACGGACAGTGGGTATGACAGGAGCCGGGAGCCACGACTTTAGCTTTCGAAGGTAAATTCAAGGAATCTAGAAAGTCAAGGGTGTGTGAATGTTGCAAAGGTATTACTGCTGCTCTGTAATAAAAGTAGAGAGGTCAGTCCACTGTCTCTGAAAGTTGGGAGCAAGTCGTCTATCAACATTTTTCTTTGGTTGAAATTTTAGTGACAGGATACAGAATAGTGGGAAAGCTGGGTGTGGTGGTGCACACCTTTAATTCTAGTACTCAGGAGGCTGAGACAGGAGGATCAAAAGTTCGAGACCCATCACAGGAACTTAGCAAGACCCGGTATCAAAAATAAAAAACAAAAAAAGGATGGGAATGTATCCCAAATCCTACACACACACACACACACACACACACACACACACACACACACGAAGAGAAAAAAAAGATTTGTGTATGTTAGTGCTAATCACTAACCTTCAATCTCTTGGTTCTAATCACTTTGTCCCCATTTGTCTCCTTGTCACAGGTTTGAAAAACAATTCCCCAGTCTTAGAGGACATACTGAGTATTTTACTCTTCCAATTCCAACCGTTGCTCAGCCAGGTCAAGAGCTAGCTGGTGCAGCATGAGAGCCTGGCTCGCCATCTCTGAAAAGTCTCTTCCTCACCAAAGCAAACTAACGTGTTAAAGATAAACACATCAGATTGACTAACGCTTGTCCCCGCTATGCAGACTTATACCCTTCTACGGGTGCACTGCAGTCTCACATCAGAGTTCAGAGAGACAAGCACACCGCACTTGGTGAGCTGCCCAGCTCCCTCCCACTCCCCCTGCCCCAGGTTGGTATTTTTACATATGCTTGTGTCAGTGAAAGCATTTTCTTCATAGGCCCTTCCTCTCTCCCCTAGACCTCTACTGGCTCCTCAAGTTTCTCTTCCTTATCTAAAGCCCCTCTTATATCCCGATTACTCCCTAACTTGCCCGTATGAAAGGTAACATATGAGCCTTCGGTTTCTGTGACTGGCTCTTATTTAACATGATGTCCTCTAGGTCCATCCATTTTCTTGCAAATGACATCATTTTGTTCTTTATGGCTGAGTAGGATTCCACTGTGTGTCTGTCCCATAATTTTGTAATCCATTCATCTGCTGATGGACACCTAGGTTGGTTCTGTAATTTGGTTATTGTGAATTGTGCTGCTATGAACAGGGATATGCATGAAGCACTCTAATATTCAGACTGTTTTAAAATAAAATGTGCTGTATCATTTGGAAAACAATCTGCCCTCAAATCTACTCAAATAATCTTTTGAACATGGAGAAAAGAGTGAGAATTCCAAACCCATCTTTTAGTTTTAAGAGTACATTCAGAGCCATCAATCTGAGAAAGAATGACAATCTTGGCTCCTTCGTGAACTTCAGGACTTCGTGATTAGATGTCTTTTGAAGGTGAAAAATCGACGGTACTGTTATTTGATCCATGAATAAAAAATGGAAACCAATTAAAAGAAAAGCACAGTAACATCAGAGTTGTTTTTAGGTCTTTAAGGAAATGAAATAGAAAAAAAGAAAAAATACAACCCACCCAGGAGAAAATAAACATACCAGAGGAAGCTTCTAGTCTTTCCAATCTGCTGATCAGCCAGTCGAGGGAGCCAGAAAATTGAGCACAGTTTTTCCGATTTCCTCTAATTAGAGCCGCTGCAAAAGAAGGTGATTTTCCATTTATGTGATTTTTCTAGTTCAAACGCCAAGGTAAGCTAATAGGCTTCGTCGAACATTGGATCAAGAACAAAACATCTGCATGCGTCATCTCAACCATAAGCAAATCCATAGTCACATGTACAAGTAGCATTCCACATTGGGAGGTAATAAGGAAGGTAATGGAAAACCCAGAGTCCTAGGAGAGTCTGCAGCTTGGGTTCTAATACCCATTGCTTTTAATTAGCCATGAGATTAAATCATTTCAGCTCTCTAGAGTCTAATTCTCTCACCTATAATGAAGAGGGTAAGAGCCTGCACATTTCCTGAAAATGTACCACATGATTCTGGGAGTTTTAACTTTAACAGGTAGACAGGGACACAACTAAATGTCACATGGTAAAAGGGACAGAAAGCTCATGGCTACTAAGTTTGCAAACCAGATACTGTTTCCCTAACTCATCTTCCCATGTGGAAGTTTACAATGTATATTTAAAGATGCTGAGATAACTTGAAGAAAACTCTGCCTGGTGTGGTGGCTGCACACTTGTAATCCCAGCATTTGGGAGGCTGAGACAGGAGGATCATGGTTCATGGCCAGCCTCGGCTACTTAGTGAGGCCCTTTGCAACTCAGTGAGACCATTTCAAAATAAAGAATAAAAAATAGGGCTGGGGGTGTATCTCAGAGGTAGAATCACTTGGTTTCAATCCCCAGCACCACACCCCCACACATCCACACAGCCTAAAGTGCTTAACCTAGTAGTTCCTCTACTTTTTGACCAAAGAACCTTCTTAAGAAATCCCTTGTATCTCTTAATTTCATACTCATGCTCAATTTAAAATCTTCGCCGTTTTTTTTTCCAAATCATGCCCGGCTAATAAAACATTTAAAAATCCCATCTCTAGCTATGTTTCAACAAAAAAACAAAAGAAACCAATGACAGCGAGGAGCTGCGCCAACCCCTCCTCCTCCCCAGCGCTTTGTCGAGTGTGTGAACGCTTCTGCAGTGGGCTCTCAAGTGAACACACTGAAGCCCCTAAACAACTGTGGAGTTTGGGGGAATCCAGGTTGGAAGACCGCATAGCTCAGACGGCTAAGGCTGGAGCTTTGACTTTGCTGGAATAGTCTTTTCAGCGATCCCATGGAGTGCATTCCTGTTCTCTCTGCTGAGGTTTACCACTCTTGAATCCGGAAGCTAAAAGGAACCAACTATCAGACACTGAACGAGTGTTATACAAGGCAGGTAAGACGCGCAGGACCTCAGTTTCCCCACAGCAGTAACAAAGCACACTCCGCACACAGCTCATTCCAATTGCAAATACACGTAGGTTTTCACCTAAGCTCCTCCCCTGTCTGAGGAATCCAGCTGGTGTCCAACAGAGCCAAGTGGCATCATGCTTTTTAAAAGAACTACCACGCTTCAGTCTCTCCTATATTCAGAAGCCCAGGGCTGTAATTTCCTACTTTGCTGAAACTATAACGCACCAATGAAAGTATATTTTTAGCAAAGTACTTTCTCTGGCAAGAAAAGTAGTATTTTCTAAATAAAAACTAAATAAACCCCAAACTCCTTATCCTAATGATGTCTTCAGGTACCAAGAAAGCACATTCCTATAAAATTTTCATGTCTCTGATCTTATTTACCCAAGTCCTAGCCGCATGTGATCCCTTAACCTAAAAATTAAACACCACATTACATGTATTTAACTTCAGTGGCATATCAAATAGTCCACTTAATGAAAACACATTAAAAAATCTAATATGCATAAGAGTTTAATATGCTGAATTATGACTGTATAAATTTTAATGAAGCTCAAATTGCACTATGAAGGATTTTCAAATATTTTGACTACCTTTTATTCTATTAAAAGTGGCTTATCTCCTCTATACTCAGGTACATTTTCCTATTCTATTAGAATTCAGTCACTTCAACATTTATTGAGTGTCTGCTATATGCCAAATATTGTTCCATGACAAATACAAAAACCAATAAGGTGCTATTCTTGCCTTTGAAACCTGCCCCATCTATAACTGAGTAAGAAATTTGACAAGTGCTATAGCACAGTGTTAATAGTTAGATATGAAATGTTCCCTAAAGAATTCATTTCTTAATATTTAGAGCTGATGTGAGTGGATCAGAAGATCTTAATCTTAGCAGTAATGGCCTAAGTGGGTGGGGTCTGGGCCTTCGTACGGCTGAAGGTGGCTTTCTGGGAGTGCAGCCTTAGGGCTTATTAATGGTTCCGCTTCCCCCTCTCTCTCACTTCTGGACTCCATGATGTGATGTAAGAAGCACAGCCCATGTGCTCCCCTCTGTCCACCTCCTGCCGCCATGTCCTGAGATCAGTCCCCAGTCTCACACGGACTGAACCCAAGACTCTTAAGACTCTAAGTTGCACAGTCAGTCTCTCAGGTCATAGCTGTGAGAAAGCTGGTGGATATACAGCGGGAGATGCTAAATGCCAAAAAAAAAAAAAAAAAAAGCTAAGATTAAATGACACTCATGAGCAAATAGGGTAAACTCTCTAACCCTTTCCAGGTTTTCATAAGAGACCAGTAGAAGCTACTGCAGTGGTTCAGGGCAGAAATAATGCAGATGTGTACACATCAGGCAGACAGGAATGTAACACCAAACCACTGCAAATGTCACTTAATGCAGGCTGAGCACACCTAGAAACTGCCAAACGCAGGTGTTGTAAGTACAACTGCAGATGCCTCACCTCAGACTGAGAAGAGGGAGCCTGGGAACGTCGTCTAGAACTGGGAAGGAACTACTTAACACACATTCAAGGGCCCCTCATCTGCAAAAATCACAGGTCCTCCTGTTTCTAGGCAAGCCAAATCCACTCAGAGATGGATTTATCTATTAAACATCATTGGATTTTAGTCCAAGTAGATTTCTACAAGTCCTAGATTAGGAAGCGAGTTATAAAAGCACACGTGACTCTGTTAAGAAGACTTAACAATTCCAGGCTCGTCCTTACCCAGCAACTCATACAGAGAATTCAGAATGGATTTCCAGGACTCCCCGGCTTCTCTCCCGGCTACGTCTGCGAAGTGTGCGGCACTGCTGTAGACGTGCAGGCGGTCTATGCACTCCAGCACAAGGTTGATCATTCCCTGGGAGTTTAAAAACAATCAACTGTTATGGGTAGATACAGAATGTCTCATGGAGAGCGAACGTATTAACGTTCAGAGTTGATGGTACTAGTTTATGAGGTTTGTAATCTCACCAATGGATATATCCATTGTGGCAGATTTACTGGGCAGTAACCTAGGCAGATGTGGTATGGCTGGAGGCAGTCAGTCCCTGAGGGCGTGGCGTGTGGACTATGCTTCTTTCCTTGAATCCCCTTGCGTTCTGACTCCATGATGTGAGCAGAGCCGCGCTTCCTCCCTACCTTCCTGCACAATTCCCTGAGCTCTGCAGACGTGGCCTCACATGGATTGAACCCTGAAATCTCAAATTTGTGAGCAAGTCAATCTTCCTCCTCTAGGTTGTGTGCTCAGTAGCTTTGGATTACAACTGTAAACATGCTGACCGAGACAATCGCCATCAGAAACCACTCAAACAAAAATAAAAAGTGCCCAACTGACTTAAAAACAAGTCTGGTTTGCAAGTATGTCTGTTAATCACAAAGAAAATGGAGAGAACTTATTTAAATGATAAGGATAAACACATCTGCATTTGAAATGAAATGTTCTTCAAATAACTCAAGTGAATTTTAATTCTGAGTGCCACTTTCCAACAGTAGACAGTATAAAAACACGAGCATCACACTTATATTTGCAAGATTCAATGCTAGACTAAATAAAATGGGTCATAAATGGCACTCCACTGTGATGTAAGCATAAGCACATACCCTTATTCTTGGGAATCGTTATAATTACTAACGATATAGTAAATTCGGTAAAGGAAAGGACACTAAACGACATTTTTAAAAGCAAATCGTTAGTTCATTACAAAGTTCTATAAGCGGCAGCCTAAACTGGGAATGGTGGTACATGCTTTTATCACCAGCACCTGGGAGTCTGAGACAGGAGGATCTCAGATTTGAGGACAACCTCAGTAATTTAGCTAGACTCTTGGCAATCTAGAGACACCCTGTTTCCAAACAAAAACATCAGATAGGGATGGGGAGATGGGTTGGAGGTAAGAACTTCCCTGAGTTCAATCTTCACTTCTACCACCAAAAAAAATAAAACAACAAACAGCCTAAACTTGAAATTAAGCTTTTATTATTGCTAGATCAAGGTTGGCAAAATGAGGCAAAGCCCATGAAAGGAAATGCTATTAAGAGCCCAAACTATTCAGCTCTTTTCACACAGAGAAATCAAAAAGTGTCTGGATCCAAGAACATTTCTAGGTCCCATCCTGACTGTTTCATGGGAAACTGAAGGGAATAAATAGTCCATATTAGGTTGACAATACTTAATAATTTAAGTTTTCACAGCCCAATATTTAGGTTTAGTTCTTCTAGACCGTAAATGTCGACAGTCCAATAATGAGGCGTATGTTCCATCAAAAGCTCCCAATATGTTACTCCATGTTACTGGTTTACGCTGTAATTCCTTTGCTTTTATGCCTGTATGGTCTCAGGCTATTTCATTTATATGTGGCATTAAAAAAAATCAATGTCGATTTCAAAGTTATCAGGAAACAGTTTTAAAATTGGATCCGAGATTTAGGGCTTATGGGAACTCAGCAAGGTCCTAAAATTTTTCTAAGATAGTTTTAAGATGATGCTTTCAGACAGAGAAAGACAAAAGGAAAAAATGGGGGTCTCACTGCACCCCGGTTCGCCCATTTATCCCGAGAATCCCCACTGACATCCCTCCCTGTGGGGAACTGGGTGGACACTGGTATCAGGACATGAGCCCCATCACTTGGTCCCTTTTACATTCTGCTTATATAAAATATGGCACACGGTTCTTTCTTGCAGTGCAATTTGGGCAAAATAAAATCATACACAGAACTGAGTATGTGCTCAAGGGAGGAGTGGGGTGCCCTACCAGCATGGGTTCTGGGAGTTCATCCTCATTCTTGGGAGGCACCTCTCTCCGGAGGCCTCTGTACCCCAATACAAAGCTCCATAGTACTGAAGCCTTTTCAAGGAGCCCCAGGCAACAGGAAAATACAGAGAAAGCCCTGGTGCTCCCTAAGGCTGGGCTGGGTTGAAGGTTCCCAAGTTCTGTGCCCAACAGCCAGGTGAGGGCTGGTCACACAGCACCTGCCTCCCCTCATGAAAGTGATAAACATCTAGAGAAATTTATTTTTATAGTACTGGAGAAGGAACCCAGGGGCCGTGTATCTCTAAGCTATACATCTGACCCTGTTTTTTTTTTTTTTTTCTGTATTTTGAAACAGAGCCTCACGCTAAGTAGCAGAGGCTATCCGTGAACTGCGATCCTCCTATCTCAGCCTCCCAAATGCTGGGATTACAAGCATGCGCCATCACACCCGGCATCTTGCAAAAGTAACACTCACTATATGTGTATCCAGTCAGAGGAGGCAACTGATACCAGTAGGGAAGTGGCAGGGGATTGAGGGAGGGCGTTAGGAGGGGGCAAGGAAGGGAACAGTTCAAATTAAGTTCTGTCCGTGCCTCCTGGTCTTGACTCCAATCTCACCAACATGAATACAGAAGGAGGAAGAACCAGGTAGGATACAGAGGGAAGAACACGCCGAGCGCTGATGCTTGTATCACTCGGAACCTCACTCTCTGTGTGATTACATGGCACCAATGAAAGTACAAAAATTTTTAAAAAGTCAACTCTCATTGACAAAGACCAAAGAACAATGACCCAGCTCCTCCCAGGCCCAATCCTCCTTGTTCGGCAGGACATCTGGTTGCCATCTCTCTTGAAATGCAACGAGGTAGAATCCATGGGGAACTTTTTCCCACCAAGAAGTTGTGTTCCAGCCCAGTGTGGTGGCGCACGCTTGCAATCCCAGCACTTGGGAGGCTGAGACAGGAGGATCCGGGTTCACAGCCAGCCTCAGATACTTAGTGAGGCCCTCTGTAACTTAGTGAGACCCTGTTTTAAAAATAAATTTAAAAAAAATAGGGCCGGGGGTGTAGCTAGCAGGTAGAATGCCTCTGGGTTCCATCTCCAATAGCGGGAAAAAAAAAAAAAAAAGTTCTGTTCCCAAGAGACAATAACAAAGCGCAGACACTCGCCTCTTCCTGGAAGAGATTCTGGCGGTTCTTCAGGGCGCGCAGCCGGTTCTGCCTGCCCTCGTGCTCCAGCTGCTCGTCCGGGGGGTGGAAGTAGCCGATGAGGTCCTGCAGGCTCAGGCTCACGGACTCGATGGGAAGGTCCACCGCGGGCGCCTTCGCCTTCTTGCTGAGCGCATCCAGACCCCTGTAACCAACACCCAGCAGCCCTGGTCATCATCGATTCGGAGTCACGTGGTTCTTGTTGGACCTGCACATCACTTGATAGTACTGCTGCCCCCCTCATGCCCCTGGGAGAGGAATGTGTAAGAGGGGGTCTCCTTTCCTCGATGGCTCAGGAACAAACCTAAGAAACCTCGTCATGGAAGGATCATAGGATCCCAAAAAAGACCCTATTATCAAGCAATAGACACAAGACCAATGCCTACCGAACCAATAGTCTACACATTTAGAAACCAGCATGTCACCCTCAAAAACTGCATACTATTAAGTGTGTTTGGGAGAAGGGTACTGGGGATTAAACCCAGGGGCACCCTACCTGCGAGCTTCACTCCTCAGCCCTATTTTACTTTTATTTTCAAACAGGGTTTTGCCAAGTTGCTGAGGCTGGTGTCGAACCTGCCATCCCCGTCTCAGACTTCCGAGTACTGGGATTACAAGTATGCGTCACAAAGCCTGGCTAGAACTTTATGCTTTGAGGTTACATCTTCCTAAACTCATAATCCTGACATTTCTTTTCTGTTGGGTAGTGGTTATTAATTTTTATTTATATTTTTATTTTATCATGTTTAAATACAAATTTCATTACATTATTTTTATTATTTTTATTTTTGTTGTTTTATTATTACTATTATTGTACTGGGAATTGAACCGAGGAAAATTCTACCTCCAAGCCATCCCCTCAGATTGTTTTGTGTTTTGAGACAGAGTCTTACTAAGTTGCTGAGTCTCACTAAACTGATGAGGTTGGCCTCGAGACTGCGATCCTTCTCTTCCAGCCTCCCAAGTACTGGGATTACAGGCATGTATGTTGGGTTTTAAAAATGAATTCTTTTAAGTATCATTCTCATTGATACTGACTGCTATTTTATTTCACTCCAAGCAGTTAAAAAAAATGTGTTCTAATGATGCTAATTTGGAAAACTTGCCTGTTGATCATTAAGCAATATACTAAAGTGCTTTTCTATTCAAAAGAAATGTGTTAAGCAATTAGACTAAGGAAGAACACCATCATGTATCTTCTAGCCTTGAAGGGAAACACTGATGGGGCGGAAATGTGTTCATTTGTTGAGCTAGCTGAGCTTTTCAGTTTTAAAGTTCAGTTTTTAATACGTCTCCAAAGCCTATTAAGACATGTAAGCTTTTAAATCAAAATTATTCCAAACTAAAAGTGTATTTTTAAAAAAAAACACAAAAGGCATCATAAAATAGGAGAATGTCTCTATTACAGTTGACATAGCAATACTCAGTCATGACAAAATTTAATGCACAAAAATATTACATTTCCATTTCTATTCTCTGTATCAGTAAAATTATATGGAAACGTTTTACTGCCAAGAGATGTTTTTGGTTAATTTTTTTTTAACTATGTCAGAACTTACTTTAAAAAGAAAAGCTCTATTTTTGAGAATTAGCTTGGCTTTGAACTGTAACATTCAGAACATTATTTAAAATGAATCACCAGAACCAGCCGTGTTTGCGCAGGCTTGTAATCCTAGACCTTGGGAGGCGGAGACACAAGAATTGCAGTGGTTCAAGACCAGCCTCAGCAATGTAACAAGACTCTAAGCAGCTTAGTGAGGTCCTGCTTCAAAAGAGCTAGAAACTCAAAAGAGGATGGGGTAAAGTTAGGAGGGAGAGTGCTAGTACTAAAGAAAAATTAAGTACTACCTACTACATCAGGATCACTCTAATTTTGGAATTTTTTACTTCAGGTTTATCAGCACCAGTGATAAAAATCAACTATTCTACAGTGCTTGCCTGTAATTTCACATTCATCATGTCAGAATTTCTGTTCTCTGCTTTCATCATCTCTAATTATTAAAAGAGCTTCTATACAGAGCGATACACCAATAAATCTAACATTCAAAAGAAACAGATGAACAAAAATTACAAATAAAATCTTAAAAAAACAAATTGTAATTATGCAAAAATTTTAGAACATAATATACACTGTGTTCTTAAATTTTGCATTTATTTGCATATATATATATATTTATAGAATTTGCATCAAATTTCCAAATTTAAATAGATAACCAACATAGACCAGAATGTAACTAGGCTAAGATTATCAGATAACACATTAGCCACAAGTGTGATTTAGTTCCTAGATATGAAACTATTTCAATTATTAGGTGAGAAAACTAGTTATTATAAGAGTCACTATTTTTAAGGTGATTTATAACTCAAAGTATCTGGGCTTAATTACTCTCCTGTAAGGGAATTAAATAGGTCTAGCACAAAACAAGTTATAGTATAAACCTGACCTATAGCAATCAATTTCCAATTCTACTTAAAGTTTCTAAAAACATATTCCTTCTTTTAAAAGAGATATATATATATATTACTTGGGAGGCTGAGACAGGAGGATTCAGGTTCATGAATAGTCTCAGCTACTTAGTGAGGCCCTCCCAAAACTTAATGAGACCCTGTTTCAAAATAAAGAATTTGGGAGGCTGAGACAGTTCACGGACAGCCTCAGCTACTTATTAAGGCCCAGTGCAACTCATTGAGACCCTGTTCCAAAGTTAAAGAATAAAAAATAGGGCTGGGGGTGTAGGCTGGAGGTAGAATATCGCTGGATTCCATATCCAGTACTGAAAAAATAAATAAATAAATAATAAATTATTAGGCTGGGGATGTAGCTCAGAGGAAGAATGTCCCTGGGTTCAATCCCCAGCACCACAAAAAATAGAAGAGAAATAGGACTGTCCAGGTCGAACCATTTGTTGTCCTCTGAGGACAACCAAATTGTTTAATTAATTATAATTATAGTACAATTTAGAATTGTCTATTTGTAAATTCAAGAAGAAAACAAAACAGCCAACTTGTACGGTGGTGCACACCTGTAATCCCAGCACGCGAGAGGGTGAGACAAGGGCATCCTATGTTCAAGACCAGCCTCATCAACTTAGCAATACTCTCAGCAACTTAGTGAGATTCCATTTCAAAATAAAAGAATAAAGTAGAACTGGGGCTATAATGCAGAAGTAAAATGCTCCTGGGTTTCATCCCCAGTATCGCAAAAATAAATAAATAAACAAATAAATAAATAAATAAATAAATAAAATAAAAGGCTAGAAAAATATAAAAGGTTAGAAGTAGAATGCCACTGGGTTCCATCCCCAACACACACACACACACACACACGCGCTATCAAGGCATGATGATACATGCTGATAATCCCAGTACTTGGGAGGCTGAGACAGGAGGATTGCAGGTTCAAGGACAACCTCAGCAAGATCCTGTTTCAAAACAAAAAGAATAAAAAGGGCTGGGGTGTAACTTGGAGGTAGCATGCCTCTGGGTTCAATCCCCATACACCACCACCCCCCCCCCACAAAACCAAGAAGTAAATAACCAAGCAACCACAGCAATAAAGGAAAAAGTACCTGATAAACCTGTTGAACAGGAAGACCGTGCTCCGGATGACTCGCGCTGTGCGGGATTCTTCGTGCTGGGACCTAGATAAATTTAAGCCGTCGTCCATGTGTCCTTCGTGGTGCATAATAGCCTATTAGAAAGCAGAAATACCATCTCTCACCACTTCTCTTTAAGATGGGCACTCAAGAATTTGAGACGTAACAGTGGATAGAACCAGAAGGTGAGTAGAGGTATCTAGCTTTTGTTCTCAGATTAAGTAACATGTGCAGGTCTCTGTACAGACTAGTCATCCTGCATGTTCCTTTAGTTGTTTTAAATTATGACTCTGCCAGGCACGGTGGTACTTATCTATAATCCCAGTACTTGGAAAGTTAAGAGTACTGCAGGTTCAAGACCAGCCTCAGCAACTTAGTGAGATTTGCTGCAACATACGGAGACCCTGCTGCCAAATAAATAAAACAGATGGGATTGTAGCTCAGAGGTGGAATGCCACTGGGTTCAATCCCCAGTGCCACAAACACAGAAAAACGATTCAATAAATACACTGAGTTAGCTAAATAAACGGCAGTTTTCACATATCTGTATCTATGTTCTACATTCACAGACCTATATTCAATGAGTGAGCCAATGACAATCACTGTACTATACAACATTACACAAAGTGACATTACATTCCTGTATTACACTAGCAGTTCTGAACACATACATAGATCACTAAGTACTAAGTTCTGAACTACCACTAAGTTCTAAATGATGCTTCTAAGGCATCTAAGTACGCACATACATTTGTGTATATATGCATATATATTATTTTCACACACATGCATCTGTTTTAATTGGTTTTGTTAGGGTTTATGTTTTGAACATTTTATGAAAGCATTAGGGGAAGTAAAGCCATGTAACATGAGCAGCTCAAGGAATTTTACAAAGCGAGCACGTGTGTATTACCAGCACTGTGATCATGGAGGGGGACATTAGGGTCATTTAATATGCACCAGGGCTCCCCCTCCTGCAGTGTCACCGCCCTCCGGACCCCATAGCACAGGACCACCTATCCATGTGTGCTGTATGTAAGTGGAACCACACGGTATGCGATCCTTCAGCACCTGGCTTCCAGCCCAACACATGGCTTGCCAAATAATTCAGCACACCTAATTAGGTGCATGAACTAAAATTATAACCAGTCCTGAAATGGTCAAATAAAAGCCAGTAAAGAGGGATCTATTACTAAAATCTACAAGAACACAGATAAATCCATGGTCCAAGGTGAGACGATAGACAGGAACAGTGGTGCACATCTGCAGTATCATTGCTGGGGAAGCTAAAGCGGGAGGATTGCAGGTTCAAGGCCAGAATGGACAAGGTAGAGAGACTGTCTCAAAGTAATAGGTAAAAAGGGCTGGGGATATAGCTCAGTGGTTGAGCACTTGCCTAGCTATAAGCAAAAGATGGGGGGCAAGATCATACCCCTACACACTTTAAGAAAAAATGCATTCCAGTTTTTGGTTTTGAGGCTATTGTGAATGGAACTGTTTCCCAGATTTCTGTGCCTCCCTCTTGCACTGTGAGCCGAACTCCACTCAACCTCCAGCTCTTTGGCTGCTGAAAATCTCAAAGAACAACTTCAGAAATTTGGACCCAAGCGCAGGACAACATGGAGAGGTGTCACAGGCATTTTACTGAAGGAGAGAAGCCATATACAGAAAAGTCTGTTGCTGAAGGAGAGAAAAGTCTGTTGCTGAAGGAGAGAAAAGTCATATACAGAAAAGTCTGTTACTGAAGGAGAGAAGCCATAGACAGCCAAGTCTGTTGCTGCCTGGTTGCATTTATATGAAGTTCCACATCAGGAAGAACTATGGTAGGAAGGCATTGCCCTAGGTAGAGAGACAGGGGTAACGTGGAAAGGGATGCTGGGCAGATTTTTGGGGAAATGGAAGTGTTCCAGATGGAGGTGCTGCCAACCAATGTGACCATCTGCCATATGTTATAGTTGAGGGTTTGTTTTTTTTTTTTTTGCGGTACTGGGGATGGAACCCAGGGGCATTCTATCTGAGAGCTACACCCCCAAGCCCTATTTTTTATTATTTTGAAAAAGGGAATCATTGAATTGCAGAGGGCCTAAGTAGCTGAGGCTAGCCGCGGACCACGATCCTCCTGTCTCAGCCTCCCAAATGCTGCGATTACAAGCGTGCGCCACCACACTCAGCAGCTGAGCCTTTCTTAACACATCAATTTTACCTCCAATAATTGAAACTGAGTTAATGGTAGTAAACTGATGAGAACGTGGCAAGAGGACAAAGGTATAATAGAAGAGCATTAAAATGTTGATGGAAGAGGGATCCTATTCTGCAGTATCTGCTGTTACGTTTACTTGGTATACATAAGAACTTCCCAAAAGATTTGGGACAGCCAGGTTCAATAGTCAAAACTAAGAAATCTTTACTATATCCTGAATCCATATGGATATATTTAATTTCATAAACCTACACCAAAGAAGCCCAAATCAAGTGATTATCTCAAGATTAAAATCCTGCAGGTGAACTGGCTGAAGATGTACATGCAAAATTCTAAGTAAAACAAGGATGTATTCAAACCAAACGCCATCGACGCAGCACTGGGCATTACTTAATAGACCACAGTGGCTATGCTTAATACATCGCAGAAACCAGGAATCACGTACGCCAGAACATCTGTATATGCTGCAAGTTGTCGATTCATTGAAGATAAGAATTCCCACTTCACTAAAGCCCTAAGGTCTCGCGTTTCTAGAAATATTGTTTGTTATTTCTTTGCTAGTGCTGCACTGGCAAAAGAACAGGAGCAATCGACTACCCTCGACTCCTTCAGGGAAATCAGAAATTAGGAGAGACACAGCTGTGCAGCCTGGTAAATAGAATATCAACTGGGATGCATGCAAAATTTAATCAGTTCTATATAAACATTATGAGAGCAGGAGGAGGGTGTGGTGGATTAGCTAAGAACTTCTAAAATCATCTTTAAATTTAACCTTGGAAGGAGAGACAGGAGCCAGCAGACAAAAAAAGCTTCAAGGTACCCCAGAGAGAAACAGTCGCTCCATGCAAAGGCGCAGGTGTGCCAAAGCCAGGGTCTTTTGAGGGACGGCCAAGAGTGTGATGTAAGCTACATGCTGGGAAAATTGAAGAGACGCCCAGGCGTGGAGAAGTGAGTAGGATGCGGGCAGACCAGGAAGGCTGCCCTGTCGCCATCAAGGAGTGTGACTGCTGTCCAGTGAGCTGGAGAAGTCGGTCCAAGACTCAAGAATTACGGGGACGATGGGAATTAGGTAGACAGAGCCAGAAGCCAGGATATTTTTCTTTTTATATTTAAATACACGAATCCCATAATCCTGTATCAATGATGTAGCCATCCGGCCCTGGTTCCCCTTACAAAACTAGAGTCTGCTATGGTGGTATTTTCTGAGGAGGTCAAGGGGGTAGAAATTTAATAACTTATTTACAGTCCACCTTCTGCCATGCATTAGGCAGATGGGGTTGTACGCCCTGGCAAGCGGCTTGGTATACAGCCTCATTTGGCTGCGATACTAACATAAACATATGCTGGGTTCTGACCTTCAGTGTGTAAAATAATGAACTTCGGCAGGTGGCTGCAAGGGCTTAAAGCATCTCTTTGTCTTGGGTTCATGTGTAAATGGCTGGTGGCTGCTCTAAGCTGCCTATCTAAATGGCCTTACCTTGCGCTGTATGGATCCCATCCTTACGGACTTGACATCCACAGACTGATACGTGAGCCACAGGCCAGTCTCCACGTGCTGGATGTAGCACACAGAGTCGCCATATTTTATTTCAGATGTTCCCATGCCATCGACTTCTTTTCTCACCCCTACATCCAATTTTTCCTAGGAAAAGAGAAAAATATCAGCAAGTGATTTATAAGTGCTAGTTTTTCTGATTGGCGTTAAATGGAATCTCAGTGTGGTTTTGATTTGCATCTCTCTGATTGTTAATGACACTGACTATTTTTTCATGTATTTATTGGCCATTTCTATCTCTTCTCTTTTTTGAGGTGTCTATTTAGTTTGATTGCCCATTTCTTGATTGGGTTATTGGTTTTTGGGGGGTTAAGTTTAATTTATTTGTATATTATAGATATTAGTCCTCCATCCGAGAAAGAGCTGGAAAAGAGCTCTCATCTCTATGGCCCTCTTGAGAATATCACCATGATCTGCATTAAGACATGAGGCTATAACGCGCCAATAAAATTTTAAAAAATAAAGACATCTTCAAAAAAAAAAAAAAAAAGGGTGTATTCATTTCGAGTCACCTCCCCCATGCCATTTTGGCATGGGGCTATATTTCTATTTTCTGTATTTCTATCTTTCTAATAAACTTCTTTAAATCTTAAAAAAAAAGACAAAAAAAAAGCTCTGTTAACCTATCTTATAGAACTTGGTCTTCCTATGAACTTATTCCTTGGCAAATTTGGTGCTCTTAAGTTTCTTAAGAAAAAAAAAAGGTCAAATATTTTAACAGTTCAACCTTTACTGAAAATCAAAGTAGGAAACTACAAAAAACAGTCACATTCTTACTTGCATTTATAAAAAATTTTAAACCTAGGATTAAAGTATATTTTGCCTAACAGCAAACTCCAAAGCGGAAAACTTAAAACTAGTCATTCAGTCCAGGAGTGGTCTTGCCAGCTTGTAATCCCAGTACTTGGGAGGCTGACGCAGGACAATCACAGGTTCAGGGCCGGCCTCAGCTTCTTAGTGAGACCCTGTTTCAAAATAAAGACTAGTGCTAGCGATGTAGCTCAGAGGTAAAATGCCCTGGTTCAATCCCTAGTACCACACACACAAATACTATTCATTTAACCTTATTATTCTTGGCTTTTCTTCATTACTGGTAACCAATGGTAGAGGTTAGCGAGTCAGAAAGATTCAGTTTTGAGTTCAATCCCTGCCCCTTGTTAACTCTAGGACCATAACAAACTATTTAAACCTCAGTTCTCATTTAATAAAGTATCCTTTTAGGATAGTAAAGGAAATGAAAATTGATATAGTAAAAATTTTAACAGTGTCTGGGATAAATTTAATACTTTAATAAACTCTGATGGTTTTGACTATGGCAAGGGTAAAATGACCAGTAATGATTAACAGGCCAATAAAGGTAACATTGATTGCCTAATGAATTAAAGATATGGTTCAGTTCCCACAACTGCAGTTCCCAACTTAAACTACCAAGTTGTTCACTCCTAAAGGGATCTTCAAGCTCTCCAAAGTCCTTAAAACATCCCCAAAGCACACAGTGCCTCCTGTGTGGGGGTTTTATTCCTTGATCTAACTTTCCTTGTTCAATGTACTTTAAGTGTCTATGTCTTTTGGTTGGTTGTTGTTTATAATGAGCTAGTTACCTATTTTTGCAAATTAGACTGGAGTAAACTTTGTCACACAAAAAGGAACAATTAAAAAAGAATTTGACTTCCGGAGTCATTTGCACTCTGTACTAATTAATGACCCCATGATGATTACAAACATTTCAAATTAAAATTAGTTGAAACTCAGTTCAGAAAGGTTGAGATCATAAAAGAAAATATACAATTACCAATTAAGTGAATGCCTATCCAAATATCATGGAACACTATTCTAAGAAGCTGCAGAATAATAAATAAGCCATTCTTTTTCTATCAAATGAGATAAACCACTAATCTATTTAAACCAAATATGTCAGGAGGAAAATTCGATTCTGGGAGAAAAAAATGTAACCCTGTAATTATCTTTTTAGAAGAAAACAATGAGCCTCTAATTTTTTTAAGTTTTATCCAAGGAAATTTCTTTATAATCGAATTACTTGTGGGCTTATGGATTTGGTTTTGATAAGCCACAGTCATTAATTGTAAAATTATGCTTTGTTTGGAACTGATCCTATCAATGTGTGGACTAGCAGTTTTAATTATGAGATTTCATGATGACTGTGTGTTAACAGGTACACTGAGTCAGGCAGAATGGCTGAAAAGACACCAGAAAAGACAAGTCTGATTGTTGGAAGAAACACTTAAAACCACTCATGTTCTTTTATCTATCACCTCTGATAACTCAAGGCTAAGAAGGATTTTGTGTAATATAGTACTGCAATTCACAGGAGCCAAACGATAGAACCTGCTTGAACCTCTGTCAACAAATGAATGGATAAAGAAAAGTGTGGCCAGTACACACAACAGAATTCTACTCGGCCACAAACAAAATGTCATTTTCAGGAAAATGGGTGAAACTGGTCAGTGTTATGCTAAGTGAGATTAGCCAGCCTCAGAAGGTAAAGAATTGTATGTTTTCTCTTATATGAAAGCTAGAGAGAAAATGGAATTAAAAAAAGGGACTTCAGAGAAAGATTCCAGTAAAATAGTGGAAGGGGATTGTTACGGTTGCTATAGAATATCCTTTGAAGAACTCATGTAATGATGTTCAGAGTTGATGTCATCAGGTCATGAGGGCTGTCATCTAATCAGTAGATAAAACCCTTGTGATGGGCTTATCTGCGTGGTACCCCAGGCCAGTGGGGTGTGGTTAGAGAGGGTGGTGCCCTGGGGGCGTGGCCTTAGGGATTCGGTTTCTGTCTTTGAGTCTCATTGGCTGGCTCTCTTGCTTTTGGCCTTCATGTTAGGAGAGCAGAGCCTGGCTCCCTTCCTCTCTCCACCGGGCCCTCATCTTTGGACCTTGACCTCACAGGGACAAGGAACCCAAAGTCTCCAGAAAACTGAGCTAATAAACCTTCCTTTCTCATTTAACTTACTGGTCTGGTCTTTTGGATTCTATCACAGTGAGAATGTTAACACCCCTTTTATCTCTTCACTGGAGTTTCTCCTCCTTTATCTGAGTTGCTTCCCCATTTCTCTCTAGCTTGAACATGTAAGAGAAATCATGTAACCCTTGTAGGCTGCCTTAGCCTCAGTGCACACTCGTTCCCACAGAAGAAAGCCTCTGTCTCACCGGCTGAAGGTACCAGAGGTAACACCCTAGAGCTCGAAGCTCCGAGAATTAGATAGCCTAATCCCCAAACTTAAAAAGTATGGGAAAAATCTTATCATAAATGGCCCAAGTTCTTGCTGATCACTAAAATCTGCATCCTCGGAAGAGATCCAGCCTAATGACAGCAGATAGAAGCTTAAGAAACAGCAGAGATCACCACCTGCTCACTTCCCAAGTCACGGAAACTGGGCTTTCAGTCCAGCAAGGTTCACTGCCGACAAAACCAAATTAACTTTCAAAACAATGTTTTAAAAATAAAATTCAGTTTCTACAAGGTAACATTTCTAATATCCAATTTGTTTTCAAAAATATAAATGTAGAATAAAATGTGAGCTCTATTAAAACACACACACACGGCAACAAATTAAATGTCCCCATCCTTACAAGTAGCCAAGATTTTAAATCAACTATTATAAACACCAAATATTTTCAAGACACAAAAGCAAACATATGCATATTGAATAAGCAGGTGATTAATACAAATTATAATAAGCTAAAATCTAAAAGAAGCAAATAATGGAAATACAAAATTGGCTGGATCAATTTAACATCAGAATGCAACTGTATCAGAAACAGTCAATGTTGAAGTAGAATCAATAGAAAAACTTCCAGTTTCATGATTATACCACTAAAAGCACTCTAACATAAGCATTTTGTCATTAAATAGAAACTTCCCTCAAAAACTTTATAAAATTTAATTCTTTGACCTTCTGCTATCGATCAAGGAAATGTTGAGATCTTTCCTAATATCTTGACATTCATTACACCTATAAATGTTTGCTCATCTTTGAGAATTAAGACCTTGAGAATCATTAAAAAGCTAAAAAAAATAAATCCTTTCAACACAGCCTAAAACTGCAAAGTTCAGATTTTACCGTAATAGATTTTAAAAAGTTCACTGTTTTCACTTAAGGATTTATTTGAATTTTTTTCTTTTATGGGACTGTGAATTGAACTCAGGGGTATTATACCTCTAAGCTACATCCCTGTCTCTTTTTATATGGAAACAGTGTCTTGCCAAGCTGCTGAGAGGCTCTTTAAATTGCTGTGGGCTGGTTTCCAACCTGCAATCCTCTCTCAGCTTTTCAAGCACTGTGAGTACTGGCATGCATCACATGTGGCTTATACTTCCTATTTCAGTTCATTCTGTCATGAATATTATACCTTCACCTTTGGGACAATGTTGGCCATTGATTGAAACTGCTCGGTATCCCTAGAACCAGTTCGTTGATGGTAAATGCCATGTTCTCAAAGACCCGGTGAATGAATTTTCTTCTCTTCTTTCAGATTTCCTATAGAAAATATGATGTACTGCCCCTTAGATACGCATTCTAATACCACCAGTCAAATCCTTGGAAATAATCTAACTTTCAAATGAGCATCAAAGTGTTCCAGAAGTTGGGTGTAATAGCGCAGGCCTGTAATCCCAGTACTTGGGAGGTTCAGACGGGAGGATCACAAGTTCAAGGCCAGCCTCAACAACTCAGAGGCTCTCAGCAACTTAGCGAGATCCTGCTTCAAAATAGGGGTGTGGGTTTAACTCAGAGGTAGAATGCCTCTGTGTTTAATCCCCAGGATCAATATATCAATAATAATAACTATAAAATCAAAACTATTTTAGAGCTGAATAGTAAGATTATGTGTGATGGTAGACTGTGTAGATGACAGCTGAAGGTGAGCACAGTCTCTAGACTGTTAGCAAAGATTTTGTTTTTAAGCTTAAAATGCCAGTAGCCAGTAGCACATTTCCCTACAGAGGAATTTTCCAGTTTCCCTCTTTCATGCACCGTGAGTAGATATTTCTTGCCATTGGAATAATGAAATAACAGCTTTAAATAAGGTTGCTAGTGAGCTTACCAGGACTGCACAACAAATACAGGAAGATATGAGCATATATTTAATATATAATCCTTAGCATATATTTTTCTTGGGGGATTTATTCTTGTTCAGAAACTAAGATGTTTAAAAAAAAACCAAACTCTTACATAGCCAAAACAAGCTGGGTGTGGTGGCACACATCTGTAATCCCAGTACTTGGGAGGCTGAGACCAGAGGACCGCAGGTTCTAGGTCAGCCTCAGCAAGTAGTGAGATTCATCATTCTAGTTAGATCCTGTTTCCAAATAAAATAGGGCTGGTGGTGTAGCTCAGAAGTAGAATACCCCTGGGTTCAATCCTCAGCACTACAAAAAAAAATAAAATGGTTAGTTTTATTTAATACTTATGTGCCACATATTGCACTAAGCCCCTTCTGTGCATTATCTCATTTAATTCTAGTGCAAACCTGCGGGTTTTGGAGACTCATGTATGTGATTGAGGAAACTAGAATTAAGAGAAGCTGTGGGTAGATGTAAACCTTAGACTTGAGTGATGAGGCTGCAGGTCTCTTAGAAAAGTCAAGGTTTAAGCCAGGCGTGGTGGCGCACGCTTGTAATCCCTGCGCTTGGGAGGCGAAGATAGGAGGATCGCACAGGTTCGAGGCCAGCCTCGCTGGCTTGTGAGTGTAGCCTGGAGGTAGAAGGATTTCCAGGAATCCCAGTACCATAAAAAAAAGTCAAGGTTTTACACTAATATTTAATACTAAGGTTTCACTTGATATTGAACACTAATGTCCAGTGATAGAGACCATCACTCATCTTATATGACTGCTAGAGTTCTTCAGTGATAAAATATCTTAAAAATAAGGGCTTAGCCAGGCGTAGTGGCGCACACTTGCAATCCCCGCGTTTGGGAGGCTGAGACAGGAGGATCGCACAGGTTCGAAGCCAGCCTCAGCTACTTAGTGAGGCTCTCAGCAACTTACTGAGACCCTGTTTCCAAAAATAATATAAAATAGGTCTGGGAGTGTAGCCCAGAGGTAGAAGGCCCCCGAGTTCCATCCCCAGTACCAAAAAATAAAAAAAATAAATAAAAATAAGGGCTTATATTGTGTTGCTTTATCAAAATAGTTATAGTGTTATTGATGTAGGTGAACTTTGCATTTAATCACGATTAAGTTCACAAGAAATGTTTGCAGTATTTCTTTTCAGGAGAGGCATTGATAAAATATGTTTGCAGTATTGTTTTCAGGGGAAGTGTTGATAAAACAAGAGGAAATAGTGGCAGTCATGGTTTTATAGAAAACACAGAATTTCAGTTCCATTATTTATGCCCATTTTGTTAAGGCAGCAAGTTTGAGAAGGCACAGGCTCACACTCAGGGGCATGAGTTGGGGTTCACCCAGAGAAAAAGAGGCAGAGAACATCTCTGTGTTGGGGAAGACATGGATGGTTCGTTATTTCAATGAGCAGAGTAGTTTTAACTACATTTACAGTTTCATTTCTTACAGAGTCATGGGTTATATCTGCAAACTTCTCAAATTCAAGGATCTAAAAGCTAAAATATTAGAATATGGTAGAAAACATATATAGTAAAGATAGTAAAGGGTACTATACAGCTCCAAGGGTTAAGTTATCCTAAGGCACTAATGAGAGGAGGAGGAAGAAGAGAAGGAAGAGAGACGAGGAAAAGAGGAAGAAGGGAAGGGGGAGGAAAAAGGGGAAGAGAGGAAGAAAGGAGGAGGGTGAGGAGAAGAAAAATAGGAGGAAGAAAAAAGAGGAAAGAAGAGAAAAGGGAAGAGAAAGGGGGCGGGGAGGGAGAGGAGGAGGAGAACAAAACAGAAGGGAGGACGAGGAGGGAGTAGAGAGAATAAAGGATGAAGAGGAGGAGAAGAGAATGAGGAAGAGGAGCAAAAGGAGGAGAAAGAGGAACAGAAGGAGAAAAAGGAACAGGGAGGAGGAAACAGAGGAGGAGAGGGAGGATAGATTGGGGTGTCTGACAAAGAGCTTTCCACCCGGCTGATAAGTGGTACTGAAATCGGAGGGCCAGGCAGGAAATAAGTCTCAGAGACTCTGAGCGATGCACTGACAGCCATGCTCATGTCTTCGTCTCCATCGTCCACGTAAGCTGAGACACTACATGATTGTCAGTGACTGGAATCAGAGTCCCCGAGCAGAAATCACAGTGGGACCCAGACAGTAGGAAGAATTACAACACAAGCTCTACTCTTAACACTGACAGAATATTAGTAGAGACAAGTAGGAGAAGAAAAGTGTCAAAAGCTAATGCTTTGGAAAAAATTTATCAAGAACTATAAAAACTATTCATAGCTTTTGAGTATTTCCATTTCTAGAAATCTATCCTAAAGAAATGTATCAAAAATATGGACAAAAATTTAGTCCCAGAATTTCAACTTAACATTTGTCTTTATCTGATTTTTGTTACAAAAAAGAAATGTTTATTGTAATAAGAAAAATCTAGATTTTCTAAAATTAAAAAAATCTTCACGCTTCTTATTCTCAAGCAGCTTCTATATCTTTCTAAACTTTTCTAAGTTAAAAAATTGTGTATACCTTTCCACAGCTATCTCATAAACATGCACCAACATGTGTAGAAACCTTTTGAACTACGAAGAGTAAGATTTGTGATACCCAGCACAACTTGCCATGTTTCACTGTTTTCATGGCTATCTTTCCAGATCAATCTATTCTGAGAGCTATGCTTCTGAATGTTATCACATAATTTTTGTTAAAACACTGGATTCTTTCCTACTTTCAGGCTATTTGAAGTTAGACAATGGCTCCCAGAAGAGCTGCTAAGTTGGTGTTTGGAGTTGATATAACTGAGTGGTGCTAGTTATAATTCTAGCAGTGGGTAAGTCCATTGTAATAGATCTATCTGGCTGGTGGCTGGGGAAGATGAGTCACTGGGGTGTAGCCTTGGGGTTATGTATGGCACCACCCATCTCTTCACATCTCTGATGTGACAGCTAAGTTTCACACTCTCCCTCAGCACCCCCACCATCCTGCCCTGAGACCTGTGGTCCCCAGTCTCACATGGACTGGACTCAAAATCCCCAAAACATGAGCCAATCAATCTTCCATCCTCCAAGTTACCTGGTCAGGTCTTTGGGTTAAGGCAATGAGAAGGCTAAGGTGTGGCCTCTGGCTAAGAATAAGGCCATTAATGTGCATGTGTATTTTAACCTATAGGTTTTACTCAAGACAAACCTCTAGCTACATTAAAGAAAATAGATTGCTAGATCAAAGAGCATATATATGTAGATATAGATATATACATATACACATATATGCATATATGTATATATGTATAAATACACACATATATCCATATATATGTGTAACTGTATATATGTATAAATATACATATATGCATATATATGTGTATATGTTTTATGTATAAATACATGTATATATAGTCTATATATTAATATAAATATAAACCTGTATATATGTGAATATTTTTGCAGTATATTAATATGCCCTTCTCTTTTGAATTTGCATTTGAATTACCCAGCCCCTGTTTTGCCAGAGGTATCCATTTACCTAGAGGGATTCAGATTTTATTAAAAAGGTACACTCTTACAATTTTGTAGTAGTAAAAACAAGCAGTAAGCTAAAAAATGGAATGTGACTAAAATTCCAGAGATGCCTATGCCCAAACGAATCAGTCTCAGAAACACCAGGTCAAACCATCATCTCTAACAGAAACATGGAATTTTGCTTTTCAAATACAGAAGCTAGCCAATAGTTCAATGACGCTGAGCTATCATTTTGCCAAATTCTGTAACTTCAGTGACAATCAAGGCAGATACACGCCTGGCCTTAAACGCATCAATGGAGCCAAGAAGAAAGGTCTGTATGTAAGAACACATGGGCAAATATTCGAGAGAAGACCTGGTCTGCTCTATCTCCACGATGCTTCTATCTAACGACAGAACAAGTTTGTTCACTGTTTATGCCTAGAAACCAGGACAGAGCTGATTGGACACCCTAACCAAACAACTATGACGTGGTGAAGGAGCTGGCAGGTGTCAGTCACTTAGAAATTGGTTTTCATGGTGAGGAATGGATGGAAGAGAAACCGGGAATTCAGGAACACGTCATTTTTAACACAAGAGACAGGGGACCGAGGCAGGAGGAGTCCAAGTCTTACCTTGGAAGAACGGAAGGTAAATGCTGTTGACTTGACATCCGCCTTTTCTTTGTCCATGAGAAGAAGGCTTTTGTCGTCCAGGAGACTTAAGTACTTTCCCGTCGTGACGTGGCGCAGGCGGAACGGCTGGCCCCATCGTACGTGGCTCCCACTCCACCTAGCAGAAGTGACCAGAACTTGACCCCAACAGCATCCACAGTCAGACGTAGCAATTAAAACGCACAAATCTTACCGTATACCTATGTGCATGCATACGTGTAGATCATTTAGCTGTCATTTAGTACACAAAATAAAGGAAATACATCTATATTAAAGCCCTTTCCCTACAACCTCTGGTTAAAGTAGTATAAAATCTGTATTGCTTCCATCTGCTCCCTTCTGCGTTCTGATTAAGACAAAGCCCAACTAAATTTCATATTTTATCAGAAGTTTTTATATCTACATGGATTTGATGAACTGTATGTCCATAGTGAGGAAAATTTTATCATTACTGCTCTTAATATAGAGTAACTTAAAGTTCCTTACTAACAGAACATATAGAAACACATTTTGTTGACTAGAAGTATCAGAGTGAGCAGGAAATCTTTTCAGTCATGGAAATATATGATTGGGGATGAAACTGTCATGACAGTAGCAGAAATAACAAGATCATGCTTTTTTGTTTTTACTGTTAAATAAAATGATGTTTTAGCCGGGCACGGTGGCGCACACTTGTCATCTTAGCATTTGGGGGACAGACTGGAGGATCGTAGTTCGCACACAGCCTTGGCTCCTCAGTGAGCCCCTGTTTCAAAAGCTAAGACTAAGAAATAGGATTGGGGGAGTAGCTCGGAGGTACAATGTCCTGGGTTCCATCCCTAGTACCCTCCCAAAAAATGATGTTTAAGTATTTAAATGAGGTGGGTGTTAACTCACAAGAGGATTTAATATTAATGGGACACTGATACAAGTCATTTAACTTTCATTTTAGTATGTCACTCCTTTGATGCAGTTATATTCAATATATCTATTTAAAGTTATCAGTAAAAATTTTATGTCAACCTTACTATGTTCAAAGATGTACAAACTTTCAAAATTACTGTGTAGAATATCTAACCAAAACTAACTGAAGTCTACTGAACTATTTTAGCTATCAAATGGACACTAATCTCACATTTAAAAAAAAATCTACCAAGACAGGTATTCTAGTCAAACAGCTCCTAACTCTCCCCCATGGAGAATATAATCGTCAATCAAAAATTTCCATGTAGTGTAATGCAAAAGAAGATACTTGGAAAAGATTTATTTTTTTTCAAAGGGCTAAATCTTTCATTTATTAACATGTTTTAATTCCATTTGTAAAAATTAAAACTATACCTTTTATCAGTATTACATTTTTTTGTACTAGAAATTGAACCCAAGGGCATTTCACCTCTGAGCTACACCCCCAGTCCTTTGTATTTTTTTATTTTAAAACAGGGTCTAAATGCCAGGCGTGGTGACGCATGCTTGTAATCCCCGTGCTTGGGAGGCGGAGACAGGAGGATCGCGTAGGTTCGAAGCCAGCCATGCTGGCTTAAGAGACCCTGTTTCCAAATTAAAAACTATAAAAATAGGTCTGGGAGTGTACCCCGGAGATAGAAGGGTTTCCAGGAACCCCAGTACCATAAAAAAAACAACAACAACAAGGTCTAAATTTCTAAGGGTCTCAGTAAGTTGCTGAGGCTAGCCCCAAACATGTAATCCTCTTGTCTCAGCCTCCCAAGTAATGGGATTATAGGCATCTGCCACCATACCCAGTTTAATATTCCATCTCTTTAGAGGAATTAAAAGGCAATCTTCAGAGAGCTTTGGAATTCACCAGACATATGTCTATGAAAGCCCTTATTGCTATAATGACTGTCCAGTAACTTTACTATAATCCAGATTTCTTCCTCTGCTCTCGAGCTATGTGTAAGTGAAGACCATGTCCTCCAGTATAGACTCACGTCGGCATTTTGTTTCACACGCACCTTTAGAAGGTTAGCTCCAGAGTGTGACAGACCTAGAACGTGTGCCAGGCCTGCAGATAGCCTGTCCTGCTCCAAACCTTACGTCACTCTGACCCACAGCACTTACTGCCAAGAGACGCAGGATCAGGGATGAGATCATGTCACAAGACAAATGGGGATACAGACGGGAGAGGACTGCACAAAGTCCCCGCTTACTTCTCATTTCTACCACTTGGTGAACCAGGAAAAACGAGGCAGGCAGAGGAGGAGGGAGACACTGAACCGCTGCCTTCGGTTTGCTGAGGCTGTGAACCTGGCCCTCGCAGGGAAGCCGAGGCCTGGAGCCTCAGGCTGGGATTCCAAGTTCTACTTACGCAACTCTTAGCGTCTCTAGTCTCCAAAGGGACCGCGCGTGGACGGACACCGCACCGCCTTCATAATGAACAGTTCTGTTGGAACAAAAGAAGTGCAGGTTTGACTAACGTGTTTCCTTTGAACTTTATTTTTCAAGCGGATAAAAAGAAATGCAAATGAGACGGCCTGTTTTAAAAAAGAAGTTTTTTGAACAGAAGATAGTAAAGCCGGAAATAAAAATAACAAATTGACTTAAACATGGTCTCTCCTTGCCATTTTCTCCCTCTAATTTACCCTCCCTTCCTCTGGAGAATAGATTCCATCCTATTTTCCTAACTTTGGACCAGGAGAATATCATTAGTCATTAGTCCACATGTAGCTTTTTTTTTTTTTTTTTTTTTTTTTTTTTGGGTACTGGGGATGGAGCCTTCTACCTCCGGGCTACACTCCCAGACCTAGTTCATATTTTTTATTTGGCAACAGGGTCTCTTAAGCCAGCACGGCTGGCTTCGAACCTGAGCGATCCTCCTGTCTCTACCTCCCAAGCGTGGAGATTACAAGCGTGCGCCACCACGCCCGGCCACATGTAGCTTAATATATAACCACTTAAATGCATACAATTATTTACCATTCTAAATTGTTTTAGGATTTAAAAATTTCAAAAAAATGGAAGATAAACTTTTAGTATTTTGATATAGAAATTTGAAATTTACAGGATATCTATAACATTATCAAATATCTAGAAAAGTCACAAAAAACATCTGTACCTGACACACACCCAGATTCTAAAATTTTCATAATCATTTTTTAATATGTCAAGCATGATGCTAAATAACTTGTATGTTATCCAAATTGATCTGTACCAACCATTTGACCCTGTTTTAACCCACTGAGTCCCACACTTTCAATTATGCAAATATTGTTATAAAATTGACACAGGTCCATTAAAAAGGGACTCTAAATCATAACCGAGCTTGTGTCTATTGCATAACATATTGCATCGCAAAACAGTAGTAACTGTATTCTTATACTATGTAATTATAGATTCCATATTACACATAAAAATTTATAGGTTATGGTTGCATGTAAAATGTCCCCTAAAGGGTTCATTTATTAATATTCAGGGCTGGTATAGCAGAGTCATGAGGGTTGCAATCTGGACCATGTACGTATCCCCATCTCCGTTCTCTCGCTTCCAAGATCCATGACGTGAAGAACAGCCCATGCGCTTTCCCCCTCTCCTCCTCCCGCTGCCATGCCTTGAAATCCACGGGCTCCTGCCTCGTGTAGGCTGGATTCCGAACCGTAACAGATCTTTGCTCTATGTTCAAGTCTAGATTATAGCTGTAATAATGCTCGTCAGACAGCTGTCTACATCTGGGATGGTGGGAACATGGTGAATTAAGGAAGCCGAGGCTATTGTGCACCTTCACTCTCTATTTATCCTTCTATATAGGGACTGCGTCTTCAACACATGCAAACCTGCCCTATCAAATGTAACATAGGCCCCGATTTCCTCTCCTAGCCTTTGACTCACTCTGCCAGGTCACCGTGTACTCCAATCTCCCTTTCAGACACATTTTTCTCCTGTAACAGATTTTGCAAAGGTCAAATGACCTTCATGTTTCCAAATTCAATGGATTAAAAAGAAATGTAGAAAGCCCTACTGTCCTGACACTTTTTCTAACAGTATCTTAGCCTGATTTTCCTCTAACCCATTTAGATATTTCTTCCTATTTTTTGGTGTAACTTCACAAACATACAGTAGAGTAGAAAGAATAGTAAAATAAGCCCCGCAAACCCGACACAAAGCTTCAAAAACGATCAACGCAAGAATAATCCTGCCTTACCTATAACCTTCAATTCTGCCTCCACATTCAACCCTGAAAAATGTTGACATTATCAAATACACAAGGTTCGCATTTCTCAAACTGTCTCATAAGTGTCTCTTTTTCCTTTTGCTTTTTCACATCAAGAGCCAAGCATGGCACAGGCATCATTAGGTGGCTTCAGTGTCTTCATTAAGATAGTTACTCCTTCCTCTCTTCTTCCCTTCCTGCCATTTATTTGGTGGAAAGCTCTCTGCCATTTGTCCTACCATACATGCTTTCTATAGTATGGATTTTACTAATTTTATCCCTGTGGGGTTTGTTTGTTTGTTTTGGTGGTACTGGGGTTCCTGGAAACCCTTCTACCTCCCGGTTACACTCCTAGACCTATTTTTATATTTTTATTTGGAAACAGGATCTCTGAAGCCAGTGCAGCTGGCTTCAAACCTGCGTGATCCTCCTGTCTCTGTCTCCCAAGCGCGGGGCTTACAAGTGTGCACCACCACGCCCGGCTCCCTGTGGTATATTTTAATGAGTACCTCTTAATTGGTGGATATAGAAATCTAGACACTTGCTTAAGCTCAAGTTGGACTTTGGGACTAGAGTATTTCAGAAACTGGTGTTTTCCACTTCCTATTTTATCACAAGTAGTACATAATGTCTAGCTATTTTTCTTTTATGATAAATCAGTAAGTTCAAAATCACCCTGCTCTATCCATTATGACCTAAGAGTTTTAGGGACATCACTGACCAATATCTATAGCAGCTATTTTCAATTATAGCTGCATCTAACAATCACCTGGCTAGCTTTTAAAAACTCTATAACCTGCCCTCACCATTAAACAGATGATGAGTTAAGCTATTTTTAAACTCTCCAGCTGGGTCTAACAGGAAGCCAGGCTTGGACACCATGTTCCTGGTATACTTTTCCATGACGGCACCACTTTAGATGAGGCTGGGGAGCTCCTGAGGTATACCCCGGGAGATTTACAGCATCCTGCTGTCTCCCAGCTACAGGAGTCGCTTCCTCTTATCATCTGGGACACCAAAAATGCCTGACATTGCTCAATGTCGCATAGGGGACATAATCTCTGGGGTAGAGCCACTACTTTGATGAGCGTTTTTTAATCTTTAGTGGGGTATAATTTTCTCGAGGGCGTCTAGAAAAGAAGACCCTTAATCAAGGTATGACCAAAAACACTATCAGATTTTTTAAAAAAAAAGATTCTTATTCATCGTATTTGCCAATTTTAAGCAATTAAATTCACAAGCTAATAGTAAAAAAGATGGCAAAAATTAACAACTTGGAAAGAAACAGTCCTAGATAATTCATCAGTCAGGAGGAAATCACATCAATCAGGCGGAAATCACAGAGGTAAAATATATAGGCACTTCACAGGAAACCCAGGGCTCCAAGATAAACCTGGAAAAATGTGAGCCTTCAATCCTTTTCTTATTAAAAAGGAATTAAATAATCATTTGAAGACAGTAAATAGGAAACCAAAAAACCAACAGAAGATAGAAGGGATTCAAAGGTAAACTGTTAATACAAAGATATTGAAGTATACTTGTTATCTACAAAATTATTGGTGAATCTATTTTGCATATGCATACATATGCATATATGCAGATACACATCCATGAGGTAAAAGTTATTACATAATGAAGATATTAACTAGAAGATATTAACTTGAAAATAAAATGATCTTGAAGATACAAATAGTATGAATATGTTTATGTAAAACCATATATCTATATATGTAATAAAACATGGAGAATCAAATAGTTTCTCAAATTTTAATAAGCTTTCCTTACTAACATAAGTATAAATCTAATGGTATTTTTAAAAAATTTTAAAAACATGAACATAAGCTCAAAAAAAAAAAAAAGCTGGAGCCTCCTTCCTACATGAAATATGTTTAGCATTATTCTTTGACCAGTATGACTTGAACTAATTGTTTTGTGAAAGTGAACAGAGAACTTGATGACTCTGTTCAGTCATTTGCTGCAGAGAGGATCATGTCTTCTTGGGTTTCCCGCCCATATTCATTTCTGCATGTGCGGAACATCAGTGGTTGTTTAATCACACACCATGGACTGCTTCAGACTAAAACCTGGCATCGCAGTATCAGTCCTAATTGTAGTGAGAATCTCCGTCCATTATATATGACACGGGGGCATTTAAGCTTATTTATTAATCAGTTGGAGGAACGCACCTGGTCCCACGGAGTCTTCCCCCCTTTTCCTGCACTACATCTCAGTGATCAGAGTCCAGGAAGACAGTTGTTCTCAAGACCATGAGTTTACCAAATGGCATTACGATCTTTAAACTTAGACATTAACTGATCATCTTTAGGGCAATCCCCTTTCCCAAAGAAAATCCAAGAAGGGACAAACATTCTTTAGGAGGCTAAGTGGACCAGTGGCATTCCTGTCTCTGGTGCTGATGGCGAGGGGATTTCAATGCCAGTGGTGGCAAGGATGCCAAGGGAAGGCCAGTGAATAGGAAAACACAGAACCCTCATCCTGTCTCAGCTCCAAGACTAGACTAGTTGACTATTTTTGCAATGTACCAAAACAGAGTTACAACTGAGAAAGAGAGTAACTGAGGCTTCAATTTCCAAACTATGTCCATCTTTTTTGGTGGTGGTACTAGGGATTGAACTGAAAGGCAAGTCCACCTCCAAGCTCTACCCACCAGCCCTATTGTTTATTTTCAAACAGCAATATGCTAGGTTGCTTAAAATCTCAATTGTTGAGGCTGATCTTGAATCTGTAATCTTCCTTATCTCAGCCTCCCAAGTACTGGGATTACAGGCATGCATCGCCACCCCCAGATCCCTTCTACCTCCCCTGCCCCAGCCACTTAAAAACTGTTTTTCTTTGAAGCAGTGTCTTGTAGGTTGTTGCAAGTCTCACCAAGTTGCCAAGGCTAGCCTGAAACCCGTGATCCTGTCTCAGCTCACAAGTACTGGGATTCTAGGCATGCACTATCATAGCAGGCGGTAGTATAATCTCTAAACAAAGATGTTCAGGAAACTTCCATCTCATAGAATCAGAAGTCAGTCACCATAAACCCACTGAAGACAAATTAAAATATATATTTTCATGTAATAACTGGCATAATGAGCTCATTCAACAAGTACTTTGAAATATTCCAGGTGTCAGGCTCTAAGTTATGTCACCTTATCACACTGTCCTCTGAGAGTATCCATTCATTAAGAAGCTCATATTTCAAACTGACCACATAAAACTGCCTTGAGAGGCTCGTTGTGCCAAACGTACACATTCTTATTATCAATTCCGCTTCTCAGCTATTTCAGTTTTGTCCGCTAAAATAAAAGTAGCTAGCTATTTCTGAATTTGGGGCTATAAAATACCACTTACATCTTGTTTCCATTGTCAAGCTACTTGTTTTTTAAGTAAAAAGAAGGCACTTTTGACAGCTACGCTGCTACATCATCTGCAAAATCTCCAGCCTGGTAAAGACTACATTAGCATATTAATAAAAGAGCAAATTCTTAGTAGCTCCTCAGTGTCTGACAGCATGGTATTTATTTATCATAAAATTTTATAGAATACACAATTCCCATTAGTGGACTTCAGTACAGAATCATAAAACATGTTATTAATCACAGACGGGGCACTGTAAAGAGACCCTTCTGTGCTACTAGTGTGAGTGGCTTCTCAGGCTGGCATCAGAGCAATGGGCTCACTTTTCTTAAAAGGGAACCACGTAATCGCCAAGCCACTTTCACATTTCTTTGCTGCTAGGTTTCTAAGGATACCAACCTTACTGTGTGAACTTGGGCAAGCTGGTGAACTCTCGTCCTCTTCAAACATACCAGGGAGTAACCTTCAATGGGTTCCCATGAGGAAGGACAACCTACCCTTAGACCACCTGTAAGAGTCTTAGAACAGAAGCTCTGGGATGTGGATGGACACTCTGATGAAGTTATTCCATGCTCCACACCGGTAAGCACTCAGTAATGTTTGCTTGAATTGAGCTAACTGTTGCCAAGCCAAAGGTACTATAGACTTGATATTCCAAGGTACAACGAGGCCTCAATTATACCATTATTTGGGCCAAGTACGAAACAAGGCCTATCCAGTCTACATTTATACGCTGGCCCACCTCAGAGTCAGCCTCCCCTCTTACAGTTCCATGGCCTGTGGAATAGCTGGATCTCACCATTTTGTCTATATTTTAAATAAACACATTTCTAGCTGTTTCCGTAGATGAAGAATTCAGCATAGCTGCAATGGGTGCCTCTGGCTTAGGGTCTGATATTGTTAGATATAATGTTCCCTGAAGAGCCCATGTATTAATGCTCAGAGTTGATATAACGAGGTCATGAGGGTTGTCATCTCATTAGTTGGATACACCTTTTGAATTGAATTTACTGGGTGGTAACCCAGGCCAGTGGCGAGTGGCTAAAGAAGGTGGGTCCCTGGGGTGTGGCACTAGGGGCTGTGCTTTATCTTTGAATCCCCTTACTTGCTCTCTCTGCTCTTGGTCTCCAAGAGGCGCGAGCACAGCCACTGCTCTCTTCCTTTACACTTTCCATCGCCATGCCCCGAGATCTGAAGACCCTGTTCTCATGTGCCACCAACTCAAAATCTCTAAGAACTGTAGGCAAATAAAACCTCCCTCCTCCAAGTCATGTGGGTCAGTTGTTTTTAATTATACCAGCGAAAATGAAAATGTTGACCGAGACAGGCTCTTTTGTGACATTGAGGTCTCCGAGGTTTAGACTCAAAATGCAGGGCCCACTTTCAAGATGACTCTATTATCGCTGTTGGTAGGAGTCTTCAGGTCCTCTCTGTGGTCTTTGCACAGGTCTGCCTGAGGATTTTCCCAATGGGGCATGTCTATTTTTCCACCCCCTCCATATTCATTCTTCAATCATCAACATGCCTTTCCCCTCCGCAGCTCTGGACCTTTATGGGTCACATGTTTACTGAGCTCTACCAACACCTAGGGAGAATAATGCAATTATACATTCCTTTCAGTCCTATCCACACATTCCTTTTGCTTCCCCGTAGCTCTGGGTAACACAGAGAATGATTCTGAATTTATCTGCAGTCCCAAAATTCACACAGATCAGTGTTGTTTGGGGGCATCTATAATATACTTTTGACAAATAAAAACAGCATATGTATGATACACAGTATGGTGTTTTCAGGTATGTACACATTGTACGGTGGCTAAATTGAGCCGATTAACATACGCACCACTTCTCATTATCATGTGGTAAGAACACTTAAAATCCACTCTTAACAGTTGTCAGGTGCAGAATACATCTTAACTATGTGGACCATGAGGTATAACCTAGCTCATATTTATGCTTAACTGGACTTTTGTGTCCTTTGACCAACGTCTCCTCAATGTCCCCCACTCTCAGCCCCTGGCAACTGCCTTTCTACTCTCAGCTTTTATGAGTTTGACTTCTTTGGATTCCACATGTAAGTGAAATCATGCCATCTTTCTGCACCTGGTTTATTTCACTGAATATAAGGTACATCCATATTGCTGCAAATGATAGCATTTCCCTCAAGTTGTGATCTGACATCCATTTTAAGCTATAAAAGGGGACACAAACAGATGTGTTCTGACTGCTCCCCCACTACCTTGAAAGAGCACCAATATGTTTAGCTAAATATATACTAAGATTACATTGAGACAGAAATTACTGGCATTAAATTAAGTCTAGTATGTGGGGTGGATGAAGACTTCAACATGCACCTAATAGGAGAATGATCTCAACACTATGAAAACATCTTAGGAAGGTCTTCTACCATTTTCCTGCAGCAATAACCAGCTATCTAATGATAAAAGGCTCTATCTAGTGTGGCCTCTCTTCCTGCAAAGTCTAAGGTCTATCACACTTTCACGTCCAACACCCCTCTAACTTTTCCACATCTAAATGCTACATTTTGAGCCTGAAGGTGATGGCAGCAATATCGTGTGTTGATGCCTTAATATGCATCGTGTATTTTAAGTAGACTTTCTCCTTAAATCTGCATGACAGCCATGTCAAGAAGAAGACAATATTTACACTGCCTTTTACCAAGGGGAAAACCATTTGAAAACAAAACACCCACATGAGCCACACAGCTATTCAGTAGGCCTAACTCCAGGGTCCATTCCCCTAGCACAGGTCTCTAGAGAATCTCTGGATAGAGTCCAAGATGATGTGTTCCAGGTCTCCCATTGAAATCAGGACCACGGACCCCAAAGACACTAGCCCAGCCCCTGATACCTCCTAACTCAATGTATCTTCTCCCAGTCCTCCTCTGGCTTCACCAGCTAACCTCCCCACATCTCCTTAACCATCCTCCTGTCTTCTGCTCCTTCCTCCTCTGTCCACATCCTTAGCATCAGGGCTCTGCAGGTTCTAACCTCAGTCTCCAACCATTGGTCAGTTTACCCCATGGTTCCGCCCACTTTTGAAAGAAATGGCAGACTTCTGAGCAAAAGCCCTCTGCACCAGCTTTTCCATCTCCATGGGAGCCAATGTATGATGCACAGCTGTTCAACTTCTCCAACCCACTTTTGATTTACATTTAACACAGGCTTTTTTTTTTTTAAGTCAAAGACTGTTATGTCCCTGCTTCATGTCCCATCAGTCATCTCTACTCACTTATGCCTCAAATTTAACTCCATCTTCATATCAAACATGTGCCACAAGCACCATGTATATTTCAATTAAAAAACACAGATTGCCCTGGATCTGATACATTCCCCCACAGTCTAGACTCAGCTTACCTGAAAAGCCTCTGAACAGGTAGAGTCCGATGGCACTTTCTGGGTTAAGTATCTTGTTCTTCTGTCCCATCAACTACTGCAACACATCTCTAACTGGTTTCCCGACTCAGTCTCTCCCTGCCTCTAATCTAAGCCTTCTTTACCTATCACGGCTCTGACCATTTTAACCTCAGCCGAGACCCTTCCCGCCCACAGAAGAGGAAGGACCAGCTACTAGAAATGGCCCTGACAATTAAACTTTCCTCCACCCCACCCCCAACCCACCTCGCTCAGGAATAACCACTTTCTCAGAATACACTGTCATCCGTCTGCCGGCGCGTATGTCTAGCTTTCTGTTCTAGAATTAATTCTTCAAACCAACTGCTTCTTGATATCCCCATCTTTATGCAGACCCTTTTAGTATCAGCCAACATCATCTTCCTAACTCAGTAACTGCAGCAATTTTAGACTAGGGAATTTTTCCCAGACTCTGAAAGTCACTTTGCCGTAAGCTAGGTCTGTCTAGTGAGAGGAGAATCCTAGCAACAGACCCCAGAGTGACTTTTCCTGAGCTGGTGATCATTATCTTTCTAAATCCTCTCTACCTCTTTGTATTAACATATAATATGTACTTACTGAATAAGCAACACAAATTGTCCATGCTAATATGAGAAATACCCACTGAAAGTTTAAGACAAGAAACCGTCCAAACAATGCCTTCTCTCATTGTGACCTGTTTTTTATATTTTCACAAAGTGTTAACAATTCATGAGGCACAGCAACGATCCAATCACCCCCAATATTTTTACAATCTTGTAACATGTGTGCACTTCTCCCATGGAATACAGACTATTTTATTCTTGTCTTGATGCCGAATATATTAGTGAGAGCGACATATTTTATCATGTAAAAGTAGGAGGGAAAGTGGTCAATTTCATCACCTGGCAGTATGAGAGGCAATCAAGAAAACATCCTGAAATTTCGCACAAATTTGAGAATTCTGACTCTGAAACCAAATTGGCAATTAAATACCTTAGAGAGAATTAATCAAAACTAATGAACATTTAATGACATCTTAAGTAGCTTAAAGTGTTCACTCCACCTCCCCAGTTTATTTTGTTCAATGCTTCTTAATGTTTTAATTGTCTCAAAAATGCTCTCCTATCGATAGTTCTATTGACAGGTAAGAAAAGCACAAGTAAAAATGTCTAAGGATGCCACGAATTGGCTCACTTCAGTAGGGAGATGAAATGTCCAGGTCTACCTGATATTAAGCTAATGGCCAAAATGGAGACATTTTTAGTTTGGAAAAATGTTATCAAAGCATATTTTTAAAAGGCAGTGGTTCCATCAAAACAATTATCCAGGTTATGTTATGCTAATGGCTAAACAGACTTATTCTTAGTTTGAACAAGTTGTGTCAAAGAAAAAAGGCAGCATTTAGATCAACACCAGTGCGGGTGTCCGGCTTTGGTACCAACCTCCTCTGTTCCTCGCCGTGTTCCCCTGAAGGGACAGTGAGACATTCGTCCATGTGCCCGTGCAGCAACCTGAGGACATCGCCACCAATCAAGTACCCTGGAAGAATTAGAAAGTCATTCACATTTCGACTGCCACAGTCATATACCAATATGATAGGCGCTTGTCTGGTTCAACCTCCCTTCTACTTTCAGAGACAGAAATACACAAGTGGAGCCAGGCTTACGTGACTGGCCAAGGTCACAAAGGTGACGAGTCAGCTGAACCCTTTGACTACACAGTTGGCAATATTCCTGCTAGAATTCTTGACTACTTAGACCCTCTATTAAACACACGCCTGTACCCGATCAGATTAGATCTTACCTAAGGGAGAACAGACAAATGGAGATTCCGCCCCAAGAAGCCCTATTGCATAAACATCGCGAGCCAGCCTTCAAAATGAGAAATGTCGACTTTAGCTTCAGTAAGTGCTACCCTGAGGCCAAAGACCGAGAAAACAGCCCTGAAGAACCAGCTCACAAGCCCCACAAATAAGCTAAAGTGGCAGAAAAATACAGAAAGAAAAGCTGAAGACGAGCTTCCCTTTTAGATAGCAGCACAAACAAGGTTCTTAAATGTCATACTCCTGCAGGGCAATGCTCAGACACAATGATCTCAACAATCAGCTCATTAACAAAATTCTGAAGATGACCATCAACTGTGTGGACGAGGAGCCCCTGCAAGACGGGAAGGGGTTTTACCTTGGGCTGCCTCACTTCCTGAGCTGATGGGGGCCACGCTCCAGAGGGTCTGCTGGAAGGCAGCGTCCACGTGCAGGCTGCCGTTGCCGTAGGACAAGTGCTGCAACAAAAGGTGAGAGGAGGCACCAGGGGTGAGACCTGGGTATCAGCGCCCGGCATTCAGACCCTAACTCTGCAGACCGAGCCACGTCTAGACAACAGCCACTCAGCCACGGCCCCATAAAACTCAGGCTAGTAGAAAAGGGAACGAATTTTCAGGAATTTTTCAGCTTTATTCTACAATTTACTGACTTTAACCAGTAGTCAGAAAATGCACAAATTTTTCTGTAAAAAGATTTTTCTCTTAAGGCATGTGGATAGACAAAATATAAACTTCAAATCAGAAGTTACAATTACCTTCTCTACATTTACATTGACAAGCAAGTGGTGGAAATCTGAACCAACTTTCACATTTATGGAGACCTTTGGGAACTGTTATCCGCAATTTGCTGTAACGGCCATGAGATGGCGCTATTTCCCAAGAGCAACCTAAAATTAGGATTATGAAAATTTCCTCCGAAAACTTAAATTTGATTTTCCTTGATAGAAATGCAGTCTGAATCTCAGTATGATGTAATTACACTGGACAAATAAAAAATAGAAACATTAAAAGAATGTTTGTCTCTGAGAGCCGTAAGATATGAGTTACCAAATGTTGATCAAGACAAAAAATCTTGAGTATGGCTAAAATGCCTTGCTAGCCACAAACTGGCTGCCATTAGCATTTCAAAATACTTAAAACCACTTTTGCTTGAAGACTTCTCAGTAAACATTACCCATCCACCTGTAATGTTTCGCAATACTCCCAGCACCAGAAATTTCCCAGGAACCTGACCCTCCTGCGGAGATAAAAATCATTAGAGCTTAAAGCTCCCTACCCCAGGATGTCCTCCATGGACCTGTCAATACATAAAGGGTCTCTTTGACCCAAGTATACAATGTGCAAGTCCGCAGCAAGAACAGGTCTTGTGTTCTCTAAAATACTAAAGGAAAAACTGGGCACCGTAACTTACACCCCCCCCCATTACCCCATTAGAAATTTTCCTCGACAGTCAGTGTAAAGGTTGACCAGGTGAGATATCAGATTAAACAACTGTGCCCTTATTCCTGTCCTTAGCCTTGACTGGGGGACTTGATTTTGTGCAACCAACCTCTTCATTTTTATCATTCTTATGCATAATCCCAGCTGAGATTCCTTTATTGATGCAATTTGTCTAATATGTTAGCATTCTTTTACCATTTACAAAAAATCACATCCTATCCGCTTCCCCAAACAGGCACCATCTATCTTCTTGCCCTGCAATTATCCTGCAGGGTCATTATGTGAACGTCTTACTTTCTTCCTCGTGTTTGTGCTGAGGTTCACAACGGCATCCCTAGCTGTCCACGGCGCTATTCAATAAATACATTCTTACTTCATCAATAGTCCCAAATCACTGAGTTAATGAAAAGAGCACGTCTATGTATAAAGGCATATATATGAGATATAGCTTGTACTAAACCATCAGAAAACAATTCAAAGTATTAATACTAGTACTTTGGTTTTGAGAACAAGTTCCAAATTCATACAGCATTCTAGGAAATAACTGCTAGTTCATCATAGGTTCATTCAATAAACTACGAGCACAGCACTGTGCTAAATATTAATACATTCTCCACCCCGAGGGTGCTTGTAATCTAGTAGCGCAGTCCAAGTACCTAAAGATGTTATGCTCTTGGTACGTAAGTGTGCAAACTGCAATCAGACCACAGGAGTTGTAAAAGCACCTCCGCCTGCTAACATGGTTGGAGCAGAGGACATGGCGCCGGGTCTCGAGGGACAGATGGTGCTGTGTCCACGGAGAGCCAGCAAAGAGGACCGCTTGGCCGGGGCCTCCTGCCTTCTAGACAGTGGCTTCATATAAGGTCATGCATACACTGGACTTGGAGATGTATCATAATGATGTTAAAGTGTAAATATTTAAGAACTTTTGTAAGCCATGCTTCGGGGTTTCTTATTTTTAGGCTTGTAGGAATGGAGATTAAATGCAGGGTGTTCTGCCTCCAAGCTACACTTCCAGCTTTTTTTTTTTTTTTTTTTTTTTGGAGGCATGGTCTTGGCTAAGTTGCTGAGGCTGGCCTCCAATCTACAGTCCTCTCATCTTCAGCCTCCCAAGTACTGATATTGCACCACACCTGGCTGGAGTTTTCATTTTTAATATATCAGAAGCTTTTTATCTCACTGGCACTAAGACAGGACCCCGGGAGGTTTAAGAGAATAAAAGGAAAGTTTGACAAAAAGACTGCGAAGCAGCTTAGGTACAGGAACATAAGGTACACCAGTGTCTCCTCCCTAAACACTGGGCGCACCGGTGGAGGAAGACCGAGCGCCAGGCCCGCAGGCAGGGCTGGGACCCGCTCAAGCGCCTTTTATTTTAGGCAGTGAGGAGCCTCTGCTTTGGAAGAACAACGAGGGGGTGGAGGAACTGCAAGGTGCAATTTCCAAGTCATCTCTGATCCTACAGACTAATCAAACCCATGAGAGAAAAATTAAAAATAGGCCGATCTCAGCCTGCAAAGGTCCCAACTATGTCCTTAAGGTCACACTGCAGTCATATTGTACTGGTATTGGGAAGAGGGTTTGAAATGTATTAAGGTATAAGTATTGGGAAAAGAGTTCCAATTTTAAAAATATATCCTTTATACTAAGAAGGCCAGGGCTAGCAGAAAGGAGGGACTTGTAATTTACATTTCTAAAGGGAAGGAAAGAAAGCCTGAGAGGCTCCTTTACATTTCTGAAAGAGAAACAAATGGCCTAAGGGAAATCTGAAGAAATCCCAGATGCCGGAGAAACAATTTCACACTAGAGATAGGGCTAGCATATCTACAGATCAAAGGACCTTCCTCGGACTTAGAGAGGATAAAAACTCAGTAAACTGGAGGTCTTTGGCATTTTCATTCTAATTGCCCCCCTGTGCCTGCTCCGGCACAGGGCTGTAACTACCTCTATATTTCTACCTTCTAATAAACTTCTTTAAATCTGCAGCAGCTGTCCAAGCGATGAATACTTATTCTTAGCTTAGGACAAGAATCCACGGTTTTTCTGTTTGTCTCTGTGTGTCTGGTGGTGGGGGGGGTTATTTCACACCACACACCACCCCCCCCCCAACTTATCCCCTGCAACAATATGAAGTTGCTTAAGTAATGTCTATTCTTCCCAAGGAAAGTATTTTCTGGGCCTAACGGCTCTGGATGCTTCCGTTTAATTCTGCTGCTTAAACAGCAAAGTGAACTTTGAGGCGGAGAGCACCAAGTTGGCCCGTGGCCTTCAATACGCAGAACGCATCAACAGGGTCAATTACCGAACTAAGAGATGTCCTTAAAGCAAAAATAGGTGTCAGCAGAGGTTAAAAGCGAAAACAGCATTGGGCTGAAAACTTCAACTACTCCAGAAGGTACACAGGAGCGCGGCCAGCAGCATGCAGGCCTGGACGCCCCCTACACCCTCGTCTCAACTTTAGCTTTAAAATGCACAGGAGCCGCCGGGCAGTGGTGGCGCACACCTGTAACCCCAGTACTTGGGAGGATCGCAGGCTCGATTTTAGCAACTTAGGGAGACTCAGCAACCTAGCAAGACCTGCTTCTGAACACACACACAAAAGAATTAAAGTTGGGGGTGTAGCTCAGAGCTAGGATGTCCCTGGGTTCAATCCCCAGTACCACACACATGCACACCATACATAGAAATCATACGAGGGTCATGTCAGAAGAAAATGTAGATTCAAATTTAGAAGGAATAAGGGTTGAATCAACCAAGAATGCCAGTCCACAAACTTTGTTTCGGGGGGAAAGACCTGATACAGAAGTCGAATAAAAGCTGCGAAGTAGTAGAGACGTAAATCCTTTTCTGGGCGTTCTTAACCTAAAATCAGCAGAACTGCGTGTCATTTCATTTGCTTCCTTTGTGGTCCTATTCATTTTATACCTTTTAAGACATTAGCGTGACAAGAGGTGGAAGAGCTTTATCAGACTGCCAAAGGCAGCCACGGCCCCCCGTTTTTAGGAAAATCTAAACGCAACTTTTTTCTGGTGCAATGGCTCTTTCCTTTATTTATCTTAAAGCCGGGCACTTTGGCCTTCAGAATCCAGCATTCTGAATGAATTATTGTCCAGGGACAAGAAACCCATGTAAACAAGTCACATTACCCCTCAGGCTTCTTTCTCTGAAAAAAAAAAAAAAAAAACAAATGAGGGGCAGAGAAATAGATACTCTTTCTAAATGTAATATTCTGTGATTTTTTTTTTAAAAAAGGCTCAGGGTAAATTAATCAAAATTGAATTAGGGTGTAGCTAGGGGGTGTAGCTTGATGAAAGCTCACATCTGTAATGCCCAAGACTGGGCTCATTCCCCATTACTCTTCAAAATTCAACTGGCTGATATAATAAATCATTTGAAAAATATTTATGATCATTGTCTTTTATCATTACTTTTATGTGACTTGAGGCTATTCACCAGTTTATTATTCAGTTCACCCATGTTTGTGCTTCTGTATCCAGAATTCCAATGCGGGCAGGAGAGGAGAAAAAGAAATTTTTATGGGCCCGAAAATAGCTTTCCCTAAAGCCAAATGTTTAGCTTACAGGGGCATTTTTCATTGCTCTTTCAATTCAAACAATTTTTTGGCAATATTTTTGTGAAACACAAAATTTCGTCTGTCTATACAGGTGGCCTGGACAAGACAAAGCCAAGAGGAAATCAACATTCCCATGCAAACAACCAACAGAGATGGAAACTGTGGGCATTACCAGGGACTTCACATCTAACACATGTAAAAATTATATTGTACAGCTTTTTTTCAGTTTTAAACTGAGCCATAGTAATACCCACTTGCCCTGTTTCTTCTCCTTTAGATTATCTATTTCTCTTACACTTGAGCTCTTTCACTAAAACCACCTTTCAAAGAAGGCAAAATTCCCAAGAGAGATAAGTTTTCTTTCAGCTCTTCTTGAAAAGAGGATTAAGATATCTTGTCATATTAAGACATACAACAATGAAAATCAAGAGAAGACATCCTTGGGGTGAGTGGTTCACAACCATGGCTTTAAAGCTAAGGCTCTTTATTGCCTGGAAACATCATCAGTGCCCATGTTATAAGCAGATGGGGAGGGACCTTGGCCACAGTGCCCTCTTTTGCCCATGAAGCATCCCCAGAGTTTGGGGTGAAAATCAGCTCCTTAAATCAATTTAGCATTCTGGCAGTTTTAAGCCTTTATTGGAGAGTTCCAAATGCAGTTTGATGGTTCAACCATAGCTTAGCCATAACTGATAGTGATGGGGAAGAAATATCAGTCAACGCACAAACAGCTCATTTATTGTTTTAACTATTATGTTTTCAGACAAATTTTTGTATTTTTTAAATTTTTTAGTGTTTGGTCCTCGAGTTTCAAACCAGAGGACATTCTACCTCCAAGATATCCTCTCAACACCCACCCCCTTTTAAATTTTGAAACAGGTTCAAGCAAAGTTGCTCAGGGTCTCCATTGCAGAGGCTGGCCTCAAACTTAACCTCCTCTTGTCTCGGCCTCTTAAGTACTGGAATTACAGAAGTGTGCCAACCATGCTGGGCTATGTTTTATTTTTAACCACATAAGCATCTTCTCAGAACATGAACCGTCTCTTTATAGATCTTTAAGATCTCCTATTTCCCTGTCTTTCTTTCCCAGTGTCCTCTGCTTCCGATTAAATATGCATCATTTCAACCTGGCATGGTGGTACATTACCTGTTATCCATTACTTATCAGGTTTAGACAGGAAGATCACAGATCCAAGATCATCCTCAGCAAATTAGCAAGACTTTCAGCCAGCTAGTGAGACCATTAAGAAACAAATAAAACAGGGCCAGGAGTATAGCTTGAGATAAAACACCCCTAAGTACAATCCTCAGTATCAGAAACATGTATTTATGTATTTATAATATATATAAATCTAAATTTGTTGGTGACGTGTGTGTGTGTGTTTATATGCTTTAACCTTTTTCCATAGGCATAGATCACCCAGGTCAAAAACAACATACTATGTAAGAGTTAAGAGGCTTACAAGAGTAAAATTCAGTTATTTTTCCTTAAAACCAAGGTTCAGAAAGCTCATGTACATCTCCTGATCAATACACATCACCCATTGCAACACAGCACAGAATACGTCAGGGCTTAAGTAAAGCTTATTCTACAGCGGCACACAGCATCATCCCAGAGACCTACATGGCGACTGTCTTCAACTACATCAGTGAGAAGAGAAATGCTCCAGGCTTTCTCCTGGCTATGTAAGAGTAGATGCTCCGCATAATGGCTCCCGTCAGGTACACGAGGTGCCACTACGCCTTTTTCCTGTCTTTATCTTGTTCCCTAGAAATGAGAAAACTGGAACTTAAGTTGTTGGTAATCTGAAGCTGCCAATATCCTCAAGCCTCCCTACCCCCATGCTTATAAAGTAAAGCAGAGCCAGGCATGGTGGCACATGCCTGTACTCCCAATACTTGGGAGGCTGAGACGGGAGGATCTCAGGTTTGAAGACAGCCTCAGCAACGTTTTGAGACTCTCAGCCACCCACTGAGCTCCTGTTTCAATGTAAAATATATAATAGGGATGGGGGTATAGCTCAGAGGCAAAGTGCCCGAGTGCAATCCCTGGTACCATTAAAAAAAAAAAAATCAGGCTTCCAACGCCATTTTCTAGTGATGCCTGATCTCATCAATCCAGCAGGAGGGCCAGGGTAACCTGTCTGAGAGTACAGCGCCACTAGGACTCGCCAAAAACACACTTTTACAAATCACCAAAAAATCACCAATGGCGGTCCACGGAGCTTCGCCAGGGCTGGCGCCGTCGGTTTTGACCTTTAGGAGAGAACCAATTCTGGAAAAACAACCCAACTCCTTTGAATGCACACAAAATTCTTTGGAACATGATAGGAGATTAAGGTTTAATGACATGTGAAGATCATGATAAGGCAGCCTCCTATTTAGCTCAGCACTTAACTTTTCTTGAAGATGTCTTTTGAAAGGCGTGCTTCAAGAAACAAAATGCTGTTTGTAAATTCTGCTGTCAAGGTGGATATTACTGTCTCTCGTGTCTTATTCTCAGTGTTATTTTTCATTAATTATCAAAAAGGAGAAAAATTAATGTCCTAAATTTCTGAGATAGACTTGGCTATAATAAGTATTTAGATAATATATCAATTACATGTATGGGAGAGAAAGTAGAAACTATCATCAACTACTAAAGTGTTTTTATTTTCTACTCTTTCAAAGGATTTCTTATAACTTCTTTTATTAATAGTTTGAGTTCTTGTACAGCAGAACGAATACCTTCACCAAAAATTTAAGAGCGCGTGTTCTTACATTGTTTATTTATAAAGTATATCTCAGGGTTTTTATGAGAGATTTCGTTTGTTGGCAGTCCTGGGAATTGAATTCAGCCTCACACAATTATTGAAGAACACCCCTAGCCCTATATTTTTTAAATATATACAGTGAAAACTATTTTGACAAAATAAATGTTAATTTATATTAAAATGGCTGTGCAAGATGACAGAATGCTAGTTTTGTTTTTATCGTGCTAAAGTTCAACACTTATTTCTATTTGGGTTTATTTCTTAATAATTAATACACAGATTTATGCAAAAACATTATGACTAAAGCTGTTAAAGTAGCATATTGCTGCCTATAGACCCTCCCTAAACCTGTAGGACTTTGAATAATCTGATGTTTATCTTATTCCTGCAATTGGACTTTTATGTTTTTAATAAATATAAATTTTCTAAAGGGTTATACTTAACCATCTTCTATGTAGGATTAAATTTTGAGATGTTCTGCAAAAATATAAAAATAAAAAAAACCAACAAAGGGATACCAGCCTCGGTTAGTTTTACACAAGTAACATTTTTATGTATGGTAACTAGAAATGAATTTTCTGTAGTGATTAATGCAACTGCTCCATTTCTGAAGTCTCAATCTTCAGACACTGACAACTGGGATATTTATATGCATAGTCACGTAGAGCTTAAAATGCTCCATTTTATGCTTAATTTCTGTTATGACCTTAAAAGAGACTATTCTGCACCGAAATAATTTTTTCTTCTATGAGTTTTAATTTTCTGGGAATTTCTGTATAGAATCATTCTTTGGCAAAACTGTCTCTTATTAAACAAGTTAAAAATAGTGTCCTCACCAGAAAAAAAAGAGTATGTATTTGATGAGCCAAGCTGGCTGTGCTTCCCTGTCATCTCAATACTTGGGAGGCTGAGACAGGAGGATCACAGGTTCGAGGTGAGCCTCAGCAACAGAGCAAGACCCCCAGAAACACGGCAAGATCCTGTTTTAATATAAAAAATAAAATAGTACTGAGTGTGTAGAACAGAGGTAGAACGTACCCAGGTTCAATCCCTGGTACAAAAAAAAAATATTCAATTATTAAACTTCTTCATTCTCCCATTTCTGGCCCCGATCTTTTGAAATAATGCAATGTCAATAATAGACAAACTGTTCTATGTCTTCTGTTTACCACGCCAAGTGCTCATCACATTATCCTCATTAATATCAAAATAGGTCATCACATTCATTCAAGCAGCCTTCATACCCCGAAGACCTGGGAACCTGGAGTCCTGCCAAGATGGCACTTACCTTCTGTTCAAGAAAGAATCCAAGATGAAGGAGTCAGAGGATCCCAACCACGCCCGTCGTGATCACAAGGGAAGCCTGCCTACGGGGACCCAGGGAGCCACAACTCTAGTCACGCCACAATGGCCTGCTCTCCCCAAGTCATTAACAGCTCCCGTAGAGATGTGGGTTTCTAGACAAGCCACTTTCCGAATTCCTGTATAAACCTTCCAGAGATCATTCCCTCTGCTGGTCATTCATTTCCTTTCTGCACTTTTATTGGCTCCTTGGAATCTCACATCACCGGGTAGTTTCACAGTGATGGTGTCATACAAGCACAAGTACTGGGTGGGCTTCCCGACGCTCCCTCTCCGGTCCCCCTGGGGTGTCGAGATCGACACTGGTATTCTCACATATGCCCAGAATGTCGATGGATGGAAGTGTTTCCTCCTCCCGCTGCATGCCCGTCTCCTAGACCAACTCCCTGGCCTGTCATCCATCACAGAGGCAAGCCCATGGTCCTGATCTCCTGGTACTTACCAAGTACCTCTCAGAGGACACGCTCACCAAGATGAGGTCATCTCCAACCCGGACTTTTTCTCCTTCTGACCGCTGCTTGGAGGCGGGATGTATCGTCCACCAGCAGGCCTCGCCTGCAAGGCGACAGCAAGAGGGACAGAATAGTCTTAACTACAATCCATTTTCTTCACCAGTGGCTCCATCCACATGACTTTGAGAAAGGTGACATTTCATGCAAATTAATCTGAAGCCACGGAAATCTAGATAGTTTAGCCAGATTAGGTTATCATAAGACATACTCGGATGCAAAGCTGCTTCTCCTAGGAATTGGCAAAGATCGGTCTCAACCTGCTCCACAAACACACAAAGAACTCTTTAAAAAGATTTTTTTAGGGGCGGTGGATGTATCTCGATGGTAACGTATCTAGCACATATTACAAGCCTTGGGTTCTATCCTCAACACCCACCACACACACACACACACACACACACACACACACACACACACACACACACACACACACACTTATATAAACCATCCAAAGACCAAATCTACCAATCACTGTCTGATTTCAATCCTTATGCAACCAGGTGGCTTTGATCCAGCTGTACCTCTAAGTATCTTTCCAAAGGATCTAACCTGCCCACGTTGATTTCTGTTAAAGCATCTAGTTTGCTGTCACTTTTTCAAGAGGATGTTGGGTTTTGCAATATGACAGGAGCTGCATTCTAATTTTATTTTGAAAATCTCCAGCACTTTGGGGGGGGGGGTGCCAATGGAAAAAAAGATGGAAAATTTTGCCATCTAAATCTTACCAGTTTTTTACTGGCGATTGAATCCAGGGGTGTTCTAATTTGACCTACATACACACTATCCCCATTTTTAAAATTTTGAAACAGGGTCTTTACAAATTGCAGAATCTGGCCTCAAACCTGTGATCCTCCTGTCTCAGCTTCCAAGTACTGAGATTACAGGCATATGACACCATGCCCGGTTGCCTCATACTTTTAAAAAGCAAACTTAAGACTTTCTTTTTCATTTAATAGTGTGCTAAAATACATTAAGTAAAAAAAATACCAAAAAGAATAAATGAGCCTGTAGAAATGAAATCAAAATAGAAACTATACATTTATCTTTTTGATACCTAGAAGTTTCTCTTACACAGGAAGTGTGTTGGTCCATTACAAAGTGGATTCATAAACATCTTTACTTTTAGCCACTTGTTTATGAAGATTTAAAGAATTAAGGAAAGCAATTCTATTTTTGGCTGTAGTTAAAATATAAAAATTCTACCTATTAATGGGGTACCATGTGATGTTTTGATACATACATAAAATATATAATGTTCAAATCATGCTGAAGAGATCTACCTTCCCAAGCATTATTTGTTGTTGGTGGAAACATTTGCTCTTGTAGCTTGTTGAAATATACAGTCTATAACTCATCAGCGTTGCCCTTCCCTGAAATAGCACACCGCATGTTTTTTGTCATTTTGTTTTGGTTTTGCTCTGCTGGGTGTGGAACCCAGAGCCCTGCAGACCTTGGGCAAGCGCTCTACCACTGAGCCCCAGCCCTACCACGAAGTATTTCTTGAAAGGGCCAGGGTAAGGAGATAGCTTGATCCCTCCCCCTTGAAAGGAGCAACTTAATAAATGTCAGACTAATTCCTTCTCATCTTCTACTTGGATTTTTATCTATTTTCAACTTTAAAAGTCACTTATGTTCATGGTAAAACATTAAGCAGTCAAGTTGTACACGGGGTTATAAAGTAAACGAAGCCCTCAAGAACTTAGAACAAAAAGACAAAGTTTGTGTTCCCATTTTGATTCTCCCCAAGGAAAAATGTTTTATTTGTATTTCAGAAATACAATTCTGAGAGGCTTAGACAGGAGGATGGCAGGTTTGTGGACAGCCTCAGCTACTTAGTGAGGTCCTCTGCAACTCAGTGAGACCCTGTTTCAAAATAAATGAAAAAAAAAATAGGGCTGAGGGTACAGCTCAGAGGTAGAATATCCCTGGGTTCCATCCCCAGACCCGGAAAAAAAAAAATGCATGTTGTTTTAGATATGTAACATAATGCCCCATGAGCAGAGACATGGAGACTATTTTCTATTTTTTACTTGAATATTGATATTCAATTACATTGCATGCATTTACATTTTTATGCCTCAGCTATTTTTTTTTATACTCGAGATCTAGTTACACCCCCAGACTTGTTTTTATTTTGCAACAAGTTCTCACTAGGTCATTGAACGTCGTATTACTTGCTGAGGTTGTCCTTCGACCTGCCATCCTCCTGTCTCAGTCTCCCAAGTACTGGGATTACGGGCATGTACCACCACACCCAGCTTTACTTAAGCTACTTTTTTCCAATACTGGAGATGGGACTCAGGGACATTTTACCTCCACGCTACCCCCAGCCCTATTTTTTTATTCTTTATTTTGAAACAGGGTCTGACTTGCAAAGGGCCTCCCTAAGTAGCTGAGGCTGTCCCTGAACTGTGATCCTGTCTCAGCCTCCCAAATGCTGGGATTACAAGCATATGCCACCATGCTCGACTTAAGCTACTTTTTAAGAGATGTGCAGTAATGTTGCATAAACGAATAAGTACACAGTACCATATTTCACATCTCAGCAAGTCGCACAGCACCATGTCTTTTTTTTTGCTAACCTATGAGAATAGGGTTTGAAATCTAGTTTGAATATTCAAATAATTACATGTGAATAACCAACAACAAATATATTTCCTCCTTCTACCATAAACATTATGTAGAAAAACATTTTTTCCCTGACTCTACCCTCAAGAGCATCCATCTAAGGTATCTGCATTGTCTCATCCAATTTCCCAGGCCAATCCCGGCTCCGCTCTCCTCTGAAGTCAGCTTCATCCTAGCGCTAGACACTCACCTGTCGTGTCCTCTTGCAGGCCAACATCAAACGCCAGCTTATCCGTGGAAGACCGGGAGGTGGACAGGCAGCAGAGATACTAGAAACACACAATCGGGAGCCGTCACTACACAGGGAGAGTCGTGAGTCTTACTATGACAAGTGACTTCATAGCTGCCTATCTCTGCTGATTGGCTTTTTGAAAAAAAAAATGATGCTTCCATCTGCTCAAAGGCAAGGCTTTTAAACATCTGAGGTAGCACGGCACGCATACAGCCCGCATTAGAAGCCATCTTCTAAGGGAAATGTGGTCTCTCTTCAGTGACTAAATGACTACAGAAAATTGCTCTGTCAGTCCAAGAAGACAAGTAGCTGTGATGTGTCTGCACCACGCTCTTCTCATGTGTTATTCATGGCCATCGGCAAAAGCACAACCTTATCTGACAGAAATCTCTCCCGGACCAAAAGTTGAAAACTAACCACTTTTATCTGCCAGTTCTGCTTTCATTTAGAAAATGCTGGCTCTTTGAAAGCCACTCAGGACTGATCTTGGTACAGAACTTGCCAACTCCTGCAACCAAGTAGCATCCTGTGTATTAGCACATGCGGCTTCTTCTGGAAAAACCAACATCTCCTTATCACTCCGCAGTCCATCCTTGGGTTGTCCTGCCCGCATATTCTTAGACATACAGTTTAGCATCGTTTTTCAAACCTATTTCCCCACCCCTAGCCCAACTTCAAACACCTTGTTAAGTGTTTTAAGGATGAGGACACAAAGAGCCAAGCTCAAAATATACCACCATCCGCAGGAAGCACACTGCCAGTAAAACCAAGAGCCTGGGAGAGTACCCAGAGATAATTCTGAGGACTGAGCAAGTCCAGGCTCTGCCAGAAGCTCTGGACAATTAATGTGAAGGCTATAAAGTTCCTTTTAAGGGAATAGGGCCCATCCAGCTAGATGGGTGTCCGTAACTGTGAGGCAGCTGGCGATGAGCTACTCGGAAGCAGATATGCTGGCACTCCAGGGGAACGTCCGTGCCAAGGGATGTGGAATCAGTTTGCCCTGGAGACTCGGCTTCAGCCTCCTAGCTACAAAGTGCTGGTGCCTAAAGGTTATAGAAAAGAGGCTTCGTGGGTGCTCAAACCTATATTTAGCCTGTGTTAGAGTATGCGGCCCACAGGGGTCTCTGAGATTTACAGGTTTAAGATATAAACCTCTATCTTTATTCGAGAAAAAGTACTTCATGAAACAAATTTCCCAAGCAAAAATATAAAGTGATACCAATTAAAGTCACTTGTAGCACTTTTCAATAATACTGTAGTACTAGGCATTGGATTATCGAGAGACATTCTTTTAGTCTTCCAAGCTACATTGAGGTAAGGACAATCCTTCTAGATGTTAAGTTTCATGAAGGCAAGGACTTGGCCTTTTTCACCATATCCAGTATATAGAAAGGAGTCTAGCTAAGTAATATTTATTGAAGGAATTATAAAATTATCAGACACAATTACAGGCTTCAAGGGACTCAAACAAGGCACCCGCGGCTGCCCAGCTTATGGCAGAATGAGACTGAATCCATTATCCAAACACCAACCCCAGCTCTCATCTCCCAGAGAGCAGTTTTCTTAAAACATCATTTCACCAGTCATTTCAGGCATTCCATGTGATGTCATTGCCCCTGAAATTCTTTTCGTGAGAATCTAATTGCTTTATACCAACAAACTGCTTTTCTCTATTTGTCTTGTATCTAGCCACTCTGCTGAACTAGAACTTTATCGTTTCGCCGTGTCAGGCCAAGACTTTCAGGGCAATGTTGGATAGCAATAGCAGAGAGCACATTCTTTTATTTGTTGGTTTTAATTTTTATCAAGAATAGCTTTAAGGTCTCATAATTGGCTATGAGTGTGATGTTGATATACTTTATCACTGGGGAAATAATCAGCAATGTTTAGTTTATAATAAGAAGATTATCTGTTTACGTGATGTAACACACAACACTAGCAAATCATTAAAACCACACCTATACTTTCATGATTCTTCTCTTCCAGTACTTAACCTTCTTTGTGTATGAAACTGGAGGTGGAACCCAGGGGCATTCTACCTTCAAGCTACACCCCCATTCCTGTTTTTTTCTTCTATTTGAAACAGGGTCTGAGTTGCAAAAGGCCTAAGTATCTGAGGCTGTCAACAAATGAACCGCGATCCTCCTGTCTCAGCCTCTCAGATGCTGGGATCACAAGCGTGTGCTACCACACCTGGCTCTGACATTTAAAATCAGATTATTGCCAGGAGTGGTGGCTCCCGCACTTGGGAGGTGGAGACAGGAGGATTACTCAGGTTCAAAGCCAACCTTGCTGGTTTAAGAGACCCTGTTTCCAAATAAAAAATATAAAATAGGTCTTGGAGTGTAGCCTGGAGGTAGAAGGGTTTACAGGAACCCCAGTACCACCAAAAAATAAATAAAATAAAAATCAGATTATTACATTAACTATCCATGACTGGGATTTACAGTCTGTATGCGCTTGTTGGATCTTAGTACTAAGGCTATGTTTAGCCTCTGGCACAAGAAAATTATACAATATGGGAACTCCTTTGGAAAAGGAGTTCTTCATTAGATTATACTTCCAGATATTGGACCATAAAATTATGCTGGCAAAAAAATGTGAATAACATGTAAGTGTTCATGTTACATTAATATTTAAAGATCAAGGTACAAATTTAGTTATGTAGTAAGACCTCAATTGTGTAAAAGGCATTTTAAGAGTAGAAAAAACTGAAATGGTTTTAAAAGTAACCGCCAACATTCTCCCAACAGTGTGATCAGAAGAATTTTATCTTGTGATTTCCAAGTATTACAGAGTACATATGGCTTTTAAAATTTAATAAAGCCTTATAATGATTAGAATGAAATTTCTATAAACTATATATTATGTGTACTTAGGTTAAAATAAAGCGTCTTCAAAATACATAAATAATGTAGATGTTCCTTTTTAATACGTAAAACAGAACAGAGAATGAGAAATCTGAGAAGAACCCAATGGATAACTGGATGGAAGAAGTGGTTGATAAGGGCAATAAGCGTGCCTAATTAAGGAAGACAAGTTAGAACGCAGAAGTGACATTGGAGTTCATTGGGCCATATTTATCTTCTAGAAGGACGTTATCATTCTTATACATGGACTCCTTAAAACAAAAGCAAAAGGTATTTCTTATTGACTCTGAAGCCTCTCCTCCTTAGAATATTCTATACAAAGACACTAAACACAGGAGTTACATAATGATAGAAGGACCTTAAAGGCCATGTAAGCTAATCTTACAAATGAAGAAACTCAACAGTGCACAGAGACAGTCAAGAACAAACACCTCTTAAATGTATGAATATCATCGATGAAATCAAACTCCCAGCATCTCCCAAATATGTATCCCAAGTGAGCAGTGTGACCCGTGCTAGATGAACGCACAACTCACCATCCCACTGTAGGAGTGACGCAGCAGGATGGCGTGTCCATAGAGCAGGGTCCGATGGCCTCCACCTTGAGCAGTCTGTACAGAGATAGGAGAGGGTAGAGGAGAGAAAAAAGCCATCAGCAAGCTTAACTACGCTGCTAAAACGCTCTTCTGCCCTCAGGGGGAAGTTTACTATAATAAGAAAGCAGGAAAAACTACTAAAGCAAAGTGCTACGGGAATAATTTTTAAGTCGTCACACAGCTGCCAGGGAAGCCTATCCTGTGGGTCAGCATTTGTTTGACCTCTTGCGGGCCCTGCTTGTGTTCAGCAATTAACTTATAAACTATTTCTTCAGTTTAGATATTGTCTACATTTCTCATTGGAATATGGACTCCCTTGGACAGAAAGCATGTTACCCTGGGTCATCCCTATAACCAGTTGCTTAGATAAATACCAGACACAAAGTAAGAACCAAATATTGGCTCAATGACTGTCTCCCTAACATTGAAAATGAATCATATCAGCCTCCTAAAATTTTTTCATTCCTCACTGTTGCTTATGAGAAGATGTCTATTGCTTCTCCATGAAAATAGACTTAATCTTAGCATGCTTGGGAAGCTTGCTTAAACACATTCCTGGGCCTCACTGCTGGGATTCAGATTCACTAGATCTGAGGCAGACACAGAGATGGCACACTTCAAACACATCCAGTGATGCTGCTGCTGCCGCTGTTGGTCTGGGACCACTCTAGAAGGGCAGAGAGGGCACTCAGTCTGAATCCTTCATGGCCTTAGTTCCCCATTACCCAAGCACACCACACAACACTTACCTTTCCCTGACAGGCCACACTGCCCCGTTCCAAAATCTGCTTGGGATAAATATACGATGTCCCCAGAAGAGCTCACTTATTAATATTCAGGGTCAATACAGTAGACTCAAGGATTGTCATCCAAGCAGTGAATAAACCCATTGTGATTGCTCTATCTGGGTGTGGCTGCAGAGGTGAGCCCCTGAGGAGGAAGGGTCAACCTTGGGGATTGTATGTGTTTCTTCCTCCCTCTATCTTGCTTCCAACCTCTGATGTGAGCAGCTCAGCCCATGTGCTCTCTGTCCCTCTGCCACCATGCTCTGAGATCCGTGGTCCCAGCCTCACATGGACTAAATTTGAAACTAAGAAAATAAATCTTTCCTCTAAGTCATGTGGTCAAATTGTTTAGATTACGGCTGTAGGAATGAAGACTGGAACACTAACCTTCCATCTCTCCGTAGTTTTTTCTGCCTTGTAATCTATTCTTTGAAACTGAGGTCAAAGACCACCTCCTCTTTAAAGCCTCATTCAGTTTTTGCAAAAGTATTCCCTCCTTTGCCCCTCTGCACCCTAGGGTACACCTGCCTGCATCCCTGTCCACTCTAAGAACCTTCCTCCCCTGGACCAGACTGAACTCTTCCTAGACAATACCCTTGCTTCACCGCCAGCTCTGAGCAAACCATGAGGCCACTGTAAGCACTCAATAAACATTTGTTGAATAAAAAAATTGCACTGGCAGAGCCAATTATAGGCCCAGTAAGGACTACATGTAATGGCATAATTGTAGGTATACAAATGCAGGGTATTAAAAATATCCTGGGATTGAAGCATTGTGTTATAAGACTTAACAGGAATTATGAGTTTAAGATCATGAAAGATATAGACTTATGGCCAGGAGTTCTTTCTCCTTTTTGTAGAAAAGGATGTCTTTATGGATTTTAAGGATAAGAATAAGGATATTGGTCTATACTTTGCAAAATATGGGAGAAATGACTCCTAACAACCAATCCTCTTATTTCTTACAGCCTCATTTCTTAAAAATAGTCATGTGTTATACTTGACGAACTTCATAACCACTCTTGAAATAGATGTTAAATATTAGTGAAAGAAAAAATCTTAAAAACTATATTCCTTTATAGAAAGAGGCTTTCTTTAAAGAGTATGTTTCCTTCAATACCTGTGATTATAGATTAGAGAAATTATATTTACCTCATCTGGTCTGAGTTACTTATTTTAAGACAGGATCCCTCTATTGTCCAAGCTGACCACAAACTCCTGGGCTCAAGCTGTCATCCTGCCTCAGCCCCATATAGAGTAGCGGTTACATCAGCATGCCACCTTGCCTGGTAGAAATTACTTTATGGAAGGTCACCTCTTACTAGAATTAGGTTGCAAAGCTGTAAAATCCAGTTAACTTTACACTTGACAGTTACACCCACCATAACCTACTTGTAAGTCAAGAAAAAGGGCTTAATTTAACCTAAGTGTTCCTCTTACTATAAAGCTTTGCTTACACATTTCATATAACTGACTGTTTATAAATGTTCAAGTTTGTTTAAAGTACATACTTTGGATTTCTTTCAACTACGGCTTCCCCCTCCCTTTGGTGGTGCCGAAGATTAAACCGTAGGGCCTCTTTCATGCTAAACACACATTCTGCCACTGAATTACACCCCGGAACTGGAGACTTTATACAATTAAAGGTTTTGGGGTCTATTTTTCACTGTTCAAATGTTAATCTATGCTGTAGATTTAGGTGTATCAAGATTCTTATGGAAGTATGCAAATAAGCCATACTAAATTTATTTTGTTACCTAAGAAATCACCTTTAACACAAAGCAAATGCCATCTATGTCAGCTGGTCTACAGCTCTTTTCTTCTCATTTCATTTTAAATGCTACTATTCTAAGTGGCTCTAATATAAGAAACAAAACAAAATCCCTTCTCTTGAACAGGCTAATTTATGCAACAAGCATTTATCAAAATAACTGTAAAGGCCAGATGTAAGCAATGAGGTATCTTAGTTTTATCTTCCCTTTCTGTGTTTTTCAATTTGATCAAACATGACAATTTTCTTGTTAAATTTGGTCTGGGTTCCTGCTTTACTATACATATATATGCTGCTACTAGAGAGGCAACCAAGAGCGCTTTTACTTACCTTTGAACCCACAGTTCTGTTTTTATTTTAAGACGGTCTCTCTAGGTTGCTGAGAGCCTTGCCAAATTGCGGAGGCTGGCTTCGAACCTGTGATCCTTCAAGCTTCCCAAGTACTGAGTGGGATTATAGATGTGTGCCACCATGCCCAAGCCAAGTGCTTCTGTACTGCCTCTGATGTAGGAAGCTACTGGTAATTCAGAAGGCCACTGACACCAATCAGTGGCTAGCCACCTCCAGGGGTAGTATTTCGAAATTATTCAAGACCTGAGTGGATTTCCCAGAGCACTTTCAATGACAGAAGGTCACCCCTGCTAGGTGATATATTACAAGCAATAATAAATGGATACTTTGGGGCAAGGTGTCTTCTCTCTAGCTATGCAACCCAAAAATTAAACACACAGGAATGTTACCATTTGGGACTCTGGAGAGCTCAACCAAGACCAAGTAGGTAACCCTCCGTCAATGTATGGGACAGCAAGCTCAAGCTCTGCCTACCTTTCGATCACTGAAGTTGGAGTTTGTGATTTAATCGTTCCTTGGGATCTAAACCAAGAGCAAAGTCATGCTTTAACTGTACCATTTGCAAGGGGAATTGGGCAAATAAGTTTTACACACCACAAATAAACCTTCAATTTAAAGTCATGCATACTGGCGTGCTGAAGCTTTAGAATGTAGTACTAAAAAACACACTTTCCTATTCAAGTATTTACTGGTGTCTGTCCTCGGAGGTACTGTGTCTGGGCCCGAGGATTTTTCACCTAAATTCACTATTTACCTGTCTTGCAAATTCAACTTTTTTTCTCGGGAAACTCGAGTAATTCATTAATAATTATTTACTGAATCCCCCTGTGACTGTCTTCAAACTATTTGCTGGGCATGTTGGTGCATGCCTGTAATCCCAGTACTTGGGAAGCTGAGACAGAAGGATGGCAGGTTTGAGACCAGCCTCAGCAACTTGGTGAGGTCCTCAGCAACTCAGACTCTTTCAAAGTAGACAATAAAAAGGACTAAAATTGTAGAACTCAAAGGTAAAAGGCCTCAAGTTCAATCACCAGCACCAAAAGCCAAAAAAAAAAAAAAAGAAACTGAACTGTTTCTCTATTTCTTAGCACCTATTATATAGGATAGATTAGGTCCTTTTAGTTAAAGTGTTATCTGGAATTACATGTCCTTGAAGTACTTTTCCCAAAGTGACCTTGGCTCTGTCCCTGAAAACGCTGTCACTTGTTGAACCCAACTCCCCTCCTCTTGGAGCTGGCAAGCCCAGTTTGGTTAGAAATGTCACTGGCCCTTCTTCCTGACCCCTCCACAGAACCAGGAGTCTCCCGAAGGTGATTGGAGCTGACTACCAAGAAGCGGTTGCTCTTTGAGGAAGGAAAATGCTACAATATCCAAACTCTTCTCGATGACCTAAGAACTTTTGGCATAAAGGAGTCCAGCATCACCAAATCAAAAGTAAAATTTGACTTTTTCAATAAGCATTTTTCCAGTCTTGTGTGTGTTTGGGGGGGTTGATCTCACTTTCCCTGAGAGAACCAACAAGGTTAATATTACTTAATAGTATAAAACAAATGCAAAAGTAGAAATGGATTAAAAGTCAAGCCTTCAAAGTCTAAACAGTACTGCTCTAGGTATTCTAAACAGACTTCACCTCATTCATTTCACTATTTTAGTTCCTATGCCTCGAAATTTCTAGGATCTTATGAAAAATGTTCAGTTGGGGACCTGAGATAAGCAAAAGCTTTGATGTAACTGCTCCTGTGCTTGCATTTATTTAGAATAATATTCGGTCATAAAGTATAACAATATTTTCCTTTGTGGATAAGAGGAAAAATTGTGTTATTACAGCTACTCGAAGCACTGTCTTAAGCTTAAAACAGATGAGGGCAGAAATTCTTAAACTTTAAAAACAGAACCATAATGGAGGGCGACAGCTTGCTTTATATACCCATGAAGATTACAGGCTCTCTGCTTTCTTTTCCTAGTTTTTCACTATTTTTTAAATATGTTTTCAATGAACATTGACTTACTAATCTTTTTTGTATTACTGTAGGCGAAAACCATTTAACTCACTAATATATAAGGTTTTTTAACTGTATCAAGTCTTTAGCTATCTAAGGTTAAAGTTTTTCTGCTACAGCGATCAATATAGGCCATTTCTCAAAATACCAGGCCCTTATTATGTAAGCTTTTTAAAAACAATCAGATTCTACAGGCAAACTTTTTTTTTTTTACAGCCTTTGAATGCTACATCACATTCCTCTTTAGAGTTTTAGAATAATTTTTGTGTCTTATCAGGGATTGAACCCAGGGGAATTCTACCTCCCAGCTACACACCCAGCCTTTTTTTTTTTTTTTAAAGGGTCTGGTTGGGTTTCAAGGTTGCTGAGAATCTCCCTGCACTATAGCGCTGAGGCTCCTTGAACCTGTGACTGTCCTGTCTCAGCCTTCTAAGTATTGGGATTATAGGTGTAAGCTACCATGCCTGGCAACATAGAATTGTTTTAAAGGTGTATTATTTCAGTTAATATGGAAACAGACCCCCAGTATTAGGAATTATAGAAAGGAACCCTGAGCAATTTGAAGTAAAAGGACTTCTTTGAGAGTAGAGATGCTTTCTCCTATATCTTTAGATATATACTGGTACTACTTGGGAAACAGTAAAGCTAGTTGTTTCAGGGAGAAAAAAAAAAATTATCCTTCCCATTGTGTGAGAATGAATTGCACAAGGTGCATTAGGAGCCAGTGAGAATGGGCCTGGCGTTTTATCTGCATGGGTTTTCAGCTACTACTGATTCTCTAACAGCCCTGTATCCTTAAACAGTGAGAGTCCCAAGAGTGTCACAGAATGACAATTACTGAGAAACCTGGCTTTGGTCCAGAACCAAAGCCAAGATGAGGTAGGCTCAGACTAAACCAGAGGTTGTGCCCATGATAATTTGCTACAGAACCAATGCCCAGTGGATGCTGCCAAGATGGCAACTGGGTTCAGAGGAGTGTGGCTCAGGCGGTGTCTTCAGCACAAGTCTCCCCAGGACACAACCAGCTCCTCCTGGCTCAGGACCAACAAGCAGAAAGGGGCTTCTCCAACAAGCCTGCTTCCCCCAAGTCTAGGCAGGTAAGCCATGTCTTCCCAGGCACAGAACCCAAAGCAAATCCTCAAAGGCAAAAGCTAAATGACACTCAGCTTTTCCTGCTACATGGCTCTGATTACTCTAACTGCATGCATACGCCCTCCCCTTCATCAATTCCTGGCCTTTCTCCATCATCTGGCACAGATATGAAATTAGCTGTTGGCCCTTCTGGCCTTCCAGTTAACAGAAATCAGAGCCTAATTAAGTTATTACAGGCACAACACCTGGTTTAGGCTCCGTGCACATCCTTCTGTTTGCACTGGTTTTTACATAAATCTGCTCTTGCAATAACAGCTTAGGGTAACATTTGGGTGTTTATTCCTTTTCATATCCCCAAGAGGAAGTCATTAAGGGGGCTGGGACAGGGCTGCAATGATGAAAATACAATCAATGCATACTTTGTGATCAAAACTAAGTTTTTTTCCAATCTGATTTCATTGTATTTTCAAAGAAGAGAACATGACCACATTTTGCTGCTGCTTGTATTTTCCCAGCCAAAACCCCTGTGTCTCGGTACATCAAATTGAGCATGTAATGCCCTCTTCCTTATATTTTCTTCTAACAAATAAGGGCTGGGTTTATTTAGTAATTTGGAAGATGCACCATGTCTTTGTTGCTAGGTGGTATGTCTATCTTTCCCATCCCCACTGTCAGATTGCTTACTGTTACTGAGTAGGTTCACAAGGCATCTGGTCTGCAGATTTGTAAAATATGCCTGACAGACCTCCTTAAGTAATTCCACAGGCTGCCAAGAGTTCTCTGCTTCCATTTTTCAAAGCTACTTTTCCAATCTATGTCCAGAATTTTGATTAACACTTTTCAAAGCCTGTAGCTTCTGAAACGACCCTCTCGATTTGTATCTTTTGAAATGACATACTTTTGAGATTATAAACTACACTAAGCCTTTAGTAACTGAATACAAATCAACGTCTTTGTCATTTCAAGGCTTTGCAAATGAACATTAAGCCTCGTGGACATTATCCAGGAGAAATGTGGTAGGTAAAAAAATGAAGTTTTCAACTCCACATCATTAGCAAACTGCAGCCTACTCTTCCTATCATTTACTGACATCTGCCTGCAATGACATGACCGTGTGCTTCACTATTTTCTTCTGTATCCTTTTCAAAGTTTCATTTTTCTAATTTAGTTGAGAGAAAAAAATGAGGTGAAGTATTTTACCTCTCTTAGACTAAGAAGCAGCATAGTAGTTTCTTGATGCTTCTTCCAATTTCCTAGAGAGAATGTCCTCGTGGGCTAATGCAAAAGTGCTTAGAGGCTAAACAGCATACCCAGATAGAGCCCTCTACAAAGAGATCTACAAATAAAAACTGTTTTAATGGGAGAAATTCCTAGCATTGACTATTTCAACTTGGTATCTTACAGTATAGCCCAAAGGTACCACATATGATTCGATATTGTTAAATCTCAACACAAAGATTATCCAAAATCTTACCTTCATCATGAATTTCTGTAGGAACAAAGAAAAAAAGGAATATTAGATACACATCATTTCAAAGACCTGCTGAAAAATAGCTTTCATTTATAAAGGCTCCATTGTCTCCAATGGAGCTATGTAAATAAAAAGCAAAAAATTCACTGGGTTGTCGCAACAAAACTTGGTATCAACTACATGCTAGTGAAAGCTGCAGCAAGCAAAACGCTTTTCAAAGATGTTGGTACATTAGTTCTCTTTTCTGTGAAAACATGCCGCTCTACTGGAATGCGTGAGTCAATGTACAACATAACTGAGCACCGAGGAGGGAAAATCTTCACACATCTTCTGAAAATGCTTCATACAAATTTTCTTCTTTACATTTAAATGCAGTGATCTAAATAGCAATGCCTTTTGGTAACAGTCAATTACCCGAAGATAAGGTGAGCTTTCAACTAATATGCTTCAAGAAGCAGTGCATTCTTCATGCAAAATCTCTGTAAGCAAGTCCTTAGACGCCTGATAATGTTAAGAGGTAAACTTCCCAAAGTCATTAAAGTTCTGCATTGTCTCTTAAAACCACACTGTCTTCTCTCATGAACTCCTCCATATATAGTTTACAAACTGTGTGTGTGTGTGTGTGTGTGTGTGTGTGTGTTATTAAATGAAAATTCCATTGAGACTTATTTTCTGTGTAAGAAAATTTTCAAGACTGTTTTCACAAAAATACACAGGTTGTTCAGTTACCTTTTTGTACCTAATAATGTTATGTATTACGTTCCAATTATATGCCCTTATGTGATTCAGTAATGCTACAAATATCTTTCCATGAGAAATTTAAGTCATTTTTATACCATAATCCAAAAAAATAAGCAAATACTGTTTGCTGCAGTATATATTTTGCAAATTCATTCAATTCTTTTTAATTGAGATAGGTTTGGTTTTTTTTTAAGTATTGTCTGATTTTGTCAGTTAACTAAATCAAAGTAACATTTTAATAGTAAAAAGCAGTCAATAGTCACTGAAGTCTGCTCTTTGGAAGTTCTAAGTTGTATCTGAGTGTAAGGTAAAGACACAGCAGAGAAAATCAGCATATACAGTAAAATAAAGTGAATACTACAAACTAGCCAAGGCTAAAATATCCATCTCCGTAGATACATGCTCCTCAAAACATAACCAAGAGCCTGAAAGATTATGTGTACATAATTAACCTTCTGAGCAGGTCTAATTGGTCCATCTGGCTTAAGTGCCGGATAGTATCAAAGTTATAGCATTATGAGATATTCCAAAGGAATCATTCAAGGTCAAGGAAGAAAGTGAAATCCATTCAAACAGGAAAGATGAATATATTGTTTAATATCAATGTAAACACTAACTAGGTGGGATGACATAGAAGAACAGGGAAATAATCTTTGAAAGAGGATTACATCATGGAAAGGAAAGAAAATATAGAAAGATAAGCATCAAAGAAAGGCACCTCTTTAGGTGTGGTTAATTATTTTTATGCTCACAATAAATCTGATGAAATTAACTTTTACACTCAGGAAAATATTACCAGGCCAGAGAAAAAAAATTATTTGACAAAGTAGAGCAGAATTACATAAATTCTAACCTGCTTTCTGTCTTAAATGAGTTTTCTGGATGATGAATTCACACAGAAACAAAAAGGGGTGAGGGTAGTCTTAAGTCTGTAGGGTAAAACTACATGTTAACTGTTAACTCGGTGTCCTACGGTTAAGTTTAATTACCACTGAACTGACAGGTCAGATGAAGCTCTAAATCTCAGCAAGAACTGGGAGGTGAAGCCAAGTATGTGATACATTAACATGAAATTGCTGGTGTATTTAACATAAGCATAGACAACGCTGGACATCCAATGACTGACAAAAACGACTGTCTTTGGTGTCAAAGCTTAAGTCATGCCAACATACCAGATCTGAAAACCCTAACAGATTTTTCTTAGCAAATACAAATGATTATGAGCCATCACAAAAGCCCGCTGTCAAATATCAGACAGGTAGAGACTGAGTAATTATACTGAATCCATTGCTGATGGGAAAAAAAAAAAAGAAAATTCGAGTGATGTAGAGAAGTTTCTCTACACTCTTCTCCAAATAGACCACATCTTGGGCCACAAAGTAAGCACTAGCCAATTCAAAAAATGTGTCATATTTCCCTGAGTCTTTTCAGACCACAATGAAATGAAACAAAATCAATTGTAAGAAGATCCAGAGTAACCACATAAACATGTAGAGACTGAACACCACATTGCTGAACCAGGAATGGGTCATAGAAGTAGGGGTAAAACTAAGTTCCTAGAAACAAATGCAAATAGAGATACAACATATCAAAACCTCTGGAACACCTTAAAGTCGACATTAAGAGGAAAATTCATAGTGCTGAGTACCCACGTAAGAACAGAAAAAACATCAAATAACCTAATTAACAAACCTCAAAGCCCTTGAAAAATAAAGAATTTATCCCCAAAGCTAGTAGAAGACAGGAAATTATTAATGGATTACAAAACTATGGGATATGTACACAATGGAATTTCACTCAGTAATAAAGAAAATTACATCATTTACAGAGAAGTGGATGGAACTAAAGAACATTATGCTAAGTGAGATGAGTCAGTCACAGAAAGTAAAAAATCAGATGTTCTCCCTAATAGGTAGAATCGAGGGAGAGAAAGGGTCATAGGAACTCTAGATGAGGAAGCAGAAACCATAGATGAGCAAGTAAGGCGAAATTAGGGGGATGGGAAGGGGGGAGAAAAATTCCTTAACAGACTTGACATACATTCAGAAACATATCAAAGTCAATCACAAACCAAGCAGGAGGGAGGGGGAGGGAATTGGGGACAGGTTAAATGAGTGATGTGTGCACGCATGCCTCTACCGTTTTCTGTTCTATTATGGTGCCAACAATGCACCAATCAGAAAATTTTAAAAAATGTTTCTCTACACAAATGTTGCCTGTGTAACCTGGCTCTTGATTCTTTAAACTGTTATTTCAATTTAGTGAAATGACTATAAAGACCTTAGAAATTTCACTAAAATAACTCCTCAAAAAATATCTAGATAAGGAATTAGCAACAAGCACTTGAAGAGTCCTTAGGAAGTATCATCACACGCAATAAGAGAATTGGTTGTAATTTGATGCAGGAGCTCTTTTAAACTTTCCGTGAAGAGGGCCGAATGTCCAGCTATGGATGTGAAACATCCATCAATCTTGGGCACCTTGCCATCTCTTTCCTCCAAGAATTAAGGTGCTACGAGTCCTAGACTCTTCCAACTGCAACTTTCTTGGAGCACAGAAATATTAGGGTTTCAATCTGAAGTGACCCCCAAAAGCTCTGGTCTCCAGGAATTAAGGTTGAGAGGTGGTAGAGCATAGCTGAAGGAGGTGGGTCGTGGTGGAGTTCCTCTGAGGATTTTCCCTCTCCACCTGTCTCCCTCCCTACCTTTGTCTCTCCCTCCCTCTCCCTCAGCCTCCATGAGCTGAGCAGCTTTCCTCTGCTGTGCTATTCTCTGCCTGGATGTCGCATCTCGAAGCCAGTTGACCATGAACTGAACCTCTGAAACCATGAGCCCAAATAACATCTTTCCTCCTCTAAGTTGTTGTTCTCGGGTATTTTGATGACAGCAATAACAACGACAAAGAAAACAGACTAACACAGAAAGCATCTGTTAGCTTTCTGCTGTTGAGGAAAAGGACAAGTTGCTTGAATATCAAAGACTTGGGTTTCTTGGTGGTTATATTGAATGGTGCTCCCATTAAATTTTAGGGGGCAGAGTGATCTGGCATCAACAATTCCAAGTCCCAAACATATACGATTATTTACTGATAGCATATATAAATATGTATTTGTAGAAAACATTAGATATCTCTCATGATGAAAATATCCCATGCCAATGCTTAATTACCTAGGTACCCCGGCTGGAAATATTCAAGCCTGTACAAATAGACTGTTAAATGCACAAAGTACCGTGCCAGTGTTTAGTTTTAATGCTTAATTATACATATGACACTTCCCATTATACTTTGTCATTCAGCTGAACGTGCACACAGACATGTTTAAGAAGAACACAGCATATTTTCTGGTAGATTTGTATCAACTGTTGTATTTTTCAACCTGTCAATAACTCTATAGACAGTATTTAAATGGGCTGTCTTCCCTTTCAAATGTAATGGATTTGACATATGTCTATATAATTATCTAAGCTCTTCTTTAGAAAGGTGAAAAAAATAAGTGATTCTGATAAGCTACTCCAAGTCCTGACATTTTATCTCAGTGACACACGTTTACCTCGGAGCTCATGAATGAGTATAACATAAAGTCAAAGAGCTAGCTCAGGCATTCTTTATCCTGCAAGACTCCATGGAATGTTTCTCTAAGCTCTTCAGAGGAATTATAATTACCTGAAGGCACATGAAGACTACCTTATGTTCATATCCCTATCTACTTATGAAATGGCATCCCACATTAGGATACAGAAGATTCTGTACTTTTGATAATTTTTCAAACATGAACATCAGTTTCTAATAACATGAAAACATTTCAAAGACCGACCCTCACAAAATAGTAGCTGAGTGCTAAAATGCATTTTAAAAATAATTACTGAATTAGGAACATATGCAATGATTTGGAACCTTAACTAGTTAAAATGTTATCAACAGGTTTTTTTTAAGACATTACTTGGCTGCAGTCAATGTTTCCTGTGTAATAACTTCACAGGCTTTAATTGTCCACACCCAGGACCTGAGATCCTAGCTGCCATACTGTAGACAGCACAATGAGGTAGGTCAGGTCCCACGGATGGGGAATGGAAGTCACAGTTCATTTCTAAACAACCCAAGACTCAGAAATGTTCTTCTGGGTTTGTTTGTTTGTTTTGGTGGTACTAGGGGTGGAACCCAGAGGCTTTCTACCTCCGGGCTATACTCTCAGACCTTTTTTATATTTTATTTTGAAACAGGGTCTCACTAAGTTGCTGAGAGCCTCACTAAGTAGCTGAGGCTGGCTTCGAACCCATGCGATCCTCCTGTCTCAGCCTCCCAAGTGTGGGGATTACAAGCGTGCGCCACCACACCCGGCTTTCTGTTTTCAAGTGTAAAAATGAGTGTTAATTCAGTAAGTTTCTGTTCAAGCACAAGTGTACAGAGGTGCCCAAGAGACACTGAGGAAGGGGGAGAAAGGAGATTTAAAAAGTAGGGAACAAAAAGGGAGGATCAAAGGGGACTGAGAGAGGAAGGAAGGGAAGGAGGAAAGAGGAAGAGAGGAAGAAAAGGAGAGAGGGAGAGGCTGACCCTAGATGAAGCTACCCAGAAATACAGTATCAGAAAATTTACATATAGGCCATCTTCATTTTCATACATAGTTAAGCTTTCTAATTTCCAAAAGGTCTTGATCAGGAGTTCTTATATGCCACTCTAGACAAACAAGGGTACCAGCTATAAAACTCAGTCACCTGTCTCAGAAGACAATAGTCAGGGCTCCCATTTTCCAACACACACACTGCTCTAGTACCCGACAAGGATAACAAAGACAGTGGCGGTGCATCTGCCGGCTGCCCTCAGCTAATGGCCCACTGCCAAGCCATGAGGCCGCTACAGGTGTCTTAGAGAGGCTGCCAGGCTCAGAGTCGGCCTTCCTCCCAGGACCAGTGAAGAGAGCTTCAGGAATACCCCTGCTCCCGGGAGCTGGTGTTTAACTGGAGACCAACAGTCGAGGCTGCCCGGAGCCCTAGGAAGAAGTCACCACTGCTGCCCAGCTATAACAGGTGCACCTGGCTACAACAGGAGCTGCTGGTCAGGGGATTCTGGTGATAGGAACATTGCCAAATGTCCTGTCCAGTGTCTAAGAGCAAGATAGCTCTGGACTTCCAGCGAACTCTGAACGACACTGGTCACAATCGCTCAATCTCACTCTTTCCCGCTGTACCTGAAGAGGTCAGGGTTTGGGCACAGGAGGGACTGGGGACCCTGGCAGAGGAAGTGAGAAGCTGCTTCCCACACACCTCGCCCTCCATTGTCCTCTGTGGGCTGGCCCCAGTTGTTGCCATGCAGGTACAGGTGCATCAAAGCTCAGAGGGTTGCCTGTTACACAGAATGGGCTGCTGTAACTACTGAAATGAAACTTGCCCAACTTGGAATCACCAGGAGGTGTTTCACCCTCTGAATCGGCAAAGGATTTGGGGGGACCAGTTCCAAATTAGCCCTAGGGACAGAGGAGAACAAGCCACAGTCTTGAGGTGGGTGGGCAGGGGGCTGAATTATTTTCTGTTCCCCTTCCAGGTATGCCTGCTAGAGCGTAATTCCAACTTCTAACTACCAAAGCTCCCAGTTTGGATTGGCCTTCAAAAGAAAGTATCTCCAATCTGAAACTCACCCAGATGTCTACATATAATGACCAGAGTTCTAAGATCTGTCAAGCTTTTCATTATATCTAAATAAACATGCATTTCAACATCACATGGCTTATTAACAATAAACTTAACAAAAAAGTTCAGTTTCTAATTCTATAGAGAAGGCGATCTAGGCCAACAGTGCGTCTATGCAAGGCTGCAGAACTGGTCTTTGGCAAAACTCAGCCTCCCAATGTGCTGCTCAGTAGTACTTCCAAGACCACCTCAGAACTGAAAGGACATCCCACCCTGAAGACTTGGAAATCAATGAAAATACGTATGGAAATGGAATACTAGGGAAATAAGGAATTAACAGCGAGACAGATTTAAAGTACTGAAACGCAGAGAGGGCAAGGGAATGCCCTCAGTGTGAAAACAAGGTCATTTTTTGTGTTTACATCTTCTATTTTCCATCAAGTTAAAAGCAGCTGGAGTGATTGGTCAAGGAATTTCAACCTGGATATCTCCCAGTAAATCCTCCATGAAAGGGAAGGGGTGCATAAATGAGAAGGCACAGAGTATGTTTCAGGATGCTGATGTTGGGGGTGTGGTGGTATAGCCAGTCTTAGAAACAAGCTTTCATCCCCAAGATGGAAATTATGTGGAGTTTGGATCAGAACTTGAACTCATGGCACCAAAGAAGGTCTGAAGCTTCAACAAGAAATAGCTGAACCAAGGAGTAGAGGCTGGTGGCAAACTTAAAACTATTCCCAGGAACACTGTACAGAAGTAATTCTCAAAGATCAATATCGATGCCCTTATGAAAATGGTCAATGAAAAGAAACAGCCCAGGTGTCCAACAGATGAGGGAGGGATTTACATTATGTTATAAACACAGGATGGATATAAAAATAGTTATATCGTTGGCAGGAAAATGGATAGGGCTCGAGATTATGTTAAGTGAGATTAGCCAGTCGCAGAAAGTCAAGGGCCATATGCTTTTGCTCAGTCAGGGAAGCTTGAGAAAAAAACTGGCAAACAAAAGGAACTTCAGATGGATGAGGATAGAATAGTGGAAGGAGACTTGAGGTGAAAGCAGACATCTTATGATGGAAACAGTCCAAATCATCTTGGGTTAATTTATCAAGTTTTCTATATCAATGTTTATATTATGGGGGGGACAGACAGGGCAAAACCTGGAGGCAAAAAAATGCTGATTTTTCTATCACTCTGAACCTCACTATGCTGCATGAGTATAACGTACCATAAAAAATTATAATAGAAAAAAAAAGCAAAATACTCCTGACTATCAAGGGCTGAAAATGGCACAAAATTGCAAAAGTCAGGTAGCCACGCAGTTGTTTTGGGAAGGACACTGGCAAGGCCTTCCAGACCACCGACAAGATAGTCAACCCTTCAAACGAGAGACCCGGATCCCAAGACCACAAAGTACCACGAAGGCAAGTCAGTCTCAGATCACTCGTCCTGTTAAGTCACAGAATAGAACCACGACAGCCTTGCTGATTTGCTCTTTCATTGGGAGAAGTCAGGTGGGGACTTTAGTCTTGCTGAGACTTTAATTGCCACGCAGAATCCTGGGTGTCAAGAACTGGAAGAGACCTTGCTTCTCCCATCCCCTCCTCACCTCCAGGAGATGACGTAGACACCAAGAGTAGTCCCTTGTTGGCATGAGGCTGTGGCTATGGGGGCCCTCAGGCTTAGACTCCAGAACCCTATAGCTCAAGCCTTCCACATGATAATGGAATTCACCTTGACTAAGATGATACTCAGACTTGGCTGCCTTATTCAATAGTAGATGGAATAGAAGGGCTATGCAGATTTTGAGATGAAACAGTCGAGGACTGGGGAAAAGATGAGCACATTAATGATAAAGCCTTTCCTGTTAGCCGGAAGCACACCATCATTTATATAATTGATGTCAATTATATAAGCGCTGTATGGTTCTGGGAAGGGAGAGTGCTTGACTAGAACCCACTTTAGAGGAAGCAAAACTGGGAACAAAAAAAGTTCTAACCAGAGACCTGTGAGGTGTTCGTTCATTGCAAAAGAGCAGTTTCATTTAACACTAACAGGACAAGCCACGCTAGGAAGCAAAATAAAAGGATTAGAGGTAACAGCGAGCATGCACTATTTCACCACAGTTTCTTGCTAAAGACATGGAAACACATACCCATTTTTCCACATCAACTTGCTGTGGAAAGAAAAAGCCAAATTAAAAAAAATACCTTGATGTTTATTAATGGCCATCATTTAAGTCAATTAGCAATGTAGTCCCTGTACCCACATCTATTTCCAGTAATGAAGGATAAGGAAATATATTCAATTTCTTATTAACAACATGCCATCTTATTTAGTAATCAGAATGTCAAAGGTCAGAAACTGGAATTAAGAGGAACATGAAATATTGATAATCTTAAATATTTAAAATCAAAGGTGAACATTTGCCCAATTCTCAAACCCAATATGCCTATTTTAGGGACTTATCAACTTTTAATAACATCTGTTTTATTAAAAAGATCAATTTGGCAAGATGTAATTTTTCACAAAACTTCTTACCTCATTCTTTTGAGCATTACATCCAATCTCAAGAAAAAGACATTTTACCAAATTCCAAAATTATACATTTTTCAAGTTGCACTTAGTCATGAATTAGTTTCATAATTCTGTGATCCTTTAAAACCTGTATGACAATTTTTACTTTTTTTAAAAAAAAAAGTTATATCAATAATGACCATCTACTACAATGCCCTAGGGTGTGTGTGTGTGTGTGTGTGTGTGTGTGTGTGTGTGTGTTAAGTGAGAATTGAACCCAGGGACATTCTACCTCTGAGGTACACCCATACCCAGCCTTATATTTTTATTTATTTTAGAACAGCAGTTCACTAAATTGTAGAGGTCCTCACTAAGTTGCTGAGGCTGGTTGCTAACCTGCAATCATCCTGTCTCACCCTCCCAAGTACTAGGATTAGACATGTTCCATTATGCCCAGCTTCTGTAGAATTCTGAGTATATCAGTCAAAATAAAAATTCCATCATGAAGGGATATATTCAGTCTTACATCTAGGTTTGCAGAACTCAACCATTCTGTAGAAGGTATGATTGGTGTCTCATCTTTGTGCCTAAGTTAAAATGTAATTTCTCCAGAAAATCGATTAATAGGCATGAAGGTGATGCCAAGTAGGGCAAAATTTGGACTAAAGTTAAGAATCTCTGCTCTTAAGCCAGTTCCTGGAAGGCAGTGCTCACAAATTGCAGTATACAGACCAATTGTTTTTAAACATCATAAAGTCTTAATGGAGGACAATAAACTAAATATATAATCAAAATTTTCTGAAGCCCTGGTCAAATTCTGTGGTTTACTCCACAAGCATTCTGGCTTTGTTAGTCATGTATTTAGTCTTCACAAAAATCCATCTGAATGCTACTCTCTTTACATTTAAAAAAGCGCTACTTTTCTGTAAGAACATTACTGGGTATAGTTTTCATGATACATTTTCTTTGTTTTATAAAGGACAACATTTCATATAAACATCAACCTATTCAAGTGGTGAATCCATGGAGGTGGGGAGGTTACTGGAGACTGAACCCCGGGGTGTTCTACTTCTAACCTAGAGCCTCAATACAATTTTTCATTTATTTTTTATGTTTGAAATACAGTTTAAGTTGCTGACATACATGCATGACTACACCCAAATTGATAAATCCATTTCTTTAGATCTTGAGTGGGGGGAAAAAAAACACAAGGTAAAAGAAGCATGTTCCATATAGGTCAGTTATCAAGTATTTTTCTACTTCCCCCAAAATTTTATGTTCTCATCTAAAAAATAGTTCAGGAATATATGAAATGGCTTCAAGATAAAAATGACATTTTAGCAACATACACGATTATCAAAAAATGCATTATACCAGCAGGTTCACATCTAAGTGTTACACATTCACACAGATCAGGGTCAAGACAGGCACCATGGAATTTACCAGGAGCGAGAATTTGTAATCAAGAGTCATAGTTGAAATTATCACCAGCCACAGAAGAGTTTCCATGACGCGTATCATTAGAGAAATACAGTTCCTTAAGTGGCAGGAATTAGTGAGAGCGCAACAGACACTGTATCCAAATACCCACTGACAGGCTTAGCAGCGTCAGCAAAACACACACAAGACAAGACAAATGGTCCACAGAGCAGACAGACTGCAAGATGGTACAGTCGTAACTACATACAAGCGAGGCAGAGTGATTTCATGACACGGCTCTTACTAATGTTCACAAGAACTGTTTAATTAAGCCCCTGTAAAAAGTAGAGAATGACTAACGGTGCTAATGAAGGGAAATATAAAATTCACAATAAAGTCAGCCAAGTTCAGAATTTAAATCTTAACAAATCCATAAACCACCTAAAATAAATGCACGTTACTGATAATTCATTCAACTATGTGAGATTTAAAAAGTAAGTGCTTTAGAGAAAATATTTTGCCATCTAAAGGAAATTACACTAGAGGTCCTCTCATGAATGCCAGTAAATGGGGCAACCTTGCTTTTAAAACAAAAAATTCCCTTAAGGGAAACAATAATTTAAATGCCAACTTGACTTAGCAGAGGACATAGGAGTCATTACAATAGTAACTTTATAAATCCTAATTTATAACTCTAAACTCTGTCATAGAGAAGGTGGGTAATTCATAGATCTCTTATTGCATTTATATTTTAGTTACAAATTCAGGTGCACAGATATACTCTATAACCTTTAGAATAAGTACCATTGCTTCTTCCAAAATGCTTACGTTTTACAGTTTAAGATGAAGAGCTTCAGTATAATTGACATATCACATTTAAGTAGTTATGGGAGTCTGATCTTCCCTATGCAGCATTTGTGCCAAGACCCTGGGTGGATGTTTGAAACCACAGAAAATAGTAAACCCTATTTTACCTGATAAGCTCTTTATCACTTTTACATGTTACAAGAGTTGTTATATCCTTCCGTGTTTTATGCCCTGGAATCTCCTTTAGTATCTTCTTATACTTAGAAACATTATGAAGTTAAAGAGGGTTACCTGGACATAAGCATTGTGTTGTTCTAACAGTCTATCTGGTAATTGAGGAATCCAAGGAGTAACTAATGGGAGGGTAGCATACATGATGTGGATGCACTGAACAAAGGCTAGTTCCATGTCCTGGGTGGAATAGACCACGATAGTGTGAGATCTCTTCACAGTGACTGAAACCATAGAAATTACTACAGATAAAAGGGGATTCACTGTACCATGCACCAGGCTTTGAGCTGCGTACTTTGTATGTAATCTTGTCCACATTTTATACTGGAGGAAACAAAGGTTGTATAAAGGTGTAACAAATGTTCCACAACTACAAATCACACTATTACTAAATGGTCAAGCTGGACCTCAGAACTGGTCTTAATGTTTGACAAATCCAAGATGTACTGCCTGTCTTTTTCTTTTGTGGTACTGGGGATGGAATCCAGGAACATTTTATCTGAGGTACACTTCTTGCCCCATCTTATTTTTTGCCTTGAAACAGGGTCTAAGTTTCCGGAGGGCCTTGCTAAGCTGCCAGAGTCAGCCTCAAACCTGAGATTCCTCCATCTGAACTTCCCATGCATGTACTGGGAGGAGAGGTGTGTACTACCACGTTCACTTGTCTGAAATTATAATCTGTTTTTAATTTGAAATTTCTCAATAGAATATTTCTTATGATAGGCACCACCTCATGGGACATACTAAAAAGATAACACCAAGAAACTGGTAAGTGTATTTATGCCTCTACCATCTTGTACTCAAGATGCATAACCACAATGCACTAATTTAAGAAAAAGATGAGACTGGTAAAATGTACCTAGAAATTCTTCAAACACCGAATATGTTATATTCAGTTGTTTTAACATGCTGTTTTCTTTGCAGATACATTTTGAGCTGATTACAAGAATAAAACCGCAATCATTAGTTTATAACGTTTTGTATGCAAATATAATGCGAGTATTTAATCCATGCCTATGGTTCACTATCCTTCATTAATTTTTTAAAACAGTAAATTAGATAAAATCTCAAAAAATACCCTCTGAGCAGTTATACACCCTACTTTTTTATTATCAGGATAAGGTGAGGAGAACTAAAGTTTTTGCTGTGTTCTAGGACTCGGGAATTTATATTGAGCAGTGATGTTGCTCAAGTCACTTTTTAATTCTATATTAATTCTAAAACCAAGTGCCTTAGTATTCTACTTTCCCGTTAAAGGCTACTGGTTATGCTTTATTCGTTTCTTATATAGTACTCTACATATTACATAGGCTCATGTGTCAAATAATCTAGTACAAATTCATTAATGTTACTAAGTTCCAGAGAAAACTTAAAAAAAATTTAACATGTTTTATCTCCTGGGTACATTTTGTTTTATATTTTTGTGATATTGGGAACAGAATCCAGGGGCATTCTACCTCCAAGCTACACACACACACCCAGCCCTAATTTTATTTTGAAACAGGGTTTCACTGAGTTGCAAAGGGCTTCACTAAGTAGCTGAAGCTGGCCACAAACCCAGATCCTCCTGTCTCATCCCCCCAAATGCTGAGATTACAAAAGCCTGCACCACTATGCCTGGCTTTTTGTGTATATTTGAATAGCATATATATTTTATTTTTTATTGATACATCTTAATGGGAAAAAAGACTCGTGCAGACATCCATGCCCACATCATCCATTTAGCCCTTACCTGATCCCCACCCCATTCTCTCATCCCTCCTTCTCATGCTTGAATTAGTGATTGACTTTGGTATGTTTAAGTACATCATGTAGTTTAAAGAGTTTCCTCTTACCCCCTCCCATCCCCTCAGTTAAGTCACCTTATTTGCTCCTCTATAGGAGCTCCATCTAGAGATCCTCCTGTTACCCGTTTTCTCCCTAGCTTCTGCATATTAAGGAGAATATCTGCTTTCTAATTTTTGTGACTGATGAATCTTAGCAAAATGTTCTCCAGTTCCATCCATTTCCCTGTAAAAGACATAATTGTGTTTTTCTTTATGGCTGAATAAAATTCCATTGTGTACATATCCTGCAGTTTTGTAATCCACTCATCTGTTGATGGACATCCTGGCTGGTTCCATAGTCTGGCTATGGTGAATGGTGTGGCTATGAACACAGATACACATGCATTAGTTTGGTAGTCTGGTTTCCATTCTTTTGGGTAGATACCCAGAAGTGGTATTGCTGGATCAAATGGTAAGCTCATTCCCATTCCTTTGAGGATCCTCCATACTGTTTTCCAAAGTTTTTGCACTAATTTGCAATCTCACCAACGATGTTTTCGAGTTCCCACTTCTCCACATCCTTGCCAGCATTTGTTGCTCGTGTTTTGAATTATAGCTATTCGAGTTAGGTGAAATATCAGGGTAGTTTTGATTTGCATCTCTCTGCCAATGATTTTGAGCATTTTTTCGTGCATTTATTGGCCATTTGAATCTCGTTCATGGAGTGTCTAATTTACTTGCCCATTTTGATTGGATTTTTTGTTTTCTTAGTCCTAAGTTTGACTTCTCTGTATATTCTAGATATTAGTCCTCTCTCGGACGAGTAGGTGGCAAAAATCTTCTCCCATTCTGTTGGCTTAATTGAGATTAAAGTTCTCGATTGACAGTTTCCTTTGCTGTAGAAACGCTCTTCAATTTCATGCAATCCCACATATTCATTCACCTTTTAGTTTCTTGTGTCCTTGGGGTCTTTATCTGTGCCTACGTGTTGTAGTGTTGGACCTATGCTCTCTTCAAGGAGCATCAAGGTCTCTAGTCTAATTTCCAAGTGTTTGATCCATCTTGAATTGACTTTTGTGCAGGGTGAGAAAGTGGGGTTTATTTCCATTTTTCTGCATATGGTTAACCAGTTTTGCCAACACCATTTATTAAACAGGTTTTCCAGTTTATGTTTTTTGCCACTTTGTCAAACATCAATTGGCTTTAAGTGTGTGGATTTGTTTGAGTCTTCTCTTTTGCTCCGTTGGTCTGTGTATCTGTTTTTGTGCCAGTACCATGCTGTTTTTATTACATTGGATTTGTAGTATAGTTTCAAGTATTGTGATTCCTTCTGCATGTTTTTTGTTGCTAAGAACTACTTTGGTTATTCTGTGTTTTTGGATGTTCCAAATGAATTTAAGGACTAATTTTTCTGTTTTTGAGGAATTATCTTGGTAATTCCATCAGCAGATATATTTTAAAGTGCACATTTCCACAAAGAATAAGCTATCCTCCATGCATTTTTATCTCTAGAATTTTGGACTCTCCACCATGTTTCCAATGCCTCCAAACACATTTTTTTTGGGGGGGGGAGTAATTTATTATTTTTTAATTTAATCCTTTAAGAATTTTCCTGAATTTGAGTGTGTTTTATGTTTTTCAAACAGCTATAATACTAGCCCTATATAATCATTGAATCTTTCCGAAGATCTGATCCAAACAATAAAATATTTAAAACAAATCAAAGCCCCTTAGTCTGTTTCTGGTCTTAAGATTTCTTTCCCCAAAAGAGCATATGTCTGACACGGATTCTCTGGTGTCATGATTCGTTAAGTGGCCAAACTACCAATGATTAAATAAGATCCACACAATACACACGTATTAAAATATTTGTATCTTGTAGATAGTAAAGAAAAAAAGTCTATCCATAGTTGACCTAAGGATTAAGCCTAGAGTCTCACACACATGGGGCAAATACTCTACACCACTGAGCTATATGCCCAGCTCCAGGAAGTTATATTTTAGTAGACTAGCAGTTTACCTCTTGAAAGCAGAAAGGAAAAGAGGAACTGAGAACCTTCTGTCTTAAGTATTGTGCTGGGTACCTTAAAAATTGCTTCTTCTATACTTGGTAGCCTCACTAGTTAGCTAATAACTTTTCCTCCTTTTTCATTTCAAATGATCTCAAATTACAGAATCATTATCTCATACTACCAAGTGTTCCTGTGAATAGGCCAAGTTTTATAACAAAAAAAGTCAACTGCTAACTTAAAACACAGAAAGCACTCTTGTTAGTAAAATTATAATTTTAAAACCATTTCTACCTGCTAGAACACTGGATTTAATTTCAATTTTTAACCTGAATAAGACTGTAAAGTCTTTCTGCCATCAATTTAATAAATTGCCAGGCGTGATGGTGCACGCTTGTAATCCCAGCGCTTGGGAGGCTGAGACAGGAGGATCACACAAGTTCGAAGCCAACTTCAGCTACTGAGTGAGGCTCTTAACTTAGTAAGACCTTGTTTCCAAATAAAGTATAAGTCTGGGAGTATACCCTGGAGGTAGTAAAGGTTTCACCCCCAGCTACACACTCACACACATACACACAACACACACACACAAAAGCCGGTTGTGGTGGCATGCACTTGTAATCCCAGTACTTGGGAGGCTGAGACAGGAGGATTGCAGGTTCAAGGACATAAAAACAGCCTCAGTAAGCATACTCATCAATTTAGTAAAACCCTGCTTCAAAAATAAAAGTAAATTAAGGCTGGGGATATAGCTCAGAGGTAAAATGCCCCATGATTCCATCCCCAGTACCTAAAAACAACAACAAAAAAAAATCAAATTTACCATAAAGTCAAGCAAAAGAAGTAACAAAAGTCAGCCAAGTGATTCTAACCCAACTTTTTAGCTTTCCTCTGGATTTTTATTAACCTAACAAATCTCTGATCTTTAGACCTGTCAAACAACGAAGCAAACTTAGCACAGTTAATTCAAGCCATCTGGCCCACTAGCCCCCATATGATTTAAGAATTTATAATTTTTATTAAGAAATTAATGTACCTGATGTACATTCAAAGTCAATCACTTTTTTTTTTTAATTTAAACTAGGAAGCCGGCCATGGTGGCGCACGCTTGTAATCCCCACGCTTGGGAGGTGGAGACAGGAAGATCTCGCTGGCTTAAGAGACCCTGTTTCCAAATTTTAAAAAATATATTAAAAAAACAGGTCAGGGAGTGTAACCCGGAGGTAGAAGGGTTTCCAGGAATCCCAGTACCACCACCAAAAAAAATAAATAAAATAAAATTTAAACTAGGTAACAAGGAACAAGATCACTTCCTAATTTTTTTTCCTTTTTTAGAATAAGAACAGTCCCACTAATATGATTTTAATGCATTTTGATTGTCAAAATCTCAGAAAAAATATGCACACCTTCAAAAGTATTTATAGTTCCTCTTTCTAAGCACAGAGTTTATTAAAATGTCTCTGGTATAGCAAAGCATGGTGGTACATGCCTGTAATCCCAGTGCTTGGGAGGCAGAGAGAGGAGGTAGTTTGAGGACAGCCTCAGGATCTTAGTGAGACATCAGCAATTAAGTGAGACCCTGTTTCAGAATAAAAGGGTGGGGGTGTATCTCAGAGGTAGAATGCTCCTGGGTTCAATCCCCAGTACCACAAAAAAATGTCTCTTGCAGACTTGCAAATTAACAAATCCTAATAGATGCGTACTAATACAGTAGCTCTTTCCCAGGCAGGATACTTGTCAGAATGACTAAATACAATGGAATACCACAAGCAATTTCTTTTGGGAAAATAGTAGAGGATGAATGATATGGGTGGGGGAGTAGTGAGATGGGGCTGAAGTTAATAGTAAAACATTTCTAAAATGCCATTTAGTGTCCTTGGGCACAATAACGGACATACTTGTGTGACTGAATACTTAGTTCAGTCTCACAAGAGTAAACTACCATGATTCAGCAAATAAACATGCTTCTCACTATTTGCCAAAAAAAGGTAAAAACTTAGATCTGTGCAAAAACTGCTTCATTCCTGTTGACAAAACTTAGAAGCAACCAAGACTTCCTTCAATTTGAGAATGGATAAATCAACTGCGGTATATCCATACAATGGAATACTATTCAGCCAGCTAGCAAGCTAAGAGACATGGAAGAAACTTCAATGCATATTGTTACTCCAAAGAGCCCAGTATAGAAAGGCTATATACTCTAAGATTCCAACCACAGGATATTCTTGAGAAGGCAAATCTATCAAGACAGTAAAAGGTCATTCATTTACAGTAGCTGTGGAGGATGGACTAACCAGAGAAGGGGCAGGGCATTTCCGAGACAGCGACCCCACTGAACATGGTACTGTAGAGATGGGTCCAAGTCATTAGTCACTTTTCAAAGCCCATAGGATGTACAGCGCAAAGAACAAAATCTAATGCCAATAATGTAAACTCAAGACTCTAGTTGGTAATAGTGCACCAATACTGACTCAACTGCACAACGTGTAGAAAATGAGTACAAGGATTTAATAAAAGAGGTGACTAGATTTGTGAGAACTTCGTACTTAACAGAAATTTGAAGTATCAAACTATCCTAAAAGTTAAGCAATATAAAAACATTTCTGGGCATCTAAAAATAATCTAATGAATGAATGTAAGACACTAAATCAATGGGCTGTTCAATCTCATTGGGACATGACAGTTTTACACATGAGATGATTTCTCTCGTTAGATAATGCAATCATGTTTAAAAGTTCTCAGGTCTGACTTGAGTTCTCAGAATTATGAACGCAATCTCTCAAACCCTGCAGTTAGTACTATGTATTAGATTATCTAGTACAAACATTCCCTGTCTCAGAAATTAGTGAAATAACAAGTGAACACTTGGACTGAAGTCCTGCCCACGTGGATTTAGACTAATGTAGGTGACAATCCAGTTGAGAGGCAGTCGAAAAATCATTAAAGCAAAGTATGTCAGGAAGGAGCCAGTGCCTTGGAGGATGCTAACAAGGTCAAGTGCCTCTCTGTTTAGGCTGAAGGTATAAGGGGCACTTTTTTGATGAAGGGTGGAGAAAAAAGGATGTATTCCCTCCAATTAGACCAGAATATTTGATTCAAGAAAATAAAGTTAGAGCTTCAGAGGAGGACAGGAGTGGGGAGGAAGGCTAGGGAAAGCCCACCAGGTGCTGTGTGCATGTGTGTCATTATCCCCATGGCACACGTTATGATGTGAGTCTATCATGCACCAATATAAGTACATATAAAATTAATGATGGTTGGCTCCATAGATTCCTAATATCTACATTACTGGTAATTCCAGAATACTTTATCGCAGCAGTTTAACATCTGATTCCTATTTGCTAGCTAACACTTACACATGAAATATGTTATAAACACACTCACACACACAACCCACGTCAATTACTCAAACACAGTAATTTGTACAGTCAGGATTCTTAATCTAAAACAGTGCCTAACTGGGCCTCTGTGATTGAATTACATGCGGATTCAATTGAACCCCTTATTGAGTTGGGCTCTGGAGTCTCTACAAACTTTGTGCTCCAAATATACAGGATGATGTAGGATTCATAGCTGTCAAGTAGAAAGCTGTCTCATAAGACAGCAAAACAGGAAGCCATCTACAACTAGAAGGTGAGTGTCCCACTGCAGATCTCCATATTCACATGGGACAAGTGCGCAGTTACTGCTCCGTGGGTATTTTCAGCTAGAAGCCCCTTGGGAGACTAATCACATCCATCACCGTTGAATCACCGTGCCCGTTTTGCAGACTGAAGATACCTGCTTATGTGCCGAGGCTTTGGACAAGAGCTTTGCTAAATATATCAATTCCCAAACTTGTCAATTTACTAACATCTCAGCCTCATCTCCCAAGGCAGTATTTATGCTTTAGCAGGGAACTTCTTGAGCAGCAACAGAATCTGGCCTCCTGGGATGATTTAAGTTCTAGTAGGCATTTAGGAATCGCAGCTTCGGATATGAAGAGCTCGTGATGGCTTACGGTCTACGGTATACACACACTAACTCATTAAGCGTTTCAAAGGTCACAATGTACTGAAGCTGGGGTAGTGCTGGATTAATAAGAGGGCTCGCCTTTGCATACCAAAAGACCAGTAAAAATAGTGATGGACCATTTTCGTATTTGGAAATTGGACCTGCAGGCATCCTACCTGTGAGCTATGCCTTCAGTCCTTTATTTTGAAACAAGGCCTCCCGCTAAGTGGCCAAGGCAGATCACGAACCTGCAGTTTCCCTGTCTCAGCTTCCCAAGCAGTAGGTGACAGGCATGTGCCCCACACCCAGCTGGCCATTTGTATTAAGGAGTAATGCTGCTAAGTATTTGGCTACAGCTTTTGCAGAGGCAGATAGCAACACTATACTTAAGTATTTAAATGTGCGGTCACAGTTTTGCATCCTAATTCTCTATTTTGGAGATTTAACTCTGTAAGGTATTTGAAAATGGATCAACATAATCACTGCAGAAAATCTCATTACAAAGTAGATGTGTAGCATGACCAAGTCTAGGATCTAAGGTACTACCTGAGGATTATAGCTAATAAAAACTATAAAGCCGGACATGTAACACACGCTTGTAATCATCCCAGGACTTGGGAGGCTGAGACAGGAGGACTCCAAGGTCCTAGCCAGCCTCAGGTACTTAGTGAGGCTGTCCGCAACTTAGCGAGACCCTGTTTCAAAATAAAGAATAAAAGAGCTTGGGATGTAGCTTGGAGGTAGAATGCATCTGGGGTTCAATCCCCAGTTCCAGGGGAAAAAAAAAATACTGTACTGTACCGGGATTCCTGTTGAAAGCGGAACAGGAGATCTTTACCCCTCTTGCAACAAAAAACCAAAAAATGGATGACTATGTGAAATGAAGAATATATTAATTTGCTTTACTATAATTTACTGTGTATATAATCTTAACATACTTTTTATTGAAGAGTAGCCCTGCTCAGCTTTTGGCTATGGCCTCTTCAAAGGAAATTATCAATACTATAGTTTATTGTACATATATGCATTTATATGTTATACTTCAGAGTATATATGTATACATATATTTGCATATATACATACATATATATACATTGTGTAATCAAACTGTAAACCTTAAATGCACACCATTTAAATTTATTATTTGGTATTTATTTGCTTTTGAACCCAGGACAGTCTCTCTCCAAGCTATACTCAAGCTTTTTTTTTTTTTTGATGGTCTGAGAATGAAATCCAGGGGCACTCGACCTCCGAGCTACACCCTCTGCCCCTAATTATTATTTATTTTGAAACAAAGTCTAAGTTGCGGAGAGCCTCACTAAGTAGCTGAGGCTGTCTGCAAACTGTCATCCTCCAGTCTCAGCCTCCCAAATTCTGGGATTACAAGCGTGCATCATCACGCCAAGCCTTTTTTAAAATTTTTATTTTAAAACAGGATTTTACTAAGTGGCTCAGGTTCTTGCTAAGTTGTCAAGTCTGGTCTTGAATGTGTGATCTGTCTCAGCTTCTCAAATATTGAGATTACCGAAGTGGGCTACTATGTCCAACACAATTTTTCTTTAAAGTAAACTATTTTCCACCGAGACATAAGCCTAGCCCACTGAGACATTTACTTTCACTAACATACAGAACACACTATCATATGAACCCCCACATTCACCAGCCCTCTTCCCTTTCCTCCTCACTCCTCTTCCACTTTAAGAAAAATAAAACAGGTGTGGTGGCACACACTTGTTATCCCAGCATTTGGGGAGGCTGAGACAGGAGGATCTTGGGGTTTTTGACCAGCCTCAGCTACTTAGCGAGGCCTTCCACAGTTTAGTGAGATCCTGCTTCAAAATGAAGAATAAAAAGTAGGACTGAGAATGTAGTGTGAAGGTAGAATGCCCCTGGGTTTCATCCTCAGTATCGGGGTGGGGGGAAGCAAATGAAAAAATTTAAAACAGGGCAGACCCAACATTAACTTTTTAATTTTTATCATTGTCCTTTCTGTCCAAGAACTTAAATGTCTCCTACATTTAGTGCCACATGAAAAGTACCAAAATACCACAAAATAATGTAAAAGAAATACTAAAATCTGCTTTTGGAACTGTGAATACATACTGAGAACTCAGAACATTTTCAAAAATTAGTCTTCCAAATGCAAAATATATATCAATGTATGAACTAGTATGTGGCTAATAGAATGAAATATTCATTGGTTTGTAAGGAATTTGGGTTCCTGTCACACCACAGACCGTAGTTTTAGTAATATAATCAACCACTAGACTGTTCTGATTTTCACTTCTTCTTGCCAACATCATCTCACTGATGCTACGTACTTCCCGGAGATGGTAGGGCAGACAGTAACATCCCAAAGAGGCCCCTGTCCTACTATCTGGAGCCTGTGAGCATGGTACGTAAACCTCACTGGTGGATTTCAAGATGGCAGACCGGCTGGCCAGCTAGTCAAGGAATAGATCCTTCCCAGGGCCCTTAGATTACAAAGGTAGCCCTGCTGACACCAGCTTTCTATATCATTAATATAAGTATTGTTGACAGGCAAGATCCAGAACTGCAAGGTAACAAATAGACATTATTTCAAGCTGCACGCTGGGTGTAATTCATTGCAACAGCCATCAGAAACCTGGCTTATTGGGCGTCTGCTGGCGGTGATGGTATTTTTTATTTTGTTTTTCGGTACTGGGGATGGAGCCCAGGGGAATTCTATTTTCAAGCTACACCACCAGCCCTATTTTGTATTCTTTATTTTGAAATAGGGTCCCACTGAGTTGCAAAGGGCCTCACTAAATAGCTGAGGCTGTCTGTGAACCATGATCTTCCTGTCTCAGCCTCCCAAATGCTGGGATTGTAAGCATGCGCCACCACACCCGGCTGGTTCTGTTTTTATATTTGGTCCTGAGTTTATGCTTGTTTTCTCCAAAAGGGTGGGATCTGGTTGGAGCATCCTCATGCATACGCAAGGCAGACATCATAGAAAAGCACACATAGTACTTCCTGAGTGTTGGGACTGTTCCACACACTTCAATTCCCACAATTCTGAGGGAAATGCTCCTCCTCTCACTTTATAAAGCCGAGGGGCAGAGATGGTAGCTGTCTTACATCACCAGGAACTGAGCTCAGGCCATATGCTACGGAATCTACGTCTTTAGTGACTAAGAAATACCATCCATCTTTCTGGACTTCAGCTTCACTTCTTGCATCACTACAAATGATCTTACATGCAATTATTGCCTAAAATCGGTGCCTCTGTGTTTGACATATGATCTTATAGAAACCTCACGTTAGGTGCTTCTATGTTTAAAAAATATATCTTGTTTATGAATTGACAAGTAAATTGAGCCAGTGGCCTTTGGGTGCATTTTAGATGCCTGCAGAGGACGTGTCTTCAAGGGACAAGGACTTTATTGGAAGAGTAACATGAGAATATCCCATGTTCTGCACTTCCATTTTCTATAAAAACTAAAAAAACATCTGTTTGAGGGGTTGATGCTCATCTCAACCAATAATTAAGTCACTGTGGTATGTTGTAGCTTGAATTAGAAGATACTCCATTATTTAGAAATAAACCTTCTTAGTTTTATATTAAATAAGCCATTTTAGTAAACAAACACATTGTGTATGTCTGTGTGTGTGGTACTAGGACTGAACCCAGAGGCATTTTACCTCCAAATCACACTCCCAACCCTATTTTATTTGCAAGCTATCACTCAGTTGTAGAGGGTCAAATTTGTTGATGCTGCTCACAAACCAGTGATCCTCCTGTCTCAGCCTCCCAAGTATGGGGATTACCAGTGTAAGCCACCATGCCTGGCCATAAACATCACCAGGTTTCTGGCAAATTTTTTTTTCTCAGTTTCTAAGAAATAGTCTAATGAGATCTAATTGTTCCTTGGAACAAATCTGATGTGTTTTTCTTAATAGCTTTAATATTATTTCCATTTTATTTCAGAAATGATTCTAAAGAAATTAAAAAAAATTCAAAGTAATAATTGCTATCTTAATTCCTTTTTCATGCTAAGACTTTAATTGTCTTTCTAAATATCTATGGTCAAACAAGTCACCTAAGTTTTTTTTTTTCAGAGCCCTTATACGACATAATTTCTTATTAGTATTAAAGCTGACATTAGACTTGAATTTACAAAATATAATTCATTACATATTTACATTTCAACTATTACCAATTTAAAAGATTTATAATTGATATTATAGTCAGTTATCAGTACCAATAAAAATATGTATATCCTAAATTAATGGGTGACAAAAACCACAATCACTAATGTATAGATCTCAAACTATTATTTCATCAAAAAGTAAGATGTAAGAGAGAAAGGCAAGCATTGGTTAGGGTTTTTTATCTCCTGGGTCAAGCTCCAATACCTAACAAAGAACACCCAAGTGGCCAGAAGCCAAAGTCAAAAGAGACAAGGTCCGCAATTCTCCCAGAAAGAAGTGAACCAAAAGATAGGAAGTATAGTGTTATATATTTGCAACATCCTCTTCTAAATTGAAGATACAAGCCAGGTATGGTACTCATGGCTTTATTTATTGATTTATTTATTTATTGAGGGTCTGGGGATGGAACCCACGGGAGGCATCTGACCTCCAAGCTACATCCCCTGCCCTATTTTTTATTCTTCATTTTCAAACAGGGTCTCACTAAGTAGCAGAGAGCCTAAGTATCTGAGGCTGTATCACGAACCGAGATCCTCCAGTCTCAGCCTCCCCAATGCTGGGATTACAAGTGCGAGCCACCACGCCCGGCTTACTCATGGCTTTAGACCACAGGAATTCCTTTTCAATAAAGGATCCTCTGTACAGCTGTTATTTGAAAAAGAATTTAACAAGTTTCAACCACTGCAAAATCCAAGTTCCTTCCACTAGACCATGTCAACTCTTACAATTTTCTCATGTGAAGTGGTATGTGTAAATTGAACTCAGTATGAAAAATCAAAATTGTATGAAGCCAAGGGTTGGTCAAGTATTTGTGAATTATCTAAGAAAAAAACAAATGAGAAAAGCAAAAAGCTCTTCAAAATTATTCAACTTTTTTATTAATTAGGAAAACAAAAATAAGCAAAAGCTGTCATCAACTGGATTATTTTCTAATAGGCGTGTCATATTCATGTGGTAAAATCATTCAGTCAGCACCAGTTGAGATACTGGTGCGGGAGGAGAACAGGGGATTCACCCCTGCCCCAGGGAAGGAAGGAACCTACCAGGCTGGAAAAAAGGCAGTCCCAAAATCCTAACTACCCAACCAAGGGGGCATATGAGAAAAAGAACAGGTGAAGAAGTATCAGTCGCCACTTTTGGACACATGCCTGTATCACGACTCCATCTGTTCTACATAGGCCAGCATGCAATGCTTAGACTATGACCAAGGCCGGCCTTCCCACAGCCACAGAGCTAGAATGTTACAGAGCGGGTGATCTCAAACAGTTCTTTGAGATGGCAGAGCCCCTTTTAACCCCGAGGACCCCAGGTATCAGTATGAAAATAGATTCCAAAGAGGAGACACACAAGTGTGGGCAAAAGCAGGTAAGTTACCCAGAACCATACAAACCCAGGGAAGACGACCATCAGAGCAAGGGTGGACATACGCTCGAGTCCAGGACACTCGGCCAAAGATGAGACGCATACAGACACAGTCTCATTCCCTGCGTGTCTCCAGCCTCAACATCTTGGAGGTTCTATGAGCAGCTACTAAGATAAACAAACCTTGACCTAGTTACTGGTGACAGTTTTCAGGAGAAAAGCCTAGTAACAATCAGCAAAATGTATCATAGCTTGAGAGTTCTGTCTTGTCTCACTTTTTGTTTTGTTTTTGGTGGTACTGGGGATGGAACCCAGAGGGCTTCTACCTCCACGCTACACTCCCAGACCTATTTTTTATATTTGGAAACAGGGTCTCTTAAGACAGCTGAGGCTGGCTTCAAACCTGTGCAATCCTCCTCTCTCTCTCTGCCTCTCAGGAATTACAAGCGTGCACCACCACGCCCGGCCTTGTTACACGTTTTTACAAGGTTTTCTTCTGATACAATTTTTTTCAAATGCTTTTGGTTCCACAAAACTTAAAATTATTTTCCTAATGGTCACAGTAAGAAACTTCAGGGAATCAAGTATCTCAAATTAGAAGTGTTTTTCCCATTCCATCTTATACAAATCTCATTATCGATGATTTTGTCACAAGTAGCGTTAAGAATTTCCTGCTAGATTTCCTTTACATTTATGAAAGCCATGCATTTATTGGCAGATGTAAGAATGAGACCAAAATGGTCCTTAACCACAAAAAGCAAAGGTGTATTTCTAAAAAAAAAAAAAAAAAAAAAAAAAAAAAAAAAAACTTCTCATTGTTACCAAGTATGTTTTTATGGCTACGTATTTATCATAGCACTTGGAACATTAAGTAAAATTAGTATTATTCAATTCACTGAATTACATAAGAAATTCAAGATTAAAAACAAAAGCCGGGCGTGGTGGCGCATACTTGTAATCCAAGCTTGGGAGGCAGAGACAGTAGGATCGCGCAGGTTCGAAGCCAGCTGCACTGGCTTAAGAGACTCTGTTTCCAAAAAAATATATAAAATATATAGTGTAGCCTGGAGGTAGAAGGGCTTCCAGAAACCCTAGTACCACTGGCAAAAAAAAAAAAAAAATAGATAATAAATGTTTTTTTCTGTCACTGGGGATTGAACTCAGAGGAGCTCCACCATTAAGCTGTAATCCTGGCCCTTTTTGAGACAGGGTCTCCCTAGGAGAAATGGAACTTCTTATCCTCCTGCCTCAGCTTTCCAAGTCACTAGGACTATAGGTATGTGCCACTAAGACCATCTAAGAACAGGCTTTGGAAATAAATTTGATTACAAAAGAGTGAGGAATCAGGTATTATACAATGCTCTCTGTAGTAAAAAAAAAAAAAAAATCATGAATATTTGCTCTGCATTACTGACACTTCAGCCTAGAAAAGGGCATCTTCATTCTAGCAAATATACTACCTGTAATTCAGTCACTGGGAGATGACAGTTTGGCTAAAGAATTTACCGTTACCATAATGGGCTTAACGAGACATCAGGAGATAGAAGATATGGGTATTAATGAAGTCCAAAAGATTTGATTCCTACAAGCACCAGCAACATCCACTGATCATATATAGCCAGAAGACTGTTACTATAAGTTGAACTCAGAAGCCTCCTACTTCAGACCAACTTTTATTTTTATTTTGTTTTGAAACAATCTAAAGTTGAGGCTGGCTTCACACCTGCAATCCTTTTGTCTCAGCCTCCCAAGTAGTGGGATTACAAACACGTACCACCATGACTAGCTCTAAAGTATTTAGCTGGTACACATTCTTATTAAAATGGCCATTAAATGAAGAAAACAGCTATCCCTCTTCGTAAACAGTTACTGCCCAAGTCCCAAGTGTGTTCTCTAAACTGGATCACACAAGGAATCCTCTAGGATTCCCCTCAAATTATGCAAACTACCCCAACACCAAGTACTGTGATGAGGGGCACTCCGATTAGCTGTATTACCTGTGCCCAAGACATTGTAAAATACTCGAGTATCACTCTTAAGTATAATCAAAACTGTTTGGCAATCTAAGAGACAACCTTTCTTTCCCCTAAAACAAAGTATCCCCTTGCGCTAGTTGGCTGTACTCTTCCTAGCAGACACTAGAAGATAAAAGTATGACTCAGCTCTGTTGAAATATAGCTCTCATTTCTTTCTTGTAAAATAGAGTTTTCTCAAATGATGCATCCTAATTAATGCATTATGTTAGTTATGCTAAAATGGTATTCCACTCACACAAAATAGCACCTTATCTTTGACAGGAAGTTTCCAGAAAGAACAATTCAAAATCAAATCAAGCTAAAGAAAAAAAACATATGAAAAAATCCAGAAGTTCTAAGAAAAATCTTTGAAAAGTAGATCCTGAAATAACATTTCAAATCACTTCCTATTAAGCACGGAATATTTAAAGCTTTCCTTGTCCAACCCTGTGATTCGGAGGAGATAAAAGATCTTTTAAAGCTGTCAAATTTATAAAAAGCTGCTTAGCAATATAAAAATTAAATTTAGGGAAATTTGGGTAAGTTGGTATCTACAAAGATAGATGAAATAGCAATACTAATTTTTTCTAAATGCTAATGCAAGAAAAATTTGATTTTTTTGTAAAGACAGATTTGCCTTTCAAAATTGGTATGTCTCAGTGGTATTTAAAAATGAGGAGAGGTTATTCCAGGTAGAAATTAAACTAGTTAAATTCAGACATTTTTACACTTTAATTCAAGCCTACCCTAAAATGTTTGCATAAAAGCATAAAAAATTAAACTTTTTTTATTGTAATATGGTGATTTCAAGCTTTGTTTAATCAAAATGAATCTGAATTATTAAAACACACAATATGCTTGGAAAATAAGTAATGCTTTGTAAATTAAGTTTTAGTCTACTATAAAGTTAGAATAAAGTTTTCCTTCATATTTCGGTAATATGTCAACATTTAAGGTTTGCCGGGAGCGGTGGTGCACACTTGTAATCCCAGTACTTGGGAGGCTGAGACAGGAGGATCTGGGTTCTCTGACAGCCTCAGTTACTTAGTGGGCCCTTTGCAACTCAGTGCAACCCTGTTTCAAAATAAAGGAAAAATAGGGCTGAGAGCATAGCTTGGAGGTAGAATGACCTTGGGTTCCATCCCCAGTACCACACACACACAAAATTTAAGGTTCAATTGCCATTAATCACAACACGTCTAAAACTGTGAAGTAAAAAATCTCAAAATTACAGGGCTTAAGAGTCACATCATAATTAATCACTGGTTTCTAGGCAACCGTATATTACCTTTTCTAATCTACTTAACCCAAGCTAGAACAATGGCGGGACAGTAAGAGCAAGACACAGGTTATTAAGGACCAAAGGAAACTTTCGGTTATATTCTTGGAGTAAACTACAACATTGCAATAATCACAGTGCTCCTCCCTAAAATTAAAAGCAAACAAAAATTTGACGATTTATTCTCTTGTCTCTTTTTAAGCTCTCATGAGCTGATTAAGAATAAATAATAGAAGCCGGCGTGGTGGCGCACACTTGTAATCCCCGCGCTAGGGAGGCTGAGACAGGAGGATCGCACGGGTGCGAAGCCAGCCTCAGCTACTGAGTGAGGCTCTCAGAAACTTAGTGAGACCCTGATTTCAAATAAAATAGAAAATAGGTCTGGGAGTATGGCCTGGAGGGGGAAAAGCCCCCGGGTTCCACCCCCAGTTCCACCAAAAAAAAAAAAAAAAAAAAAGAATAGCTCAAATCAGCAATAGCACATTTCATGGAAAACAAGCTAGTTCTCAAAGAAAACCTGCATTCAGAGACAGGATTTTAAGAAAATTATTATCTGTTTGCAAAATTACAATCGACTAAAGCCGTAGCACATCATTTCAGTTTCCTAAAATATCTAACAGTGCCATGAAATTCTTCTTGCCATGAAGCAGGGTACAACGCAGTCACATGGTTCAAAGCTTTGGCGAATGAAATAAAGGTCGATGACAAACAGCCAGGCACACAGCAAGTCGTCAAGACGGTAACAATATAACACAAGACGACACGCGGACCCCCACGAAAGGCTCGGCTTTAACCAGACACAAGCAGGGCGGGCAGAGACACGGAACACATCTGCCTGGGACTCAGTCTAAGCACCCACAGGTCTGCTGAAGAAAACAAAGTCAAACCTAAGACGATCGCAAGCACAAGTCACTGGCTCGTGTCACCAACAGGAGACGTCCAGGACCTGCGAAGGCAACTGTCAGCCAACAGATAGTTCTTAAACTATTCCAAGTCGACAGAAAGTGTACTTACCCCTTCCAACTTCTCCATGGTGTTAGCCAGCATCTCCTGCAGGGCCCGCACCGACAAGGACTGCTCCAGTACGAAAGTGCAGATGGACAGGTCTGGGGGGACATTCTGCAGGGAGAAAGGGATAGCTGTAAGTCATCAGCACCGAGCATCCGGGCCCGGCTCCCCCATGTACCCCAATGGCTTCCATGGTAAGAGTGACCCCGCTTGTTAACCTCCGCAGACAGCTGCCCGTCATTCAGGGACACCGTCATTACTGCTCATGCTTGATTGTGGAGGGGACTGAACCCAGGGTTATTCTGCCTCCAAACATACTCCCGGCCCCATTTTATTCTTTATTTTGAAATAGGGTCTAAGTTACAGAGGGCCTAAGTTGTTGAGGCTAGCCGTGAACCTGCGACCCTCCCGACTCGGCCTTCTATGTGTTGGGATGACAGGTGTGTGCCACCAGGATCACTCAGCTCACTCAGCTCATTTCTGAATTCATGGACGACAGCTGTCACAGATGGAGTGCTAACTCTGACAGGCATCGTACTGGACCGCTAACTCCTGGGGTCACCTAGATTAAGTCTTCACTACCACCATGTGGACGAGAGAACAGAAAGGTTAGATTACTTTCCCCATATCACAGAGTTACCAAGTATTAGAGCCAGGATTAAAATCCAGATGCTCCAACTCTCACGTATTCACTTGTAACCTACCAAACACCCTGCTGATTAAAAAGTTTTAAGGACAGAGAAATGACTTCTCAATATAGTTAAGCAAATATAAAATTAAATTGGTACAAAACAAGAAGTTTCTTATTTTGCTCAGGTTTCTTCTTATGCCAAAGTTATTTTCCTTTCATTGAGCCTCGTATTTTTGCCTCTAATGTGGGGCATCCTCACTCGGCTCATGTACTTTGCCTAATTGTACCACTTTATCATCCATTCTTTTCCCCTTATCCTTTCCTTAGATTTCAACTCCAATCAATACTGCATAAATTCTGAGAATCTCAAAAGGTAACTCAGATAGGAGACGGAATCTAAGAACTGATTGGTGAGTTAGAGGAACAGACTACCTCATGATTGCTTTTCATGAGAAGATTCTACCTTCATGAGAAGGTCTACCTAGGTACGGGCAGATGCTCAAAAGATTCTTCAGAACAAAAGAGCATTATCAATGTATTAAATGCACAAGACGGCCTTTTACACTAAAAATACGTTAGAAGCGTAAGTTCAGGAAGACCACACAATGCTTCAAAATTACAACGTGTCATGTTCTAAGAATTTGCTAAATTGAACCACTCTTTGGAATGGTATTTTTCCTGTTAGTAAAGAATGCTGCTCTATGGTTTTAAGACTAAATACCAGAGTTATTTACGAGTAGATGAGGTTTATGTTGAGACCACAAGGTTATTTACACCACACCAACTATTCAGGCATTGCTTTGGTATTTGTGGGTATAGTACAGGGGACTGAAAACAGATACCTTCTAGCCTCCAGCTACAATCCCAGCCATCTTTATTTTTAAACAGGGTCTCGCTAAGTTGCTGAGGCGGGCCTCAAAGCTGTGATCGTCTGTCTCTGCCTCCCAGGTACTGGCATTTCAGGCATGCACCATCTTGTCTGTTGTGTTGCTTTATTCAATAAACATCTCCATTCTCCCATCAGGGACTTCTGTGCCCCATTCTGATGAGATCCCATTCCCCTGGACCATCTCAGCCTGAAGTCCCGGGATCCTCTCAGGTCTGGCCACAACTACTGCCATACACTACAGCCGGGAAAACATAAAAGACAGGCAGCCAGGAAAGGGTCTTCTCTTCTAGGAAATTTAGGAGAAAATGCCTCCAAATTGAATTTTCTAAATTGTTAACTACAGCCGGGCGTGGTGGCGCATGCTTGTAATCCCCGCGCTTGGGAGGCTGAGACAGGAGGATCGCACAGGTTCAAAGCCAGCCTCAGCTACTTAGTGAGGCTCTCAGCAACTTAGTGAGACCCTGTTTCCAAATAAAATAAATTGTTAACTACACAGGCTTGGTGCCTCCTCTTCAGACCAAGACCAATTCTTCTGAAAAAAATGGCTGCTAATGCAAGTGCTGGATTCATGTGTGTCCACGTCGGGTAGACCAACAAATCCATACTGCTGACAGTGTGCTGTGCTTATAGCAAGGGCACTGGTGAGCTGACTTAAAAGACAAGGGACGGCATGTGTGGCCTTAGCCCATTGCTGTGGTTTAAACCCTCCTATTATCACCAACTTAAACATAGAATTTGCAAATTAAGCTATCTGTGGTGGGACCTATCCACAGACCCAGTACTCGCAAGGCTGAGACAGGAGGATTTCAGGTTGGAGGGCAGCCTTACCAATTTAGCAAGGCCCTCAGCAACTTAGCGAGACCCAGCTACAAATTAAAAATTAAGACCAGGCTGGGATTGGAGCTTAGAGGTAGAAATGGATTCATCCTACCAAACCAACTTCGTTTTCCCACAGTGGCAGGCCTGCCACAGATGTTTTTTGTTTTGTTTTAGTAAGTGGACTTAGCAGGAGGAAGCCAGCCAACAACTGACAGGCAGCACTGTTTAGAGACTCAACCCTTTGCTGAGACTCGTCTTCCTCTTTCTTTGCACCTCCCTTTCCCCCACCAAAGTAATAGAAAATCCAATACAGTAAAAAATTCCCATTTTACTCCTTCCAAGAAAACTTGAACCCATACAAGTCAGAGCTTTACACTACCGGCTGTATTCACAGAAAAGGCCCTACTTACTCTAGTTAACAGAACCATTATCGTAACTTGGTACCACTGTAAGTGACTAAGTATTCCTTAGTTCACAGGTTGATTTCAACATAACCCTGATGTTCTTCCAGGTATGCCTTCTCTAGTACTGCTTGCTGGGACTGCATTCCAACTCCTAAAAATCAGGCTGAAAATAAAGGGGCTCATTCATTAACCAAAGACTAACGAAAGGGCACCAAATTATGACTGCCAACATGGGCTGAACAGAGAAAGCCTAACATTCTATGGATATCTGGGTAGAAGCTCCAACTTACAAGCCTTTGTAAGGTGTCACCTTTTCTTCAGCTTTAATTCTTCTTAACTTGTCCTAATTACTAAGAACAATTGGGGGAGGGAGGTACTGGGGATTGCGTTCAGGAGAATTCAACCTCTGAGCTACCTGCCAAGCCCGATTTTGAAACACAGTCTAACTTGCTGAGGTCTTCACTAAATTGCAGAGATGACTGTGATCCTCTTGCCTTGGCCTCCCAAGTACTGAGAGGCTGGAACCTGCAATCCTTCTTTCTCAGCCTCAGTACTGGGATTGCAGACATGCGCCTCCATGCCAGGCTGAGAAATTTTTAGATCTTCAGTTTGAAAGAACTTTACACCTTGGCCTGAGTGTGAGCATTTTTCCAAAAATTCTTACAGAGCATTCTTTACACTCAAGGCATTTTTAAAAACCCAAATCCCATCAGTACGTGAAACCAATCACTGTAGCGGAACAAGTATACTTCTCTGCCCTTACACAGCACGTATGAGTTAGATTCAAACCAAAGAAAGTAATTTCATCTGCCTAACTTTCCAGTCTTTCCAGAACACTTCCCAGAGCAAGTAGACAAGAGGTTAACTTTGCATTTGTTATGGAGATAATATCAATTCCATCCAGACATGAATAATTTGAAGGAAATAAAAACTAAGTAGCATGGCTTTACACTGTGATTTTGTTTTCTTTGGTGTGTGTGTGTGGGGGGGGTACTGAGGACTGAATCCAGGAGCACTCTACCTCGGAGCTACACCCCAGTCCTTTTTACAGGGCCTCCCACTCGATTGCTTAGAGTCCCATTAAGTTCCTGAAGCTGTCTTCAGATCTGCCATCCTCCTATCTCAGCCTCCCAAGTACTGGGATTATACCATGCCTGGTTCTTTTTTAAATGTAAGATGGTAACCTATCAGTTTGGTAAATATAGCATCTTAGGAAGAAAAACATCTGTAGAAAAATCACACAACAGCTCCTGGCTTTGGGGTGTTAGGGAAGCCGTGTAAAATTAATTAGTTTCCAACCGAGGTATCTGTCAAACTACTTGGCGTCCACAGATGTAGCTGCCTGATTCATTTAAAAACCTACTGAAACATGTCATTACCTTAGCTGAACTGCAACCAGTAATGTAGGACCATATAAGCTACATTAATCCATCCCTTCTGTCATCACTGTGTAAAAAACTGCACACTGATAAACTACTCCATTTTACCATCCTGGGGCTACTGCTTTTTCTCTCAGCTGGAAATATCCATCTTCAGGTCTCCTCCTATGGAAGCCAGCTCATTTTTAAAATCACACATCAATATAACTGTACTTCCAAACATTTTCCTAGCTGGGCATAGTAGTACATACCTGTGATCCCAGTATTGGGAGGCTGAGACAGGAGAAATTAAGTTTGAGGCCAGTCTCAGCATCTTAGTGAAGGCTCTATAACTTAGACCCTGTTTCAAAATAAGAATTAAAATCAGAATGGGAGTGGGGCTCAGAAGTCAAATTTCCCTGGGGTAATCTCTAATCGGCCTGTGTCTGTGTGTCTATGTGTCTGTCTGTCTGTCTCTCTCTCTCTCACACACACACACACACACACACACACACACACACACACACACTCTCTCTCTCTCTCTCTCTCTCTCCCTTGCACAAGAGAAAGGATGAACTTGGGATTCGGGTCTGCTGGGTAACTAGTCAAGATCTCTTCCTGAAGTCAACATGGGCTTTTCTACCTGCAAAGTGGCCATCTAGTCTTCTAGTTTCAAGAGTCAATGGTGCACCGTTGTACTCCCAGCATTTGGGAGGCCTGTTTGCAGTTTGCAGCCAGCCTCAGCTATTTAGTGAGGCCCTTTGTAACTCAGTGAGACTGTTTCAAGATAAATAAATAGGGCTGGGGGGGGGGTGCAGCTCAGAGGTAGAATGCCCCTGGGTTCCATGACCAGTACCGCAAGTAAATAAGAAATCAGTGCATTATGAAGTAGAAAATGCCAGTCAATTATTTTACCGACCTGATTTAAGCAAACCTTAAGTGAAATTGAAAGCTCAAAATCTCAGAGACATAAATTAGTAGAAAAGTTACTCATCTATCAAGACAGAAAGTGCGCTCTCAAGTAGCAGATGAGGGGCAGGTGTGTTTGTGTTCAGCCTCCCGTCTGCTGAGCGGCCTTTGGCAAGGCACTGTAACTGCTGAGGGCGGGCCTCCCTGGAGCAAGAGCGATGTCCAACTCCTCCAGAAGATAAAGTTGTTGCCCTCGATTTGCCAACTGGAGACGTGAGCCAGGCAAAACGTTTATTAGCAAGTAGAGACATGAGCCAGGCAAAACTTCACCTATTAGAACAGGGAATCATATCCTTTCAAATGTTTCCATTGGCCAGGCAGAGTAGCACATGCCTGTAATCCCAGGACTTGGGAGGCTGAGACAGGAGGATTGTACGTTTGAGACCAGTCTCAGCACCTTAGTGAGGCCATCTTCAACTTAGTAAGACCCTATTTCCAAATTAAAAACAGAGGGCTAGGTGTATAGCCCAGGAACAGAAAGTCCCTATGTTCAATGCTCAGTACCCCTAAAATATGTTAAAACACTTATGTTCCTCAGTGACAAGAAAACTATGGTGTGGTATTCCATTAACCTATACAAGATTTATTTTTAGGTACTGGGGATTGAACCCAGGGATACTCTACCTGAGCTACACCTGCAGCCCTACTTTTTATTTTGAAACAGGGTCTAAGTTGCAGAGAGCCTCACTAAGTAGCTGAGGCTGGCTATGAACCTGAGATCCTCCTGTCTCAGCCCCCTAAGTGCTGGGATTACAAGCGTGCGCCACCATGCCCAGCCCATATGCAACATGCTTCAGAATGGAAACACCAGCCCGAATACAAGGGAAGTATTAGTTCACTGTTTTATTTCTTCAAAACTGCTTCTCAGAATACTCCAGTCATTCATCTATTAGAACAGTGTGTTCTAAGGAGTTGGGATCCAAGTTGAGAAATCTCTTTTTAAGAGTTATGAAATTTGGCTGGGCATGGTGGCCCATGCTTTGAATTCCAGTATTTGGGAGGCTGAGACAGGAGGATAGCAGGTTCTAGACCTGCCTCGGCAACTTAGCAAAACTCTCAGTGACCTTGTTAGAGACCCTATTTCTAAATAAAAATAGGGCTGGGGGTGTTGCTGAGAGGTAGAATGCCCATGAATTCAGTGATTCAATCCCCAGCCCCCCCCCCACACACACACACAGCGTTATGGAGTTATACCACTAGATTTGGAGACTAAATACATGAGTAAATAAAACAAAGGAACAAAATAAATATTTAAACTACTGCTGTTCAAGAAGTCATCCATTACTTTTAAGCAGTTTACCCTCTGCTCAATAGACATTTTTAAAAATTAGTACATATGTAGGAAGCATCTGGCATCGTCCTAGTAAAGAATATTAAGTGTTAACAAAGACAACTCATATGTGATCCAAATATGTGTTGCATATTATAAACAGCAAGTCCTTAACTCTTTAAAACCTCAGAGAACCAGAGACGGGATAACTGGGTTGTGTCTTCAGTGTCAATTTGATGGCTGACCCAACTGTCCCCAAGGCGTTTTGTTAAAAAGAGATGTAGATACATCATGGGTTCGGTGACTCAGAATCAGGGGCACAGATAATTTTCCCAGCAAGCATGTCAACCTGATCCTCTGCAATATGGAGTTGGCTATAAGAGACACAATCCTTTGTCTCCCAGTAAGTCAAGAAGCTTTAACTATTTTCACAGATAGAGATGAGAACCATCAACAAATCTTCCCTGATCTCCCATTTCACACAGTCAAAAGAAAAAGGAGAAATCAAAAGCTATGTCTTCCTAGTTATGTTGCATAGATAAGAGCATCTTATCACCTGTAATTTTACCAATTATGTAACAGTGCAGATTCATTTCAGAATAACCATACAAATACCAAACATCTCACTCTTCCAGTATCTGAGCACATGAGCTAGATGAGTTTCTTCTAAATTAATTCACAACCACAGAAGCTAACTAGTCAGTCTGATCGAGTCAATGCCAAAATCGACACGGCAGCATGCGCTAGAATCTCAAACTAGACACTCCGTAGGCTTAGACTGGGACACCCCCAAAGATAACTCCCAAGTGCCTCACAATTCTCACTAAGAATTATGCTACCACGGAATTCCTGTGCACTTTCAAGGCTATAAAAATAGTACAGGGGACACAGTTATGTAACTCACAGTAGCTTGTTGCTGTTCAAGCATTCCGTACTAAGTCCTAATTCTCTTCACTGCCCCGAAGGCTAAGCCTTATTAACCCTGCTTTAGAGATGAGTAAGGGGTGAGTCAGAGGACCTTGACTGCATGCCCTTGGCCAGAAATGGCTAACAGGCACATCTGCTTGGCCTGAAAGCCACACCGCCCTGCCACCCTCCCAGTCATATTGGCCTAGCCCTATAGTTGTTATCTTTTTATTTCTTTGTCCCTTTGATGTCGATTTGGTGAAGAGTAAACCTCCATTTCATAGTAAGCCTGCTCAGAAAGGGTACACACACAATCCCAGTCACAAGCTCACCAGCTCCATCACTCGGGGATTATAGACATTTTAGAAGCTCACAGGCTAGTTAGTGTAAGGCAGAATTAGGCACTAAAATAGTCATCCTGTTTTGGTGGTCCTAGCGATTGAACACAGGGGGCACTCTACATCCAAGTTATTCCTCCAACCTTTCATTTGGAAACAAGGTCTTCAAGGGTGGCTAAGAATCTTGCTAAGTTGCTGAGGCTGGTTTCAAGCTGGCAAACCTCCTGTCTCAGCCTCCCAAATTCTAGGATTACAGCCATGCACTACCGCATCCAGCAGTAGTGACTCTGGTAGGGTATGTTGTGGATTTACCTGGATCTAGGCAGTCTTTTCCATACTGTTTATACCGATTGTAGTTTCATGGGAGGTTATCTGGTTGGAGAATCTTGCCAAGAGTGATCGAGTGGTGCACACTCGTAATCCCAGTACTTGGGAAGCTGAGACGGGAGGATCACAGGTTCACGACCAGCTTCATCTACTTAGTGAGACCCTCCACAACAGAGAGACCATTTTCAAATAAAGAATAAAAATAAGGCTGGGAGTGTAGCCGAGAGGTAGAATGCCCCTGGGTTCCATCCCCAGTACCAAAATAAAGAGGTTGATAGTGAAAGTAGGAAACTGAATCAGGGCAGGTACGCTAGGTTATCAGACCCGGGAATGTCACATGCAAATGCAGCTAGAGCTGAGTTTCTAAGACTTGACGCTGACTATGTCGGTGGTATATGCACATTGTATAGGTGTATCAGTGACACACAGAAGCAGTTCAGAAGCCAAACTTCCCATCTCATCTATCACCATTCGTCCCAAAGGATCTATAGGTATCACAAAGAAACCAGAAGGTGGACAGAGATATATACACCCATGTATATCTTACATATATGTACTTGTGCATACATATATATGTATATATGCATGCATATATAAACATATCCTTTAACCTCTTCAAGGCATATATATCTTCAAATATTTATATCCTTAAAGGATATATAGGCACATGTTTATGTGCACACATACATGCACACATTTCATACATTGTGTATATAATATATATGTATATGTGTATTTGTATACACATACTCTTGGGGCAGTACTCAGGATTAAACCCAGGTGCACTACCACTGAGCTACATCTGTAGCCCTTTTTAAGACAGGATCTTGCTATGTTGCCCAGGCTGGTCTCAAACTTGTGATCCTCCTGCCTCGGTCTCCTGAATCACCCTGAATCACTAGGATTTATAGCCATGCACCACCATGCCCAGGGATATTTTAGTAAGAAAATTCTAGCAGCTGGCTATGTGCTTTCTTAGAGACACGATATGACACATTTTTGTGTTCAAAGATCAATTCAGGACAAATGAAAATTTAAGTTGCATATATTTTAAAAAAAGAAATTGTGACGATCTCCCCATGGCTGAGGGGGATGATAGAATATCCTTTCTCTCAAAAGCAAATTGGATAAATTTAGCAAAAATAAAAATGATAGTTGTGGGATTAAAGCATATAAAAATGTAACAAACATTAACTGCTGAACTTTGGGTGAGAATGCTAGGTCCACGGCATTCTTCCCTGGGCTTCTCATCTCCCTTGGCTGTACCGGCCACACGGAGGCTCCCCACCTTGTCCAAAGGGGCTGCTCTCCCACAGAGCACACTGCATTATCTGTGAAAGGGACACATTTCTGGGAGGCCCAGGAGCTCCGTGACATGGCTCAACATATCCCCAACCCAAACTGCACATGCCAAAGGAACAGAATCTTGTAGAGAGTACTTCTGAGCAGTTTTCAGTGATTGGCACTTCCTACCATGAACTTCCCTGCCGAGGCACACGTGCACTTACAGGTAAGAACACCTGGCTGTACCAGACCTGAGCACAATCTCTGCCTTTCTCTGTAGCTGAGTACACCTCCATGGTGTGCATAGACCATGTTTTCTTTATCCATTCATCTATGGACAGATACCTGGATTGGTTGCGTAATTTGATTATTGTGAATCGTGCTGCTATGAAGCTGGGTATTCATTGACCACCAGAGTGTCCTGACATTAGTCCTTGAGGTAAGATACCAAGTAACCTCAAATTCTGGGGAGATGGTGCTCCTGTTAACTGCAACCAGGATCTCAGGAGGCGAGCATGTAGGTTAGATATTATGTCCCGCTGCGGGCACCTTAAGTTCAGGCATAACAGACTTCAGAGCAGATGCCAGGCATGCTGTAGAGGGGAACATCTGGTCCAGGAGAGGGAGCTCTGCATGTCTTCAAACTGAGATGTAACTAATTACAGGGCCATCTTGCACCTGTTCTTGGTCAACATTTACCTCATAATAACCACACTGAGAAACAAATGTGCTGAATTCAAGGAAGGGAAGAGATTGGGGCAAAACAGGAGCAAGACAGCCTTGCATTGGCCTTGGGTAAAGGTGATACGGGACCAATGAAGAACCTAGAGGTGGGGGGCACAAAACCAAGGGGGAGAGAAACAAAATGCAGGTGACCAGCCAGGCACGGTGGCACAAGCCTGCCATCCCAGCACTTGGGCAGCTGAGATAGGAGGATCACAGGTTCAAAGCCAGCGTGAGTAGCTTAGTGAGACCGTCAGGAATGCACCACAATTTTCAGAGTGACCAAATTCAAGTGACCAAAACAGGATGAGGAAGCCGAGCTCCTGGATCTGTTGACTAAGATTCCACCAGATGTATTTCAGAAAAGCAATTTTAGTACAAGTGAAAGAAGAATCTATTCCCAAAGTTTAGAGATGAGGTCTCCTGTACCATAGCAGGAACAGATGGAGGTTGACATCTTCAGAAACCGACAATTGAAATGGAGAGGGAAATATCTGTGACAGGCTTATCGAGGGAGAGCTTCCTAATGATTTGAACTGTCCTATATCAAAATATACTTAAATGAAAAAGATGGTTTTTCCAAAGTAAACATGTCAAATAAGAACTGACAGCACTTAAATGCCACACACTTTTCAAACTGCTTAAGAGGACTTTGTCTGCCCCCGTGCAACAATTATTGTTCATTTTCCTGAATATACTTCATAGCTGCCTGCATTTCGTGTTCATTGTCAATCACCGTGAACCGATCACAGCGGTGTGTGCCTGTAATCCCAGTACGTGGGAGGCTGAGACAGGAGGATCACAGGTTCGAGGTTAGCTTTAGTGACTTAGTGAAACCCTGTTTCAAAATAGAGATGGGTGTAGCTCAAAGGTAGAGAGCATCCTTGGCCTCAATCTATAGTAGGAAAGGGAGGAAGGACTTTAATGATACAACACATTTATCACATTGCAAATGAGCCACTGGACAAGCTCTCAATGAAGCCTAAGAAATATTTTAAAATGCAAAGTATTTACATAAAGTAGATAGTTTCTCAAAGGTAAACAAATACATTGAATATAAAAAGTGACTGCAATGTTTCATGATCTAAAAATTCTTATAAATGCTAATTTTGAGAAGTCACAGTTAACTTCAGAGAGTCCAATATTTAAGATTCACAATTGCTCAGTGTTTTCGTTTTGTTTTGGTGGTACTGGGGTTCCTGGAAGCCCTTCTACCTCCGGGCTGCACTCCCAGACCTATTTTTATATATGTATTTTTGGGAACAGGGTCTCTTAAGCCAGCGCGGCTGGCTTCGAACCAGCGCGATCCTCCTGTCTCCGCCTCCCAAGCGCGGGGATTACAAGCGTGCGCCACCATGCCTGGCGATGCACGGTTGCAGGAAATGCACAAGTTTATTCACACATAAGCAAGAGATCACAGTTGAAACCTGGGTAGAAATTGGTCAAAGAACAATGAAAAGTCCACCAACAGTTGTATTCAAAGTCCTCCACAGGTACATTTCTAACTTGAAAGACCCACTGTCCCTTTACAGATTCTTTGGTGATAACTACAGATACCTAAATATTTGACAAATATAATACTTGTTGCCAGCTTTAGTCATACCAAACAGATTTAAGTATATAGCCTTTCCCCTGTTAAAATAACTACTTATTTTCTCTAAGCTAATTTTGGTTTATATTAATTTTACCTACATTATTCCATAGTTTGTTTTCAGGGCTGTGTGTAGCTAAAGACTAAATGATTCGGTAGGTTTCTGGCAGCTGCTCTAAGACATTTTTGCTAAGTCAATCTCATTTCTTAAGGGAACTAATTGTTATTTCTTTGCTACGGAGCACTGACAAAGATGAGAGAAAAGTCAAAATCTATCAGGAAGCTCTTGGAAAGCCTTTGTCCCTACTTAACCGACCCACTCATCTGTACCCATGAAGCTACTCAGCCTTTTGGTTTATCTTACATCATACTATCCAGATAAACAGCTCAAGTCGCATTGACACATGCTCAACAAAACTTCAGTGTATCTTGATTTTTTGTTTAAGGTTGAAATTTTAAGGTTGAAAATGAAGTACCACAAAAATGCACAGATACAGAAAAAGCAATGCTTTTTTTTGTAGTATTAAAAATTTAACTCAGGTCATTCTATCTGAGCCATATTAACCAGCCCTTTTTATTTTAAAGCAGGAGCTTGCTAGATCTGAGTCTATGTTGCTGTCCTTGAACCCACAATCCTCCTGTTGCAGCCTCCCAAGTACTGGGATTACAGGAGTAAGCCACTACACCAGCTTATTCTTCCTTATTCTAATTCAGCCATTTTAAAAGAATTCTGTTGAAATCCAGGTAGTAAATTCCCATTTTCCCTATTCCCAACCAATTCTCACAAATCATGTAACATTTTGACCCCGAAGGCACAAGAAACTATAAGATGTATCAATACATGGGATTACATTAAACATAAGGGCTTAGGTACAGCAAAACAAACTATCAAGGACCTCAAACGAGAGTCAATAGAATGGGAAAAGATTTTTGCCACCTACTCCTGTGATAGAGGACTACTACCTAGGTATACAGAGAACTCAAAAAACTCAGCACTAACAAATAACCCAATCAAAAAATGGGCAACTAGACACTTCACGAAAGAAATTCAAATAGTAAATCCATTAAAAATACTTATCATTAACCATCATAGATGCAAATCAAAATTACCCTGAGATTTCACTTATCTCCAACGAGAATCGTAATCATTCAGAACACAACAAATTCTGGCGAGGACGTGGAGAAGTAGGAACTCTAATACAGTGTTGGTGGGACTGCAAATTAGTGCAACCACTTTTGAAAACAGTATGGAGGATCCTAAGAATGGAAACAAACTTACCATATGACCTTGAAATTGTATTTGTATTTCTAATGAATGAAAATGTCATTTAACCTATTTGGATATTTAGAAAAAGTGTGCTTTCAAGTCTAGAAGCTGCTTATGTGAGTTTTTCTATGTGTATGTTCATATCATTTGCAGCAACATACTTTATTAGTGTACTAATAAAGCATACCCAAATATCTCTTTCCATAATTATTTTCCCATGAAAAGTCTCTCTAGAAAGTAGGTACATTCTGTTAATGTCAGCTTAACCTTAAGAACATCGCCAAGGGAAGATTCCATGGAAAGCTCCAACGGCCTCTGCAAGCCTTTCACACGTGCAGTTATTGTGAAATTAACCACTCTAGAAACTGCCTCCGATGGCAGGGAGAAGGACGGTGGTACCATCTCATCTCATTATAAAATGGTGCCTAGATTAATATTCCAGTTCGCATGTCTCTGAGCAACACGGCTTGTCCGTGAAAGAATTCACAGCCTCAACTTAGTGAGATCTTGTTTCAAAAAAATGAAAATTAAGATGAGGCTGGGGAAGTACCTCAGAGATAGAACATCCCTGGTTCCAATCAGGAAAGGAAGGAAAGAAGGCAGAGAGAGAGAGAGATAAAGAGGAGAGGAAGGGAGAGAGGAAGAAAGGAAGGGAAAGGAAAAGGAAAAAGAATTTCATATAGACCATTATTTCAGTGAACTTATCCGAGGATTCTGTCTCTACTTGCAGCGACCTTTCCTACTGGTTCTATGTATTGATTTCCTTTTTGTGTTCTTCATACCCCATCCCATCTTTGCTTTCAAAGAGCTCTCTCAAGGTTGTTAGCATGTGTCTTCCATTTTCTTCAGACCCTCAGTCACCCTTTCTAATCATTACCATGAAAACTGTCCACGCAATGATATAGCCCACTTCTGGACACTGGGACAGTCTCGCATGTCTTCTTTCCCACCTTCTGCAGTATCTGCTACGTGTCTCCCTCCAGCATTTCCCAGCTCAGGAATGCGTCTTAGTGCTTAGCAATAGCCTTTGTTAGCATCATTTTCAGCCAGTGCTATGATGAGTCTGTTTCTCAATAGACTGGGGCTTTTGCCCTCTACTGTGGAGAAAGACATCTAACCATGATGACCTCCACTCTCATTAGCATATAGCTGAGAGCACGGTAAGGTTTGTAACATCGTGGATTCGTTTGTACTTTTCTGACAGACATCAAGGTTCTAGGCTGTTCTTGTCTCCTCTACTACTGACCTCATCGGGTAGCTGGCAAAGAGACTACTACAAAGTGGGAAAAAAAATTCTGTCTGTACTTTCATAATTAATAAGGTTTTTTTGGTGGTACTGGGGTTTCTGGAAACCCTTCTATATCTGGGCTATACTCTCAGACCTATTTCTATATTTTTATTTGAAAACAGGGTCTCTTAAGCCAGCATGGCTGGTTTCGAACCTGCGCGATCCTGTCTCTGCCTCCCAAGCACAGGGATTACAAGCGTGCGCCACCACATCCAGCAATAAGGTTTTTCAATGTGCCCCCGTAGACTCTCTTCAAACCAGCTGTTCTTGTAACAAGTATAGGTGAATTATATCAATATAATTAACAATGATCATGTTAACACTCAACCAGCACCTATTTTGTGAGTGCTCTGATCACTTGAAGTTTCTTCTTTCAAATAACCTAAGATTTTTATATTACACCTACACTGATATCTTCTTAACATGCCAAAATTAAACTATGGAACACCTGGTAACCAATGAATCCCTTGCACACATTAGACAAAACAGGATAGGGAGCCGGATACCACTCAAACCAACCAAGACAAAGACCGTGAAATGGCGCAGTAAATATTAACAACCTGGCATGTTGGCACATAACTATAATCCCAACACTTGGGAGGCCGTGACAGTAGTATCAGAGGTTCGCAGCTGACATGCACAACTCAGTGAGGTCCTTTGACGCTTGGTGAGACCCTGTTTCAAAATATATAAAATATGAGCCTGGCATGGTGGTGCACACTTGTAATCCCAGCATTTGGGAGGCCGAGATGGAAGGACCGTGGTTCAGGGACAGCCTCAGCTACTTAGTAAGCCCTTTGCAACTCAGTAAGACACTGTTAAAAAAAAAAATAGGACTGGGGGAGTAGCTCAGAAATAGAATGCCCCTGGGTTCCCCAGTACCACAGAAAATAAATATGGCTAGAGTGTAGCTCACAGGTAGAATGCCCCTAGGTTCAATGCCCAGAACCTCAAAACACGTACATTAATTTACTAATCTAAGTTCTATCTTACCCTTCTGGGATCAAACTGAATACATGTATTATCTTCTCGTGCCCCATTGAACTGCCATATATTTTAGAGGTAGGTACCCACTTGGAAACTTATAGAATAACAGACTTCAACTACTAATATCTAAGTTATAATAGAATCATAATATTGGGTAAATCATAGTTAACTAAAGATTTATTTAAAATCTGCCTATTGGAGCCAGGCGTGGTGGCGCACGCTTGTAATCCCCGCACTTGGGAGGCAGAGACAGGAGGATCATGCAGGTTCGAAGCCAGCCATGCGCGCTGGCTTAGGAGACCCTGTTTCCAAATAAAAATCTAAAAATAGGTCTGGGAGTGTAGCCTGGAGGTAGAAGGGCTTCCAGCAACCCCAGTACCACCCCCCCCCAAAAAAAATTTGCCTAATGTTGCTTATGCTGGCACAATCCTGTAATCTCAGGATATGGGAGGAAAAGATAGGAGAATTGCAGGTTCGAGCCAGCCTCAGCAACTTAGCAAGACCCTATTTCAAAGTTTAAAAAAGTTAGGCAGTCATGGTGTTGCACATTTATAATCCCAGTATTTGAGAGGCTAAGTTAGGAGGATGGCAGTTCGCGGCCAGCCTCAGCTACTTATTGAGGCTCTTACAACTCAGTGAGACCCTGTTTCAAAACAAAGGGCTGAGGGTTTAGCTCGAAGGCAGAATGCCCTGGGTTCCATCCCCAGTATCTCCCCCCAAAAAAGTAAAAAAAATAAAATAAAAAGGTAGGAGTGTAGCTTAGAGGTAGAACATCCCTGGGTTCAGTTCCCAGTGCCACCAAAAAAGAAAAAATGCCTATTAATAACCCAAACATAACCTACAGATACGTATAGGGATGGTAAGCTGGGTTTCTCCCAGGAACAACACTTCAGTATCTATATAAATGTCATAAGAAAGAGAATAGACTAAGTGTTAAAGCGCTGAGTATTTCAGGAACCAGGAAGTTTGGCAGATTGCTAACCAATATAGAAAATAAGAACAAAATTCAAATTAGCTAGATAGAAATGGTAAGGCTCCACAGGCAAGCCAGCCAATAAGCACACAGAAAAGCCAAAACCATAGAGGAAACTGACAGTACTGATTACATAACGATCGTGAAAATTGTCCTTCTGGCCCATGAAACTATCTCACCTTTACACCGTGAAAGCCTAAAACAGCATTCCTTGTTCCTGTTCAGATCATCAACATCTGTACGTTTGCTGAGTCAGCTGCCGACTTTATGTAAAGACCATTTACTAAGTTGTAGTTGGGACAGGTTCAAGACCAGCCTCAACGACTCAGACTCTCAGCAACCTAGCAAAACCCTGTTTCAAAAATAATAAATCAAAGCCGGGTGTGGTGGCGCACACTTGTAATCCCCGCGCTTGGGAGGCTGAGACAGGAAGATCGCACAGGTTTGAAGCCAGCCTCAGCTACTTAGTGAGGCTCTCAGCAAATTAGTGAGACCCTGTTTCCAAATAAAATATAAAATAAGTCTGGGAGTATAGCCCAGAGGTAGAAAGCCCCTAGGTTCGACCCCTAGTACCACCAAAAATAATAAATCATCAAGTAAAGTAGGGTTGGGGGAGTAGCTGAGAAACAGAGAATGCCTCTGGATTCAATCCCAAGTATAAGGAGAATAAAGGAGGGGGAGGGGGAGAGGGGAGGGGGGAGGGGAGGGGAGGGGAGAGGAAAAAAGGAAGGACAGATGGACAGAAAAGGGGTTAGAAGCCTGGCTCCCTCTTCAGCCACCGCTCTGGGGCCAATCACCAAAACTCAACTTGAAGTTCTTGAGGCAATGATCAATGTCAGATGTCCCGTGCAGTGTCCCGCAGGCTCCCGCATGCTGGGCACACGTAGAAGTGTCAATGCTAGCATTATGCCAGAGATTTTAAGCTAGAAAATGAACTCCTGGCTTGGTTTCAGCACCGCAGATCATTTGGAGATTGGTGAGAGGAATGCCTAATAGGAAATAATAAGAACGTCATTCAAAGTGTCACTAAATTTCCTAGGGACAAGTGACTCAAGGGGTTGGGTACAAGTTTTCATCTTCGAAGAGTTAGAATCATCTTCCCACTGATTAGGTTGAGTATTTGTATTATCATGAGTCCTCTGGTTGAGACAGAATGAATACACGACTGAAACTCAGAAACCCAAACAATACTCTACTCGACCACGTAAAGGACTCTGGCTGCTGCTACGTTACTTAACCTTCAACGCCTGTTTCCTTCAGAAGAATAAAGTACTCAAGCTCCTTCCTGTTCATTTTTCCCCATCTGAACAGCAGCTCTGCTTCCACAGTGTTTAATGACAAATCAGACTTAAGTCAGAAGAACTAAACACCATGCAAAAAAGCCAACGCTTTAGAGAAAAGGTATTTATCACACAAAATAAAAGGCTAAGTAACTGTCAACGACCAATATTAACACCCATGCAACGAACAGGACAGAGTCAGGTTGATAAATCAATGGTCATCACTGCTCTTCTTTGGTACAGAGCTGGGGACATTCTGCTTCCAAGCGACACCACAAGCCTTGTTTTCTATTTTTTAAACAGTCTTGCTAAGTTGAAGTGGTCTTATTAAATTGCAGAAGTTGGCCTTAAACCTCTGATTCTCCTGTCTCAGCCTCCCAAATATTGTGAGTACGGGCATGTGCCACCACACCCAGCTAAGCAATCGATTTAAATTTAAGCATGCTATCATCAAAAGAGTAATCGGGAGAGTTCACACACCCTTCATAATTATTTTGAAAAAGTGCCATATTACTACCTGTCACTGTTAAATCACTAAGAATTTTTAAAAAGAAATAAAACCTATGTAGCTCAATGTTTGATGCACACAGATTTAGTGTGTGCATGGTAAAACTTAAACATTGTGATTGGATTTAAGACGTTGGCCTGGCTTTTTTAAGCAGGGCAGACAGATAACCACTATCAGCTACTGTTTGATTACTCAGTAGGACAGTGCTAGTCAACATTTTCAATCTCAAAGTTCCAGTTGCTCCGTTTCCTTTTTACACACTTGTTCTTCCATTTAACACAGCTTGAGTGAAACTACAGAGAAGAGAACATTTCTCACTATTGCTACCTTTTTTACCGTTTATGGTCAAAGTTTGAAAACTTAGCCCTACCAACATCTGGGCTTTCACAGTTTTATTGAAGATGTAAACCCCAAGTATGGTGGTGCACTCCTGTTCTAATACTTGGGAGGCTGAGACAGGATGATTGCAGGTTTGGGACCAGTTTTAACAATTCAGTAAAACCCAAAGCAATTAGCAAGGCTGTGTTTCAAAAATAAATAAATAAATAACAAGAGCCAGGCGTGGTGGTGCACACGTGTGATCCCTGCACTTGGGGAGACTGAGACAGGAGGATTGCAGGTTCAAAGCCACCTTCGGCTACTGAGTGAGGCTCTGCAACTTAGAGAGACCATTTCCAAATAAAACACAAAAAAAAGGTCTGGGAGTGTAGCCCAAAGGTAGAAAGCCTCTTGGTTCCATCCCAGTGCCACAAAAAAATAAATGTGCCTGAAATCATCCTGGAGAAATGTGTAGAAATTCTGGAGAACACCTCTCTCCTCGATGCGATAGTAAAGACGATCATAATTTATATGGTTGGCAAGAAGTAAGGAATAGGCATTGATGTGTATTTAACATCAGTTCACAAGGTTTTATGACTTTTTGGAAAAAATTAAATTAAGAAGGACAGCCAAGAGCCATTTTCCTACGATTGCATATAAAATAAATTTTAAATTACTAATACATTATGCCCTTTGGAACTTTAATATACCAAGACCCAAATGAGGGATGGAAAAAGCTCATTTTTAAATTTTGTTCCAGACAAATCATCTATTAGAAAAAATACATTTAAAACTATGTTTTATGTGCCAGGCATGGTGGGGCTCATAATCCCAGTCCTTAGAAGGCTAAGACAGGAGAATCGCAGGTTCGTGGCCAGCCTCAGCTACTTAATGAGGCCCTCCAAAACTTAGTGAGACCCTATTTCAAAATAAATAGTAAGAAATAGAGCTGGGAGTATAGTTTGGTGGTAGAATGTCCCTGGATTCAATCCCTACTACCGCAACAAAATAGTGTTTAATTATAAAAATTGAAGATTAAAAAGTGCTAGAAGAAACTATTGACATATTCTTAAAATAGTAAACTACGTAAGATATTGCTTACAATATTTCTGGTTCACTAAATACACTATAACAAAAGTGATATATTAACAAAACTGAACATTCATATATACCTATAATGGTGTATACACATGTGTTTAAGTTAGAATTATATGCCAAAACAAGAATACTCCAGGAGGAAAATGGGTAAGGAATTTGAACAAAGAATTTACACAGACATGAGAATTAATCAGCCTCACCAGTAATCAAAGCACAATTTTCCCAGATACCTTTTGTCCTTCAGATTAGCAGCTTGTTATGTTATTGCCTACGGCAGATAAACACATGGAGAAATGAATGCACAGAAACAACTGCTAGGATGCTCAGCCTCTCTGGGGGCAATAGCAGTAAACATTACAATCTCTCATCAGTGCATGCCTTTAGACTAGAAATCCCACTTGGAGCAACATGTTTTACCAAAACATTGGGGAGCTCCCAGAGATACCTCTACACAGATGCTCTGGATACTATTTTATTAAAAAATTAAAGTGATAGTGCTGAGATTTTAACAAAAGGCATCTGTCTTGGTTTCAGTGTTAATGCAAACTTAAGATTCAATTCCCCTAGCCTAATAGTTCTCCTGCTATTTCCCAAGCTGTAAATACAACAAACATCAACTGCATATAAATTCTGAAGGACATGTTTAGCTCACTCTAACAACAGGTATCAATCAGGAACACGCATTAACCAACACAAGTAACATATTCTAGGAGCTTGTTGGAGGATTGGACTGCTACAAATGCAGCAAGGCTCCTAATGCCTCTTGTACACTCCATTATGATGATTTGCACTTCACTCAAAATTCCTGGAGTTAAGCTTAAAAGTTTAATACTTTTTGCTACCACAATACATCATACTTTTATTTTTTCTATCATATTAGAAAGTGATGTTGAGCTCAAGTTGGTAAAAAAGGTATCAAATTAAATGTATATAACATTAAACAAATATTAAATAAGTCTCAACTATGTGCCAGCAACCCTACTTCCCCATTAAATTCATTTCCATTATTGTGATATAGTTACACTTGGTTACTCAGATTGGAGACAAGGAAAAGGTAGTGACACACGCCACCTGCCCACCTGTCACTACCACCAATCACCCCATCTTGCCTGCAAGCAATTGGGCTCAAGCCCCTTCTATCCTAACCACAAAGATCCCTCCATCTCCACCCAGAGCATATAAATAGTCAGCCTAGGTTTGCATCTAACAGATGAATGGCAACCAAGCTGTGGTATAGGCACACAGTGGGCTTTTACTCGGCCATAAAGAAAATTATGTCATTTACAGAAAAAAGATGGATACAAGTGAGATCAGGCAGTTGCACCAAGTCAGGGGTCCTCTGCTTTTTCTCTTATGTGGAAGCTAGAGAGAAAATAGGAAACTAAAGGGACTTTAGAAAAATGCGACCAGTAGAATCAAAGGGATCTGTTAGAGGGACAGAAATGGAGGCTGAAAGAAGTAAACAGACCCAATAGTGTTATGTTCCTAGATGAAGTGTCTGCTACCAATCTCACCAACATGGACAGGAGGGAGGAGCAGCAGAGGGGGAGACAGACCAGGGTTGTGTGCATCTGTGAATATCACTCTGAACCTCACTGTGATACGTAATTATGATGAAATAAAATCATTTTTTAAAATTAGGTCAAAACCAGCCGGCGTGGTGGCGCACGCTTGTAATCCCCACGCTTGGGAGGCAGAGACAGGAGGATCGCGCAGGTTCGAAGCCAGCCATGCTGGCTGAAGAGACCCTGTTTCAAATAAAAAAGTATAAAAATAGGTCTGGGAGTGTAGCCTGGAGGTAGAAGGGCTACCAGGAACCTCAGTACCCCCCCAAAAAAAAATTACATCAAAATCGAATGTGGTGGTCCTTCCTTGTAATCTCAGTACTTGGGAGGCTGAGACTGGATGATCACAAGTTTGTGGCTAGCCTCAGCAACTTGGTGAGGACCTTTACAACTCAGTGAGACCCTGTTTCAAAATAAAATAGTAAAATAGGGCTAGGGGCATAATTCAGAAGTATAATGTCCCTGGGTTGCATCCCTAGTACAACCACAAAAAATTACATCGTGTCAAAAAAATGTGGAAAGGTCACAGATATTTCTAACATAGGTAGATGTAGATTTATTTTTAGCATAGCAGTTATTTTTGGCATAGCTATTTTCAGCATAAGCATCCCAAGTATTTTTAGCATAGAATATGAACAGGAATCGAGGGAAGGGGAAATGGGAAGAAGATTACCTGTAAAATAGTTCCTAGTTGGGAAGTGGCCCACAAGATACCCATCTCCTTCCACAATTCAGAAAGAGGACTCATACTTCCTCATAGACTAATGGCATATATACCATTCCCAAGGTTGCATAAGTACACACAAGCTGCACCAAAGGTCATCTACCCATTATGTGACTTCCTGTAGGTGGAAAAATGACCTAAGAACTTCTGGGAAGATGACAACCAAGGGAAGCAGCACTTAAGAGTCCTGCTGACACCCAATCCCCATTGCCTCAAAAACAACACTCTCGAAGCCAGAAAATATTATCAGTAGAGGAATAAAAGTCATACAAGGGATAGAGAAAAACAAGACCGACCAGAGAGCAGAAAAGAAACCCACCTGCCTTGCGGCAGTGGGTGCTATAGCAGTGCCATCTAGCCTCACAGCACCCAATTCGAGATGAAAAGCAAAACAAGAACCTGAAGTGAGGAGCTGCAGATCAACGGGTTGTAAAAGTTATCAGTTCTTCCTGCGCAAATACCAGCCCACACTTTCAGCAGCTGAGTTCACCACACCCTCCAGGGATCCAGAGCAGAACTCAAGACCAGAAAAGAAATCCATACCCCTCGTGCTGCTGAGGGCACTGCGGTGGTGCCATCTTGCCAGTGGCAGCTGAGCTCACCATACAGGCCAGAGATCCAAACCAGCACGCACCAAAATCTTAAGTGAAACTGTGGTTCCCACAGAAGAACTCCCAGCGCTATGCCCCAAGACTCATGCAGTGCAATAAACTCCCTGGGTCTGAGATTTTGTGGTTCAATCCGGTGAAGGAAGAGTGGCAGGCTGAGATTACCACACCCTCCAGAGACCCAGAGCAGCGCTCGATAACACCGTAAGTGAAGTCACAGTTCCTGCAGGAAAATGCCCAGCCTGGCACCCCAGGGAGTCACACAGCCCAGATAAACTCCCTGGGACTGAGACTTTGCATTACAACTCAGAGAAGGTGGGAGTAGGGTCTACTGTTGAACATAGCAGAGGCTCAGACAGACTCAGGTTCTGATCAGTGGAAAGTGTGGGGGGAGACCTACACTTAACACTAGACCCAACTTGTAAGATCTCAGGGATAATCACAGACCTCCCAATCATGGTAAATGGGGAGAAGTATGACCATCTCAACCCTAGCTGTGGAGAACAGACCTCTCTGCGTACCTGCTGACACCTGTAAATTCCTACTATTAAGATTGGATCAGACATATCCAACAAAAGACAAGATACCAAGACATCAGAAAAAATGCCTGAGAACTTTGAAAATATGAGAACTAGGAACAGTGAAAAAATAATGGAAATCACAAATACTGACCAAGAAATGGAAGGAGAATTTCGAATACTGATCTTCAATATAATGAAAGGCTTCACAGCAAAGTGTGCAAGAAGTGAAAGAGGAAATGAGTCAATAAATGAAGAGAGCAATAGAAAGAAATTTTGTAAGATTAAATGGAAAATATCACTGTTAGCAGACAAGACATACAGAACACCATTAAAACAAGATCAAAGAAGGACCTCCCCACACCATGTAATAATCAAAATGACCAACATAGAGGCCAAGGAAAGAATCTTAAAAGGACTGAGGACAAAAAAACAGGTGACATCTAGGGGCAAAACAATAAAAATCACCCCAGACTATACAATCCAAGTCATGAATGCCAGAAGAGACTGGTATTTGATCCAGACCTGGGAGAAAACAACTTCAAAACAAAACTACTATATCCAGCAAAGTTATTATTCAAAATTGGCAAATAAATTGTTTCAAGATAAGCAGAATCTCAAAAAATTCATGAATTCAAAGCCAACAATAGAGAAAATACTTAAATAAACCATAAAGAAAGAAGCAAATCTCAGAACCAGAGATGAAGTTGATCAGCGAGGCATCTAAGAAGAAATAACATTACATCAAACAGAAGATAGAACACAAAATGACAGGAAACAAAAATCATATTTCAATAACTCTGAACATCAAAGGACTCAACTCAAAAGACAGGCTAGCAAAGTGGATTAAAAAACAATCCAAATATATGCTGCTTTTAAGAAACTCACCTTACAGTGGGGCGTGGTGGCACATGCTTGTAATCCCCATGCTCAGGAGGTGGAGACAGGAAGATCACACATGTTCAAAGCCAGCCTTGCTGGCTTAAGAGACCCTGTTCCCAAATAAAAATATAACAATAGGTCTGGGAGTGTAGCCTGGGGGTAGAAGGGCTTCCAGGTATCCAGTATCACCACCAAAAATTAAAGAGAAACTCGCCTTACAGCCAAAGATATTCATAGACTGAAAGTGAAAGGATGGAAAAAGGTATCATGCTAATGGAGACCAAAAACAGGCATGGGTAGCAACATTGATATCCAACAAAACAGACTTTAAGCTAAATCACATCAGAAGAGACAAAGCAGGGCAATTCCTTTTATTAAAAGAAACAATCCACCAAGAAGATATAATGATAGTAAATGTTTATGCCTCAAATGTGGGTATACCCACATTTGTAAAACAAACCCTTCAGGTCATCAGATCTCAAGTAGACCCAAATACAGTAATATTGGGAGACTTCAACAAACCTCTCATTCCACAAGATGGATCTTCAGGGCAAACGATGAGTAAAGACTCTTCAGAACTAAAGAAAACTATAAACCAAATGTACCTAATAAGCATACGGAATATTTCAACCAGGAACAGCAGAATACACATTCTTCTCAGCAGCCCATGGAACCTTCTGCAAAAAAGATCACATTCTGGACCACAAAACAAGCACCAGCAAATTCAAAAGATGTAATAATTCTCTGCATCTTTTCAGACCACAATGGAATGAAAGTAGAAATCAACAAGAGGAAGACCAAAATAAACTATTTAAATACATGAAGACTGAATGATACACTACTAAGTGATGAATGTTAAAATCAGAAATAAGGGAAGAAAAAAATTCCTGGAATTAAATGAAAATAGAGACACAACTTACCAATACCTATGGGACACCTTGAAGGCGGTGCTAAGAGGATGTTTATAGCATTGAGTGCCCACATAATAGAGTCACCAAGTAAACAATGACATCTCAAGGACCTAGAAATACTGTAACAGTCTAATCCCAAAGCCAGCAGAAGGTAGAAAATTATTAAAATCAGGCAGGAATAATAAAAAAATTCAAAGAATCAACAAAACAAAAATCTGGTTCTTTGACAAGATTATTAAAATTGACAAACCTCTGGCTAACCTAACCAAAAGAGAATCAACTTAAATTATTAAAATCAGAAATGAAAAAGGAAACATCACTAGAGACAGTGGGGAAATTCAAAGGATCAGCTAGATTATTAGCTAGATTGGAAAGGTAAGAGGAAGAAGGCTGAGGTTGACTAATGAAGGAGCTATATCCAAATATGTGTAAAAGTATGAGTAGCATGGTCAACCTGGACACTCATGTTAGGAGGAGGTAAGGGAAAGAGAGGAGAAGGCACCAAGAACAGTCTGAATGTATGCCATTTTCAATATGATCCACATAAATAGAATTTTTTTTAAATCATAATAACTGGCACATGTCAATTTAATATTACATTATTTTGTAATATGATATATTGTACCATGTAAATGTGATATGTGACAAATACCGAGTTAATAGAAGATTAAAATAAAAAATGACCCAAGGACATAGGCATGTGCCCTTGAGTTTAACCGCATAGGCATGTGACTTCTGCCAATTGATTAACAGTTGCACAAAGTGCCACTTCTAAGTCTCCCAGGACTCCAAGTCCTACCTCCATCCTTACAAAAGAAAAAAGCTCTATCATCTCAGTTCATTCCCATCCCTAGCTGATCTGCCCTCTCTCCAGTGTGTAATTGGCTTTGCCTTTACCTTGCAAGTATTATAGTAAACCTGCCTTAGACTTCATCTAACCATCATCAGATAGTTCTATGTCTGTACTTAGGCAGTTGCTCTAATGGGATGCAGTTGTACCCAAGGACCAAGAGACAAATCATGAGGCTTCAGTCAACTTTCAACCTCAGGTAACAATGTCTGTATTAGCAATTAGTTTCCTACCATCATTTTAAGTATATGTACCTGAGAACATACCACAAGCACGTTAACAGGGAGAGAAGCACTTTGCCAAATTCCGCACTAAAGATCTGATTTTGTTTTGAGGGATCTCCAGCTTCTACTCATCAACCCACATGCACGGTCATCCCTTGAGGAGTTATCAGTGTAGGAGAGCTTATTTGATCTCTTTTAGAGCCAAAGTCAGGCTAATCTCAATGTTATACAGTTACATATCAATTGGGTCACAAAGATATACCAAGTACCCTTCAGAGTCGTGTGACTATAGTAAATAATGCAGCCATTTAGAAGGGTGGAAAGGTAGCCAAGAACAATGTTAATGAGATTCCCAATAGTACAGAGAACTTCTAACAGGAATGCCAGTATGACATGCATCTCCTCTTTCCCAAAACAAGGACAAACGCTATCAATTTTTAACCATTTGTTCTTCAAACATCATATCTTATTCTCTTAATAAATCTTTGTAAGCTTTCCCAAGTTGTAGTTCACTGTATCTTTAACAGCCATGGCAGATGTAATTCTCAGGTGACTTTCACAATTCATACGTAAATTAAGTGGAACCCTGGCCTGGGACCTGGGGCCTTATATCAGCATTTTTATCTTCTATGGTGTTAATAGCAATGTCCCATGAGACCGAGGAATGGCTCAGTGTCCTATTTCACTTGAGCCACTCATGGGACAGGTGGTATCTCAGCAAAGGGGATTACTGTCCCAGTGCTCTCCCAGGTTAAATCTTTGTTGCGTACTTTCCATCCTAGCTACTTAAAACACATTATGAATTTGTCAGCAGCTCAGATGCACAGCCCTTGGCTTAATTAAAACCCATTAGTTAGGCTCCAAGTCTAAAGGCACCAACACATACTTATAAAAACATTTACTCCTCAAAGTCCCTTAGGAGGACATTCAAATTTCATGACCCACAAGAAAAACTTAGCAATACAGAGTGTAGCTCACCTCCCAGGAAGGTTATTCTTATAAATTCAGGGTCTACCACATCATCACTTTGAGGTAGTAAAGGTGGGAGAATAATCTGAGAACTAGGCTGTACTCTACCGTTGCTTTGAACTAGCGGATAATGGAGAAACATCTTAGGTCTAGGCTCTACCAGGTTTCAACTTTGAGCTAGTGAGGGCGATGGAGGCACCTTAAAACTAGGCTTACCACATGATGAATTTGAGGTACTGGAGGTAGAAGCTTTATGACTGCTTCAAGAAAACCCTGTAGTCCTTAAGCACAGTACATTCAAGTGTCAGGATAATGCATAGAATTCTCTGCCGTGACAAGGTCTTGGAAGTTGAGTTCAAAGACACCTATCAATCTTATTTTATCTTATTCTTCATCATTTGCTCAACTTTATGCCATTTTCTGTATTCAAAAGGAATAAGCTTCACCTCAGTAGCTCCTTCCTTCCCCAAATCATCAGGAGCTATGATTTAAGATCTCAACACTCTAGTCACCGATACTTCTTTATCCCACCAGCAGAATAAAGAGAAAAACAGTCTAAAGTATTTTAAAATTTTAAGCTTAGCTCTGAGTTTACATTTTGATTAAAACATATGGAAACCCATGAAATGAACCACTTCCTAGTGATCACACTGAGGCATTCATAATTTTTGACCAAGTGAAGTAGCACTGAGCACATTCATATAAGTACTGAAGAGTTTAACAGACACATGCATACGAAAGCAAGATGAAGATGGATCTTTAGAAAGTCTCCAGTGTAATACATTGGTGGGATTGCAAAGTATTGCAACCACTTTGGAAAACAGCATGGAGGATCCTCAGTAGAACGGGAGCAAACCGACCATATGATCCAGCAATACTATTGCTGGGTATCTACCCAAAAGAATGGAAACCAAACTATTTAACTAATGCATGTGTATTTTTGTTCATGGCTACAATATTTACAATTGCCAAACTATGGAACCAGCCAAGATGTTCAACAGATGAATGGATTACAAAACTATGGGATATGCACACCATGGAATTTTACTCAGCTATCAAGAAGAAAATTATGAGCCGGGCGTGGTGGCGCACGCTTGTAATCCCCGCATTTGGGAGGCGGAAACAGGAGGATTGCGCAGCTTCAAAGCCAGCCTCATTGGCTTAAGAGATCCTGTTTCCAAATAAAAATATAAAAATGGGTTTGGGAGTGTAGCCCAGAGGTAGAAGGGTTTCCAGGAACCCTAGTACCATAAAAAAAAAAAAGAAAATTATGTCATTTTTAGGGAAATAGATGGAACTGGAGAATATTGTGGTAAGTTAGTCACAAAAAGCAATCAGATGCTCTCCCTGGTATGTGGAAGCTAGGAAGAAAATGGGTCATAGGAGGAACTCTAAAACAGAGGAATCAGAGCAAATAAGGAGGCCTAAATGGGGTGATGGGAGGGGAGAAGAAAAAAATTCCCTGATGTACATGATGTGCATTCACAAATATACCAAAATCAATCACTAAGCCAAACACAGAGGAGGAGAAGGGAGGGAATGGGGTGGGGATTGGGGAAGGGCTAAATAAGCAATGTGTGTATGTATGCCTATTTTGTACTCCGTTAAAGAATACAAAAAATAAAGTGTTAATTATCCTGGAATAATAATTCCTAATTGTGTTACATTTATGGACCATAGAAGGGTATCTATATAGTCCTCTACCTAATCAAATGCGTAAAGGGAGAAGAGGAAATTTATCTCTGGTTTCTTAATACCACCATTTACTACAGAATACTTAACATTTAAGTACTTAGTTTTTTTTGGTTTTTTTTTTTTTTTTTTGGTGGTACTGGGGTTCCTGGAAGCCCTTCTACCTCTGGGCTACACTCCCAGACCTATTTTTATATTTTTATTTAGAAACAGGGTCTCCTAAGCCAGCGCGCGCGGCTGGCTTCGAACCTGCGCGATCCTCCTGTTTCTGCCTCCCAAGCGCGGGGATTACAAGCGTGCGCCACCACGCCCGGCAAGTACTTAGTTTTGAAACATTGACAATAAGAAAATGAGCATCTCGATAGAGACAGAACATGAATTTCAACTATTCAGGTAGTGCAATGTATATACATTAAGTTACCAATGCCAAGCTCAAAGACATGTATAGGGAAAGAAAAGGTGGTGAGTGGGACCCAGAGTAAAGCACTCCATGAGTTGTGTGCATGTCACAAAGTGTAACACACAAATATTTAAAAATGTTCTTTCTCATAGAGCAATTATCAGTTATGTTGCCACAGTAGTACCAGGTTGTTGGAGAAATGCCAGCCCAGATTACAAAGAATGAAACCAAATTAAGGATTCTGGTCCTGCAAGAGGTAACTGCGAGAATTAAACTAATTCACTTACATAAGTTTATACCTACGCCAACAATTGGCTAGAAAAAAAACACCTGTTATTCTGATTTTAAAAGGCATACCATATATTTGTCAAGAACTTCCAAGAATTCTGGGTCCTTGCCGACCATCCGCAGATAATCAGAGCCCCGCAGGGAACTCCGCTCCTGAGCTGAGGCACAGACTGGTCATTTCCTTTCTACATTTACATGGAGCAGCAGGCTGCATCCCCCACCCCAGATGAATGAAAAGGGGCTGTAGTCAAGAGTTGATTATTATCACTAAGAAAAGTTGGCTTGTTGAGGGGATGGTGCAACTTGGTGCTGAAGGAAGAGTCCAAGAAATAACACAGGATAACTGCAATACATAAAAAACAATGCACGAAGAAGGCATAGCCTTTATTTTCGTAGTGCTGGGAAATGAACCCAGGGGCATTCTGTGTCTAAGCTTTCCCCCCACCTTCCTTTTACCTTTTGTTTTCAGACAGGGTCTCAGTATTCTTCTCAAAATCTTGCTAACTTACCGAGGCTAACCTCAAACCCATGATCCTTAGGGCTCAGCTAAGTTGATCAAAGTTGTAGGATTACAGACACACGTCATCTTACGTACACCAGCTAAACATGGCCTTTAAAAAGTATCCAATCACTCAATTTCTATTTGGGTCTTCTCAATAGATTTGGAATATCCTTTCCCAATCCAATTCTTTATGTAAGTTCCAGCCTGCTTTTTAAAACCTAAGAACACCAAACCCGAGTTATTGTTGATCTTGAAAGACAGCTACGTTGCTCCAATGTTCTTTTCAATCAAACCACCATTATGTTCGACAAGGATGTGAATTCACTAAAAGTGCTTTGGAACTGTTGGAAGTAGCTAGTGTTAGAGGTGCACTGAAGTCTACACCCACCTTAGGCTTTTCCTGGCATCATGAAAGTGGCAGATGGTGATTTCAACTTTCATAGAAGTCATTGAACAGGACAGAGAGTATATGCCTTGTCTGGCTCAGCCTTTGAATTCTTTTCCTCCTTTTCTTCATGAATCAATCCTCTCCCTCAAAAGTACCTCTAATTTCTGCCATGGTATATTTTTTCTTCCACATAATATGATTATAACTATATACATGCTTTTGTCTTTTTCCAACAACTATTTTCTTCCTTCAACATCCCTGATTTTTCTGAAGATACTCTGTTCAATGATTTTCCAAAGTGATTTTGTGTGTTTATATATGTCTTAACTTCTGGAGCAACAAAGTAATTACTATGAAAATTGAGCTGCATTTAGTATTTACATTTTAGTCCCCAAAGGCCTGTGAGCTATTGACAATCCACTGCTCCAGATAAGGCAAGAAGGATTGTCAGACTCCTTGTCACAGTCTAGGTTTCTACCAGTGCAAACATCTTCAACTCCATTCATATATTGCTGTTCACCAACTTGTCTCACTCCAGCACCAAACCTCGGATGGTAATGAATCTTCAGTAATTTCTGCTACAGGCTTCTAAGATGTAACCTTGAAAATGTAAATCAAGACAAAAATTATTCACAGCATCGGAACTTCCTAGATGAGTGTTTATTTTAAAAAACACGGTGGCTGCCAATCAAGTGTCATTTTCCGTAGCTGTTCCCTTGTGTGGTACTTTAGAAACCCAAAAAATGCATAGAAATTTTGTAATAAGTCACATTCTCATATCCAGCTTAAATCGCTGTTACACAGTTAAAGCCCGATTTCATTTTTCCTGGAGTCCCACAGGACCAGTATCCATTCTGCTGACCCTAATGCTTATTGCTAACGTGCATTTACTCAGAATTCTGATACCTATATATTCTCATAGTATTTTTTAACTACTTTGAGCATTTTAACATTAGTGCCATGTTGTGAAAATCCACCTGCAATTTCATCTTGTGTTTTCACCCCATGATATTCCTGGAGTCGATGGACATCCGTGCCTCTAGTTTCACTGTGCCACATCACATGGCTTGAGTCCGCTACAATTTCATGAGCCATCTGACAGGCATCTGGGGAACTTTCAGCCATTTGGTTCGTGTTTCCAATGGATTTTGGTTTTTGTAGCAGTTGTAGGTTCACAGCAGAGCTGCCAAGAGTTCCCATTCATACGTCGCCCCCAGTACAAGCCGTTCCTGCTTCTCATTTGGCAGCGACACCCTCGTCACAACCGATGAGCCCACATTAAGACACTTATTAAAAATCCTCAGCCTATGTTATGGTTCACTTCGTATTGTTACGTAGATTTTAACAATTTTATGGTGACTTATCCCATCTTACAATAGTTTTCCTGCTCTTAACGTCTCCTTTACTTGAACTATTTGTCCCTCCTTCTCCTACCCTACTAGCTCTGGGAAATCTCTGATCTCTTTACTGTGTCCCTAGTTTTACTTCTCCAAAATAGGATATAGCTGGAATCATGGTTTTTTTTTTCCAGATTTTGTAATATGCATCTAGGCTCCTTTGTTTTTTCCATAGGTTAATAGCCCTTTTCTTTTCAGTGCTCAGTAATACTCCATTTTCTGGATATACCACAGTTTTTCTGTTGACTTACTGAAAGACATTCAGGTTGCTTTGAAGTTTCAACAATTATGAATAAAGCAGCTATAAATATCCATGGGTTTTTACATGATCATAAATGTTCAACTTGTCCATGGAACATGATTACTGTATCACATGGCAAGATATGTCTAGGAGCACAACAGGGTGCCACACTTTAAGTGTCTGTTCCATTCACATCCCTGTCAGCAACTCAAGACCTGCTGCTCTGTAGCGCCAAAACGTGGGTGTTAAGTTCTGGACTTCTGTCCTGTAATAGACATGGAGTGGTTTTCTATGCTTTTGCTATTCAGAACACTGCCATCAGCATGGGTGTGCATGTCTTCATTAACACATGCTCATGAATTGTAGGGCCAAGGATATTTTTTCTTTTTTTTTTTTTTTTCGGGCCTGGGGATGGAACCCAGGGGCATTTGACCTCTGAGCTACAGAGCTACACCCCCCTGTCCTATTTTTTTATTCTTTATTTTGAAACCGGGTCTCACTGAGTTGCAGAGGGCCTCAGTAAGTAGCTGAGGCTGTCCGCAAACCGCGATCCTCCAGGTCTCAGCCTCCCGAATGCTGGGATTACGAGCGTGCGCCACCACGCCCGGCTCCAAGGATATTTCTTGGAGTCAATTTGCTGGGTCCCAGTTATGACCATTGTAAATATTTAGGTACAATGTTACCGCTTTCCATAACTACTGCCAATTTATACCCCTCAGAGTGATGTATGAGGATTTTCACCAGTCCACATAATCTTTTCATTGCAAAATTTACTGGCTTTTGATAACTTTGTGCATGAGAATTTCAATGTGGCTTCAAGTTGCACATTTATCACTGAGCATCTTGAGCTTCTTTTAAGGAATTTGGAAGCCACCTCAGTTTCCTTTACTTTCAATACGTCATTTTTCTACCTGGATAACTTTTTCTTACGAGTTCATAGGAAGATCTTTAATCTGGGTAATATAATTCAATTTGTTTTATATGCACATGTTAAAACACCTGAGGTTTTGTTGTGGGACAGGATAGTTATTGTTGCTGTGTGTGTTAAGTCTTTCATTTTTTAGTATCAAATAAAACTTTTTTTTTGTGGTACTGGGGTTCCTGGAAACCCTTCTACCTCCAGGCTATACTCCCAGACCTATTTTATATTTTCATTTGGAAACAGTGTCTCTTAAGCCAGCGCGGCTGGCTTCGAACCTGCGCGATCCTCCTGTCTCCGCCTCCCAAGAGCAGGGATTACTAAGCGTCCGCCACCATGCCAGACTCAAAACTTCTGCCCTACCATTTGTGCTTGTGGTTTTTTTAAAAGTCAGTTTTATTGAGGCATAATCTACATGTAATAAACTTGACTATACCATTTGATGAATTTTCTAATGTTTCTACAACCACCTGGGGTTCCTGGAAGCCCTTCTACCTCCGGGCTACACTCCCAGACCTATTTTATATTTTTGAAACAGGGTCTCTTACGCCAGCGCGGCTGGCTTCGAACCTGCGCGATCCTCCTGTCTCCGCCTCCCAAGCACGGGGATTACAAGCGTGCGCCACCACGCCCGGCTCCACCTATTTTCTGAAATAAAAAACTTGAGTATCTACATAGTCTATCCCCATCTATTTCTCCGAGCTTACCCATTGTCTTTCTTGCTACACGTCTTTATAATTCTGCCTCCCTACCATTCCCCAGTCATTCAGTATCCAGCCTTTAGTGTGCTACTTCTGTTTCTTAATGATTGACTTGCACAGATTAGCACTTAAATCTCCTTTTGCTACATAATATCCTTTTATCACTTACATTCTGGTTGTTTCTTTTTTTTTCTTTTTTTGTGGTACTGGGGGTGGAACCCAGGGGCTTTTGTACCTCCGGGCTATGCTCCCGGACTTATTTTATACTTTACTTGGTAACAGGGTCTCACTAAGTTGCTGAGAGCCTCACTAAGTAGCTGAGGCTGGCTCTGAACCTGTGCGATCCTCCTGTCTCAGTCTCCCAAGCGCGGGGATTACAAGTGTGCACCACCATACCCGGCAAATTCTGGCTGTTTCTGATCTTAGGCTACTAAGAATGAAAATGCTCCCACCCTGTAAGTACAAGACTGGGTAAAAAAAAAAACAAAAACAAAAAAACAAAAACAAACGCATAAATAACTAGCCCAATGTGCACTGTTATACTATGTTGATGTTTTATTTTATTGTGATGCTAGGACTGACTTCAGGGGCATTCTGTCTCCAAGCTATAACCCCATTCCTATTTTACTTGGAGATAGGTTCTTGCTGTATTACTGCAGCTGGCCTTGAACCTGCAAATCCTCCCAGCTTAGCCTCCCAAGTACTGGAATTACAGGCGTGGGACACCACACCTGGCTGTAGGTTTAATTTTATAAGGAACTGCTGAAACGTTTTGGCATCAAGATAAAATCTCAAGTACTTTATTACTTATTGTAAAACAATGTATGCAAATGGAATAGCTTTGGCAACGGTGTTAGGAAGTGATACTTAAATCTTAGCATTTCATTATCAACTTTGCCAATAATTATATAATTTAACATTTTCTATAAATCTCTTGGCTCTTTAAGTTGTGTATAAGCATCCTAAGATTTATTTTTTATATAAAGCAGTAAGCTAAATACTAACAAATGCACTAGACTAAGCCCATTGCCAGTCTATAAAGGATTAAACATTACGGTCAGAAACATTTACTCTGCCAACACTGAAGAAATTCCTTGAAGCAGGAAGAACATGGGTACTCTTTGCAGAGTACAATAGGATTATTAAAAACAGAACAGACAGATGACCTAACTGTCCAAATAGTTACGTCGATATTAAGTTATGGGTCTAAAGAGAAGGTCTACACTGGAGCTGATCCCAGCTGCCTCTGCCTTTAGTACTTTGTGAGGACCAAAGCTTCTGGGCCATGCTGTGCCATCGACAGATGCTTGCCTACTAAAGCCCGTAACAGGGAGGGATTTGGTAGAAGGGTTTCCAGGAACCCCAGGTACCACCAAAAATAAAAAAAATAAAAAATAAAAAACGTGAGGATTTGAACTATCTATCGGGACAGGGTATGAGAACTCAAGACTGCCGTCCACTTTGCTGCTCAGCACATCCCAGGGCTGAGGCAGACAGGTCTCAGGTGGGACCAAGCGTCTGCCCATCGTGCCGAGTGAGGAGGCCCCGTGTGTGCAAGAAGTGAGCCCTGGGTGTGCCTTCTCCAGCGGGCTCCTTTTGCCTGGTGCTTCTGGAGCTTTCCCGATTACAGGACATTGCTTTTTAGTCTTAGAATTGAATGCTTTCCTAAATTTTCATTTCATTTTCTTATAACTGGAAATCAAGAGCTTTTTTTTAGCCACAATGAGGATTTTATACTATCTTTAAGAGACCCAAAGGATGAATGTTTAGCTCATAAGGCAATATAATGATCCTACATTACCTAAGTATTCTACAAAGTGATTCCTAATTGGGGAATTTCAATTATGTCAGCCCTACCCCTCTTATATGACTTTTCCCTAACTATAAGGCATGTTTAAAAATGTATCAAGAGCCAGGCATAGCGGCGTATGCCTATAATCCTGGTACTTGGATGGCTGAGACAAGAATCACAAGGTTGGAAAACGGACCCTCCGTAACTTAGTGAGACTGATTCAAAATAAAAAGGGCTGGAGGTGTAGCTCAGAGGTAGAATGCCCCTGTGTTCAATTCCCAGTATGAGGAAGAGGAAACACTGGCAAAAATTATTTCCACATAAACTTTATAGTTTCTAAATAGCTTCTTTCTGGCCCAACTAAATAGCTTCTTTCTTACTCAATAATTTGCCAAAAGATTAGACACTGTCTCACTGCGCTGGTCGAACAGTGTTAAGTTCGATGTCCACTTATCATTGGGATGTTTTTCCTCCCTCATCTTCCCATTTTATTTTTCCCTTAAAATTATCAGCAATTATATAACTAAACCGCAAGGACTTTGAGAAACAAATACAGTTGTGGATAATTTATCTTTCCCAACCACATTGGCTTCTCTTTTGCCTCCCGGGAGGGAGACAAACTGAATTTTATGAAAACCAAAATTAATAAAGAAAAATTATGTTAGTGTCTACCTCCCTATCATTTTATTTTACTATTTCAATTAGTTATTAGTGAACACAAGAATACCTGATGCGCAGGATGCTCTGCGAACGTTATTTTTAAAGCGACTCTTATATCATCTAGCACTTATCTTATACTGACATTTTTATTATTCAGAAACCCTCACTTGAAGACGAGCCCGTTTGACAGAAATAGCATAACTATTATGCATCATTAATAGCCAGATGCATTATTTATAGTGGTGAATAATATCCTGAAATGAAAATCGCTGAAGATAAAATATTGCTCCATCATGTCGCATTATCTGAAGAAATACTTTTAATTAAAGTGAGACCATAGGAATTGTTATATATGCAAAGAGTTCTTGGTATTGCTACAGGTATGGGGCCTAGTTTATTTTTGAAAGCCTGATAAAATATTGTTTTAATATAGTGTAGATAGAAACCAGGCTTAGAAATAGTCAAAATCTTGAGCCGAAACAAAGCTCAAAAATCTTCATACTGTGAGTCCACAAACATCAGTGAACTACTCTTCACAAATAAGGTCATTATATAAGAATGGTGGGTGTTTTTTTTTTTAGATGAATTTTCTTTTGAGAAAAATACTCCGTGACTCGTTTCGAGAGTCATGAGAACACTGTTTCCCCAACTGTGTTCCTATGGAACCCTGGTGGTTCCATGAGATTTACTGCTGTTCTGAGGCCAAAATCTTCCGATTTTATAATTTTCTCAATTTTAAATTTAAGAATTATTCTCAGACACTCAAGGAATATCACTGCTGCATACAGTGATGTAGTAGAAATTGGATTCACCTTATCAACAAGTAGACATCCTAGTATCATCACATGCATGGTATGGAGTCACAACTGCTTGGAACGAGGCAAACCTCAGCAGCACAGAGCATCTTAAGAAATCACTGACACTAACCATCACTGCTTATTAGAATCTGCATCTTAACACTAGAGCCAGATTGGGTAGTTCCCGAAAAACTGTTGAACCCAGCACCACAGAAATCCTCCACGGAGCTGCACAGGTAGTTTTGGAGTGAGGGAGGAGGAGAGAGACAGTTTCTGTGCGTGTGTTTTTGTGCACGCGTGTACACACACATTTTACTGGAGAGTAAACCCAGAAGCATTCTGCCTCTCAGCTACTCTACCCACCCTATTTTTGTATTTTGAAACAGGGCCTTCCTAAGTTGCTGAGGCTGGCCTCAAACGTGTAGTCTTCCCATCTCAGCCCCCTGGGTACTAGGTTTAAAACCGTACTACTATATCTGGCTTCTGATTCTCATTAATATTTCAACATCCACACCCTTCAAGAGCAAGCTCAAATGAGTCCATCTGAGCTGGTTAAGGTTATTCTGCCCTCCCTATGAAGATACACAGAACTTCCATTTTGAATGAGGTCATACTTTATGCCTGATTTCATAATTATGAGGGTGTTTTTTTTTGTTTTTTTTTTTTTTTTTTTTTTAGTTAAGAACCCCCAAGTAACCTAATTACCAAAGGAACATGAGATTAACTGGAAAATGATTTCGCTTAATGCAGTATTTTACTGAGCGTAAAGTGATTACAAGTGGAAAGGAAACCGAGAGCAGGACTGCCACATGTCCCCACCGTGCATTATCAGCAGCTGCGGTGGCAGGCCTGTGATCTTCCATTTTGAAGGCTAGGGAGCAGCTAAGGCAGCCCAGGCCCCATCATCTCAAGCTCACCGTATCCTCACTAGAACGTAAGTGGTACAGATGGGGATTTTTGTTTGGTTTGTGGTGCTGGGGATTAGACCTAGAGTCATGCTACCTCCAAGCTATACCCTCAGCCCTATTTTTTTATTTGTGAACACAGTCTTTCCAGGTTGCTGAAACTAGCTTCAAATATATAATCCTTCTATCTCACCTGCCCAAGCACTGGGATTACAGGCGTGGGCCACCACACCCAGCCCCAGCAGGTGGATGTTTTCAAAAGATGGACTCACGCCGGGCGTGGTGGCACACACTTGTAATCCCCGCTCTTGGGAGGCAGAGACAGGAGGATCGCGCAGGTTTGAAGCCAGCCGCACGCGCTGGCTTAGGAGACCGGTTTCCAAATAAAAATGTAAAAATAGGTCTGGGAGTGTAGCCCGGAGGTAGAAGGGCTTCCAGGAACCCCAATACCAAAAAAAAAAAAAAAAAGATGGACTCACCGGGAAAATTGATTGCTTAACTTTAACACCAAACCTCAGGAATCCAAGTTATATTTAGCTTTTTGCTATTCAGAATGAAATATTCATGATTTTATTCTATTCTCTCCCAAAATTAATCCCTGCTCTTGGGAGGCAGAGACAGGAGGATCACGCAGGTTCGAAGGTTAATGAACAGTAACAATATAAATAAATTATATGTATTGGTACTAGGTATAGAACCCAGTGGCACTCTACCTCTGAGCTACACCTCCAACCCTATTTTTATTGTCAAACAGTCTAACAGCGCTGCACATAGCTGCCCTTGAACTTGTGATCCAGATGTATCATCCCAAATGCTAGGATTACGAGCACACACCACCTATTAGCTGTTTTTGAAATATCAACCCAAATTTTGTACCACTGCCTGTTCCGTAAGTTCAAAGGGCATTTCTTCCCTCCGCTAGTTTCAAGAACTATTTATGCATATTTATAGCATGGAGCCTCTTGAATTCCAAGAATAAGCCTCAACTTGGAAGGCAATGTCTCTTTTTTCAAGTATTTTATCTTGTATTTTTGTATTCAAGTAAAATGGATCTATAAGTAGCTTTGGTAAATAATGTTTTAAGGATAACGGAATCCATGTCTTATTTGAGAAAATAAATTTTCGACTAAGCCAGGCGTGATGGCGCAGGCTTATAATCCCAGCATTCCGGAGGCTGAGACAGGAGGATTGCTGTTCACGGACAGCCTCAGCTACTACTTAGGCCCTTTGCAACTCTGAGACTGTTTCAAAATAAATTAAAAAAATATGGCTGGGGGTGTAGCTCAGCGGTAGAATGCCCCTGGGTTCTATCCCCAGTACAGCAAAAAAAAAAAAAAAAAATTGGACTATGTCTTCCACATCCTCGTGTGCTTTGGAACCCTTCAGGCAGCACAGGGAAACAGGGATCATCTGACCCCTGGTCCTTGTTTTCACAACTTTTGATTAGTGATCTGTTTGGAGTTTCCGTGGAAAATTTTCCAGAACATGATTCAATCATGAATATTTTGAAGTCATTTGCATAAAATTACACAAATGGCCCGTTTGATTCAATTTCCCCCATTTTGATACATTATCCTCTTTTTGACCCATATGTAATGTCTAATATCTGAATATTTATCCTTCCATTTTAATTAATGGTTTGATCTTTCTGTACAACTGATTTTGTAGATAAACTCAATTTCTTTAACTCCATTCCTGTTTTCTTTTGCCTTTTTCCTAGTTTTGTACCTATTACCTTAAATTTTCCATTTTTATTAACATTCATCTAGTGCTATAAATTTTATTCAAGCTCTTTTGGCTGTATCCCACATTCTAAAACATTATGTATTTGTCATACGTTCAAGAAAATCTTCGATTTCTCCCATTGTCCCAAGATTACTTGTGTACTTTGTGATTTTCAGGTACAAAGATTTTTCATATGAGGGCAGCGTTTTGGGTAGGTCTTTCGTTGCTTCCCTTTGCTTGGTAAATTTTAATAACCTAGTTCTATTCCTTTGTGGTCACAGTGCTATTACTGCCACCCTGAGGAATTTGAAGTTTCCTTAGTGGCCTACATTACAATCAACACCCCTTAATGTTACCTGCCCACTCTTAGTCAAGGCGAAGCCCCTCGTAGGGTTCAGAGGCTAAAGCATCTCTGTGAGGTCAACCTCGCTGCCTGTGCTGAACGTTTAGTTTTTCCAGTCGGAGGGTAACGTATCTCATTCTTCAGCGTGTTTGTGTCTCCTTAATACTTTTGATGTTTCTGCTTCATCAAAATTCTTTAACTGGACACTTATCTTCATTGAAAAGTAGATCCTTCTGGCCTGTTTTTTTCCTTTTTTCTTTTTTCTTTTTTCTTTTTTTTTTGCGGGTCTGGGAATGAAACCCAGAGGCATTTGACCTCTGAGCTATACCCCCTGCCCAATTTTTTATTATTTTTTTTGAAACAGGGTCTCACTGAGTTGCAGAGGGCCTAAGTAGCTGAGGTTGTCGTCCGCGAACCGCCATCCTCCGGTCTCAGCCTCCCAAATGCTGGGATTACAAGCGTGCGCCACCATGCCCGGCTGAGTCTGGCCTTTCTAAATCCCTGTTTTTGTATATAAAACGTCAGGCTTAGCTCTGGTGGTCAGTCTTAAATATCTTTATGGTGCACTGTAATTATATATCATAATGATATATAATTACATCTTTACGGTTGAGTGATTAATACATACATCCACACAGCACTGATTGTGCGTTCCCCTCCCAGTCCCCCCGTAAGTGTTTACCTTAATACAGACAACTTCATTATGAGCAAAATATTGTTGGAAGTTTCCCTCATCTGTTCTCCCCTTTCTCCTATCTCCTGAAACCAGAGATGTACCTCCAAGCCTTTTGTTTGGAAACTAGGTCTCTTTAAGTCTCTGAGAGTCTCACTAAGCTGCTGAGGCTGACCTTGAACCTGTAAAACCACCTGTCTCCATCTGACATGTATTGGGTTCACAGGCATGCACCACCACGGCCACATCCCCTGGACCACACGTCTTTTGCTTCCTCCCAGGCATGAATCTGCTGTCACACTGGCCCACCACGCTGCCCAGCGAGTGCCTGTCACTGGTTTCTAGACACCACAGAAATCAAACTGCCTTTCCCATACTTCCTCCATGGGCCTGCTGATACCCGGTAAGAAGTAGCCGGTCCCCAGGTTCACTGTGGATGCTGCTGGCTCTGTAGGTTGGAGCCTTTCCCCCAGGCCCCTTTGAGGCTTGGTCAGTTTCTATGGTAATTCAAAGAGGAAAGGCTCTACTTCTCTGGTACACCTTGTTTGGGCCTAGATTGTTAGTGACAAGGTGAGTCAGCCTCCAACTCACTGATTCCTAATAATCGACAAGCACAACTTCTCAATTCTGAAACAGACAGAGTTGTCATTTGTCTGCAGGCCATTTTCTCCTCGCTTCTACATGAGAGAAAACATTTGACTCTTGACTTTCTGGGACTGGCTGATCTCATTTAGCATAGTATTTTCTACTTTTATCCATGTTTTCCTGTGAATGACATCATTTGTTCTTTATGACTAAGAACTCCAGTGTGTGTGTGTGTGTGTGTGTGTGTGTGTGTGTGTGTGTGTGTGAATATATTCATCTGTTGACAGACTCCGAGATGGTCCCCTACCTTGTCTATTGTGGTATAGTCACCATGGGTATGCATTTATCTATATAGTGTTCTCATTTTAACTCTTTTGGAAAGATACTGAGAAGTTGTATAGGTGGGTCATATGGTAATTTCATTCCTACGATCTAAAGTCAAGTAATAGTGGAAGGGGTGGGGTGAAAGGTGGAAATGGGGAGGGGGGAAAGGTTTGAGAAAGGAAACAGTTCCAGTAATGTCATGTCCCTTTATGAAGGGACCACCACCAACATTACTTGTCCAGGGAGAAGTGAGGAGGGTTGGATGGCAAGGAAATATACCAATGTGACCTATGCACATGTTTATCATTGAATCTCGGGTTGATGTACAATATTGCACCAATAATAGTTTTAAAGGCATTCATTAAAGAAATATGGAGTAAATACCCTTAATTATGAGTTAGGAATCCAAGCACGTCATTAGATTTCAATGTTTACATTTTCTGCAGGGAAATCTATACTGAAATGATGAACCATCCTCTTAAGGGCAAAGATGGGACAGAATAAATTACCTAGGAACATGAAGCCTGGTTTTCTCAGCAATTGAGTCCTGCCTTTCATGAGAAGATTTTGAAGCTTAAGATAGTTCTGGGACTATTTCCAAGAATACATATATAATTTATCATGCCTGACTAGTTATTTTGAACCATTATTTTGTTCTCCTTATTTTTATTATAAACAGAGGAGACAACTGTCTGAGACAAAAAATCCAGATAATTATGTGTCAAATCAATACAGCTATACCCAGAGATTTACATATCAAAAACATGAACTCGGATCTAGACTTTTGTGTTTTAGTATAGAAAATTAAGTTCTCGGAAAAACTATCAGCCTAAAGACTATTGGTTCCCTTTTGAAATTTTAATAACCCATTAAATTTTACTGAAGTTCGAGGCACTGTGCTCGACACTAAAGTATAAAAAAATAAATGATATGCATCTGATCCTCAGGGGTCAGAAGCTGTCGTCTGGACATCTGGGCATTTTGAAAAGAAACATAGGGTAGGTATTACCAGACTAAGCTCAGATGCCTGGATCATGTGAGTATATGCTCAGGACCGTGGCTTTTAAAAAGTGAAGTAACCCAAGAGACAGGGGCTGCTTGAGACAGACTTTAAAGGACAAATATTGAAGCAACTAGAAGTTCAGAAAGAACACTAAAGAGTCAACCAAGGCAGAGGATAAACGGAAAAGCTAATATTGTGGGTCTGTCCATTCATTGATCCAATGTCAGAGACCAAAGAATACCCATGTTAAAAGAACCTTCAAATAGTTCAGATTGGTCTAATGGACTTCATTTTTAGTTCTAGGATTTATAAATAACCTCATTAATCTCATCCCGGAGGCAGATTTTCAGATACATCAGTAAAGTATAAGAGCCTGAAAAGTAAAGGGTCAAAATATTTGGTTCACTAGGTCATCGTTATCAACTGGATAATCAAGACTCCCCATCAGAAACTCAACGGTTCACATCATCACTACGCCTTTTTCAGTGCCTGACGATCACAATACATACCTAACCTTAGCATCAGAGATATTAACTTAGTATTGTAAGCCAACTCTCATCACAGAACCAAGTTAACAGCGAGTACGCTGTTGGGTAAGACATGGAAAGGTAAATACCAGCCTTGCTGATTAAAGGTCAGCCTGGCTCTAGCCACCACAAACATGAGAAAGCAGAGAAAATGCCCAATAGTAACATGACTAATAGTTTTTCACAAGTATTTTTCACAACCAAACTTCTCACTGTAAGTTGTACAAATGATAGTATTTCATAAGACCCTATAAAAATAGTCTTAACTGGACAATAAAATGTGGTTTGCTACTAATTTGTGGTATTAGACATGTTATTTGGCACATATCGCGTGCGCACGCACATGTGAACACACACACACACACACACTACTTGCCACAATTTCACAGAATAACCGAAAAGGCCCTGTGCAATAAAGGCTATATTAAGGACGTAAAGGTAGGACACCCAGGCATTAGCCATCTACACTGTTGCCTGAGGTCAGGCCCAAGACTTCAAGTCCAAAGCTGACCCTCTTTCAACTTTCCCTTCCCTCCTCCATACAACATTCAGGACTCCTCTTCTCATGGTAATTAAGTGAGATCGTGCATATAAAATACTCTGAACTACAAAGTGCTCTACCCAAGACAGTTCAACTATTTTCTCATCGATTCCCTACCCCCCCCAGCACATCCTGGCTTCCTCCCTTATTCTGCTCAATGTGACCAGCTAGTCCATCCTACATCCTTACGGCCTCTTCCAGCCCTACTTACACTTCCTCACTGCCATAGCTGCTAGGAGGCGGTGAGCTGGCTCCACTCCAACTTCAGCCAGCACGTCCCGGCTCTCAGCCTGCCTCCACTCTTGCTTTCTCCAGTCTCAAGCCCATATCAGAGCCACAATCATCTTTAGAATACCAGAATCAAATAGCACCACTCACTGCTGCAATGCTCCTGTGGCCTCCCCACACTAGGAAGGAACCTCAACTCGTAAGGATAGCCCGCAAGACCACCGAAGACCAGCCCCTTGGAAACATGGCCTCCACCCTCACCCCATTTAGAGTACTAAACATGTTGCATGCACTGTCCCACCCAGGAACCTTGCACTGCCTGCTTCCTATCTGCAAAAGCTTGCAGAACCAAGTACTAATTTTCTCACCGAAATCCAGCCTATTCGAAGTTTATCACTCCTCACCAAATCCTTTCTAAAATTATCTGTGTGCCACAGCTAGTCCTTCCCTCCTTTCTGCCAACCCTTTCACTTTTTCCCTAAACCCTTGCCCATTTCAGTTACGCGTCTTTGCTTTTCTACAGGAATATGGATATGACAGAGCAAGAATTCTGTCTACCCTTGTGGACACTGAGACCCCACTTCTGTTTCCAGGAAGGGCTCCATCACCAATGTCCCTGTTGAAGAATGAAACCTTTCTTCCTTGTACGCGCGCGCTACGAAAAACCAAGTGCTTACACATGCCACAATGGGAAGACGACTATTTCAGTGCCCTGGAAAGGTTTCCTCCTACCTTGGAATTAGAAGTGGACTCCAGGAAGCAAAGTCTATTGCCGAATCCTTCTGCTGCCAAACAGAGTTTCTGCTGTTCTTTGTGGATGGTGGCGGTGCACTGTAGAACCACTTCATCATCCTGCAGAGATGGGAAGACGGGAAAATGTGAGACTGATTTCGTGCAACTAGTTCAAATTGGGACTAGGAAGACATGCTTTTAGTGCATTTAAGTCTGGGTCAAATACAGTAAGTGTCATTATATAGACTCAACCTTCCAAGTATTTTTTTGTTTGTAAAATATCTAGGGGGAGGTGGCTATAGCCATTCACAGCAATTAATATTTTTCTTGTTACTGAACCCTAGGGGCAATCTGCATGGATAATAGTAAACTACAGAATTTTTTATTTTTATTTTTGTGGTATTGGGGATGGAACCCAGGGGCATTCTACCTCTGAGCTGCATCCCCAGCCCTATTTATTTTTCTTTATTTTGAAACAGGGTCTCGCTGAGTTGCAAAGGGCCTCACTAAGTAGCTGAGGCTGTCTGAACCACGATCTTCCTGTCTCAGCCTCGCAAATGCTGTAATTACAAACATGCGCACCACCACGCCCAGCCACAATTTTCATAAAAGTACTCTCACACAGTATTTTAATAAAGTTATCAAGAAATCAGATGCACTTCTAGGATATTAAGGCTCATCCCAAATGGAGTAGATTCCGATAGAAAGCATGTCATTTCAAAATTAATGCAAGAAAAGAGTTCAGTAAATGAACCTCTGGGTTCCCGTTTACAATAAAGGTTATCTTACTTGAACCACACGTTGGCTTTCTGAACATCACATTTGAAGTGATCCTGGGGTGCTTAAAAATGTACACGGAGGCCATTTGTTAGTTCAGTTCTCTGAAATGAAACACTAATTTCCAATCAATGAATGAAACAGGATTACAGGAAAAACTGCACATGGGAAAATACCATGAAAAGGATGACTCAGTACAGCCAGCATTAGTACAAGATGCATGAACTTAGAACAGAAAGGATCTGGTTCATATCCCAGCCCTGCCACATGCTAGGTCATGGGGTCTTCTTCCTCTAAGGATCAGGAGATCAAGTCCTCAAATGATGACTACCTCAGGAACACTCGATCAGTGGGTGACCTTGTTCTATTTACTGTCACTTAACAGGTCCCAAGTGGCAAAGGCCTAAGAATTCGAACCATTTGTACCTTGACATGTCATCCTTAACGTCACTGAAGACCTACCACAAGCAGAGAAGATATATTCATCAATCTATTCAATTAGACTTAAAATGAAGAGAGACAAGGACATCCTAGAAACCCTTCGAGGTAGGCTGGCAGAATAAAGGAACGAGAGCCGGGCGTGGTGGCGCACGCTTGTAATCCCCGCGCTTGGGAGGCGGAGACAGGAGGATCGCGCAGGTTCGAAGCCAACCGTGCTGGCGTAAGAGACCCTGTTTCAAAAATATAAAATAGGTCTGGGAGTGTAGCCCGGAGGAAGGAGGGCTTCCAGGAACCCCAGTACCACCAAAAAAAAAAAAAAAAAAAAAAAAGAATAAAGGAATGAGATATAATCTTCCAAAGGAGACATCAAGTCTTTGTTGGCCCAAAGAAAGCATTGTACTAATGGGCCAAGTATAATTCTCATTTGAGCATTTAAAATCTTTTTGCGGTCCTAGGAATTGAACCCAGGAATATTCTACCTCCGAGCTACACCCCCAGCCCTATTTTTTTATATTTTGAAACAGTCTCACTGAGTTGCAAAGGGCGTAAGTATTAGCTGAGGCTGTCCTCAAACCACAATCCTGTCTCAGCCTCCCAAATGCTTGGATTACAATCCTGTGTGAGCATTCAAAGTCCTTACGGCGCTATGTGCTTGCTGTTATTCCCTGTGTAATAGCAACCTTAAGAGCTAGCTCATAGCACCAGCCACGGGCAAAGCCCCATCTTTCAACTCCCTAACTGTCCCTCTGAGCATTCGTTAATTTTCAGTAAACATTCGTTTGTAAAGACATTTGCTAAGAAAACAGCCCAATTCTCATGTAAGTACATGTGAATGTTAATTCATGTTCAGCATAGCTATAATGCCCAGTCATCTAGTTCTTTTCTATAATCAAGATCAAAGATCGAGGCACTCTGCCTTAACAAATCCCCCATGGTCTTTTTCTGTCTCACCTGCCCTATAGAATCAGCTGTGCCAGGTAAATGATGCTCTTGAGTATAAAAAAAAAAAAAAAAGCGTTTTTGGACACTAGAGACTATCTAATACTATTCAGTAAGTAATTACTTCAATACACTGATTGATCAAGGACATTTTTGGAAATAAGACATAAAGACAGGATGGTAGGTAGGGGAAAGCCAGCCAGAAACCTAGGGCATAAATACCAGTACTCCCAAGTCCACATTCAAGAGAAAAGTATGGGGTATGCCCTCTGGCCCTAATGCAGTTCATCCTGTCTGTACCCCTGTGATGTAACCACCACCAGCCCATATGCAAATGGAGAAAATTAAGCTCTAAGTATCTTCCTACAGAGGGCTGCCCAGACATTTCTAGAAATTGAGTCATTAAACCTAACGTATCTCAGTCTGAAAGACACTGGCCCCATATTGCTGCTGGAGACTGAATTGTTTTTACCGCGTCTATTATCTGCAGAATTGCGTCTCCATCTTAAACATACCTGTATATCCTGTTAAAATGCACATGCCCAATTCCACAGGCCTTGGGTGGGATAAAGCTACATTTCTCACAAATGCTCATGGACAACGGCCACCGCCTCAGGATCCAGAATCCCAAGTGTGTCTCTCAGAGGATATGCATTCCAGGATATATGAACAGCATCGTGGAGCCAGGTGTGGCGCACGCTTGTAATCCCAGTACTTGGGAGGCTGAGACAGGAGGATCCCAGTTTGCAGCCAGCCTCAGCTACTTAGTGAGGCCCCCTCTGCAACTTAGACCCCGTTTCATAATTTAAAAATTGGGCTGTGGTTGTAGCTTGGAGGTAGAATACCCCTGGGTTCAATCTTCAGCACCACAAAAAGAATAAACTAGTTAAATGAATAGCACTCTATAGGAATCTGGAAGTCAGTATTTATAGCTGGATATTACAGTAAGACTGCATACTTTATCTAAAATATGACTAGAGCTCCTTAAGAGATTCCTATTCATTTTGGGTAAAAACCAATGTTTTCAGGAAAGGAGATGCATTTGTTACTTGTGTATGTGTATATACCCACCCACATATGTATTTTTAACTGAGAACTGAACCCAGGGACATTCTATATCTAAGCTACACCCCCAGCCCCAATTTTTTTTAAATTTTTTATTGGTGCATTTTAGTCTTACATCTTAATGGGATACAAGATGGTGAAGACATACATTTTATCTTGAAATAGGGTCTTGCTAGGTTAAGAGTCTTATTACTGAAGTTGTCCTCAAACCTGCAATCCTTGCATCTCAGTCTCCCAGGTACTAGGATTACTGATGTGTGCCACCATACCCAGCAAGTTAATATATTAAGCTGCTGCACCCAATTTGTGGAATTGACTCACTTTTAATCTAGTGCCTTACCCTTGTGTGGCAAAGTGGATATCAAGAACACAAGGCTACTCTCCAAAGGGCTTTTGCCAGCCTACCAAGGACATGGGTTAGTGTCATGCCTTCTGGTTTCATAGGACAGGCCACAGCCTGGGAAAGAAACCCGTAGTTTCCAGCTGCACACAGGATAGTTGTATCGCAGTAGGCAAGATGTTGAATTACTGTGTTTATTTGAAGATTATTATCATTTTTTAAATTTTTACTTAGTTTTGGTGGTACTGGGGATGGAACCCAGGGACCCACTACCTCTGGGCTACACTCCCAGACCTATTTTATATTTTATTTGGAGAGAGGGTCTCTTAAGCCAGCTGAGGCTGGCTTCGAACCTGCACGATCCTCCTGTCTCAGCCTCCCAAGCGCAGGGATTACAAGCGTGAGCCACCACGCCCGGCTTTTTGAAGATTATTATCATTTAGAATGACAGAGTTGGGAGTCAAGTTGGTGAGGGGCAAAATTCTGATGGTTAATCTGGACTGTCAACTTGATTGGATTATGGAACAACCAAGATTCTGTGACTTTCAGGGTGTTGACGCTTGGTGTATGTCCTGGGAGACTGAAGACGTCCTGCCCTGAATGCAGGAATCAAGTTGCTAACAGGCATAGGACCTGGATAAAAAGAAAGCTGCACCAATTCTGTGTGGTTCTTCATGAAAATAGCCCACCTGCTTTCACCTGGGGTATTGGCCGCTGGCTCTTTGAGCTGGAATTTCACCATCGTTTCTCCAGCCAGTTTCCCGGTCTTTCCATCTTAGACTGAGACAGCATTGTCGATCACTCCAGAGTTTGGAGCACTCAGCAAGCTGCCGGTTCCTCCACCTCTCCACATACACGCGGCCACTTGGGACTACCGCTTTGGAGTGAGTTGACCTGGTAATTCCCCTCTGACCATATACACTCCCTGTGATTTGTTTCTCTAGAAAACCCTCACTGGCACTTTTTGGTTTTACTTTCTGCTAAGTGAAGTGAAGGGTTCCTTTTGGCAGAGAATGTATACAGCAAGTTTGCTGGACCAAACGCCCCAACACACACTGCCTGCCAGCTCCCTCTAACTGGCCCATCACTTATCTCAAAGCAGGCTCTCCCCATGGTCACTGATAGAGACTGCACCGTCTGCATCCCAGAGGCTGCGACAGATAACTCCAGTCTCCCTGTGGATCATAAGCCATGTGTAGTAAATCTGGTCGTTGTTAACACAGAATGTTGGGCATAGAAGCACACAGTTGTGTGCAAACATGTACACATCTAGTTGCTAACTTTCCCCAAAAGATCAATTAACACTGTCTAACACCAAGGAGATCCAGAGGTACAACGCTGCTCATTTAACAGATAAAGATAGAATTAAACCAATTAGAATTAGACCTTTGCTGAATTAAACCAATTAGAATTAGACCTTTGCTGAATTAAACTTATTAGAATTAGACCTTTGCTGAATGAGTCTGTGGTACCAAGCTCCCAAACTGTGCCTCCTCGTTCATTTTTCTTGCTTTCTTACCTGGCTGTGTGTGTCTACACACTACCCAAGAATCCAAAGCACAAAATAACTACCATTTTCCCTCCTTGGCCCAAGGAAACCAAAAGCATCCTTATATTCACCCTTTACTGCACTCAGCATCTTGAATTCCTACCTCGTATGGCCTAGAACCTTACTAGGGCGATACACTTAGACTCAAGTCACAAGATATGTTCCAGAGTCAGGTAAAATGTCCTGTAGTCAAAGAGGAAGAAAAAGAAGAAAAATGAAGGGAGAGAGGGAAAGAGAAAGGAAAGTGAGAGAAAGAAGCCAGGCATGGTGCCGCATACCCATGAATCTCAGTACTTGCGAGGCTGCGACAGGAGGATCGCAGGTTCCAGGCCAGCCTCCATTTAGCAAGGCCCTCAGCAACTGAGTGACAAGTTTCAAAATAAAAATAGGGCTAGAAGTATCTCAGATGAGAACAAACACTTCTTGAATAAATGGCTGCATGGCCTCTAATCCAAGTTTATCCACACACGGATGGCATTTATGGAGATTTCTGCCTTTAACATAGAAGCATCAAATCAATGATACTGAATTCCTTCACAGTAACATTTTGAAGCTTTCTAAGTGCTCGGGATGAGCCCGAGTCTTTCCGTTCAGCATCTCTACTGAGCTTCCCCAATTTCCCAACTGATCCATTCTAACAAGGGACAAACCATGGTGGGGTAAAGTTACTTCTAGACAGCAATCGCTTCTTTCCAGTTGCACGGGTCACACTCTGCTCCTCTCCGTGGTCTTAGCTATGTGAGCAGAAACATGTTTTCTGTTCACAAGAACGTCTGTTTGCTAACACTTTACTCAGCAAGTACGACACACTAAGCAAGTCAATACAGATTCCCAGACTCCTGTGGTCGCTCACAGGGATTCACTGAAGTCTCTTTGGGGAATTGCAAGGTAAGATTCTCTTTACTTTGCAAGTACAGCTTGTCTTGTCTTACCCCAATAAATGACTTTAGAGTTTCATGAAGCCAGGAAATAGGGTGATATTGTAGAAAAATTACCAAGCCCACCAATTAAATCTGACCAATTTTAATGCATCATAAGCATCCAGCACATCAATAAAACCCAACTGGAAAAATATCTAGTCCTTTATGTTTTTCTCTATGTAGAAAATGCTTATTACAACAATGCTCTTTCCATACACAACTTAAGCAAAATCATACAATTCTTAGAAGTTCTAGAGCTATTCCTAACTCTGGCCAGAATCAAACCCTTCACATCACACCAAATCTTTTCCTTAAATTCTTGCTATGCTTGCCTTCCCAAAGGTTTATCCATGGTTAGGCTTTCTCCAATTGTTCTTTTCCCTGGGCCTCATCAAAAAGCTTTCCAGGGTTAGACTACACTCAAAAAGCTCACCTTACGCATCTTACCCTCGAACAATCTGCTTAGCAAGTCACATTAAATTCCACAGACACCTGGTGGTGCACTCCTGTAATCCCAGTACTTGAGAGGCTGAGACAAGAACATCACAGGTTTGAGGACAGCCTCAGTAACTTAGGCCCTCTAAAACAGACCCTGTTTCGAAATAAAGGAGGGCTTGGAGTCCAGCTCAGAGGTAGAATGTCCCTGGGTTCAATCCCCAGTACCACAAAAAGAGGGAGAGAGAGAAGGAGTAAAGAAGAAACCAGGTGGAAAAAAACATGGAAATAAACACTTCAATTAAAACCTAAGTGGAAGCCGGACATGGTGGTGCACGCTTATAATCCCAGCACTTGGGAAGCTGAGACAGGAGCATTGCTCAGGTTCAAAGCCAGCCTTAGCTAGTGAGGCTCAGCAACTCTGAGACCATTTCCAAATTAAATATAAAATAGGTCTGGGAGTGTATCCCAGGGATAGAAAGCCCCTGGGTTCTATTCTCCAGTGCCACACACAAAACCCTAAGTCAATTATATCCATCTTAGAAACAGTAAATCCTCAGTAAACACAAATTGGGTACAACTTTTGTTGTACCTTCTTGGACACTTGCTCTAACTTTAAAGCTCTTTGGAGTAGATCTGTAGTATTTATGGAGAGAAAGGCTTAAATTAGAAATCTGTATTCCAAGCAATTCTGTGATGATAAATAAGACGATTTCTCTAACAAATGTTGCCCACTCTGCCAAAACAGTACAGCATGAGAAATAATTTTTGGATGACAACATCAACCACATCTTTGAAATACCCATCCATCATTTAATGGATAGGTGCTCAGGACACAGCGTGCGCTAAGAAGTGTTCTAAGAGCTCAAGATAAATTGTCGGATAAACCGAAGATCCCCAAACTCATTAGGCTTATGTGCTGGCAAGGGAAGAGAGCCAATAAACAGAAAGAACAAATTCATAATTATGTTAGGAGATAAAAAGTTGTATGGAGGAAAAAAGGTACGGGACCAGAGGGGCAAGGTGTGAATCAACAGTCAAAGTTTTATCAAGGGGTCAATTTCTGAGCACTTGCAGGAGGGTGAGAAAGTAGCCCTGTGGTTGTCCAGCAGGAGCGCTGCAGGGAGGGGAAAGACTAGGAAACTTCCTCAGGCCAAGAGAATAATCCACAAGGCAAGAACAGGAAGGAGCAGGGGTGCAGCTCTTTGGTAGAGCATGCCCCAGATTGAATTCCAAGCACAAGGCCAAAAAACAAAAACAAAACACGCACAAAGCAAAGAGGAGCCTTGTAGTCAGAGCAGACAAAGCCAGGAAGAGGATGCCATGCTATCAGTTAAGTAAAAATAAGATCACGAATACTCTTATGGGTCAATGAAAGATCTCTAGTTCTACTGAAGGAACTACAGAGCCACTAAGCCAAGTACTCAAGGTACAGGCCAACTAGTGGGGATTGCCAGAAACGACCAGCCAGAGGGAAGATGGGAGCTTAGACCAGATTGGGAGCGATGGAGTTGGGTAAAGGTTACCCAACCCTATGCATGCATACAATGTCTCTATCAAGGGTCCCTGCTGTTACAAGCACTAAGTGCTTACCAGTCCATCTATTTACTCAACCAATTTAGACTTCTCTCAGAGTATGGATATTTCAAACATTCTGCCATTTTTTTCTTATAGTAGTTTAAAATTTTCAAGTAAGTTGAGATAACTCATTCAAGTAGCAAATGAGTTTAGATTAGTTACGAGAAAATCTAGTATTGGGGGGGATTTTATTGAATCTATGCTGATTTGCTTCAAGAAACATGAGCAGTCCTGGCTTTTCACTTGAGCACAGAACCATAAAAATGACTCTTTAGACAATCCTGGGGAAAATTATGGTTTGTGACTTTTTTGTCTAAACAATTTTTACTCACTCATAAATGTGCAGCAAAATGAAACAAAATGGTGAAACATCCATTCTGTATGCTATCGTTTAAAACATTGGAAACACAACTAATTAAAGTTTCTGTGTGTGTGTGTGTGTGTGTGTGTGTATGTGTGTGTGTGTGGTACTAGGGATAGAACCCAGGGGCATTCTAAGTGACACCCTCAACCCTATTCCATTATTTTGAAACGGGGTCATAATAAGTTGAGGAGGCCTTCTAAGGTTGTCTAAGTATGCCAGGCAGAGACCACTGGGAGAGAGGGAGACCAGCCATACCCTCCCTGCCACCTGTGTGTGATCCAAGTGCCAGAGGCCAGTAGCCTAATGCCAGACTCAACATGGTGACTCTCATTTGCAGGCAAATAATGAACCTGGAGCACATTACGTTAGGTGGCATTAGCCAGTCACAGCCGGTGGTAGGTCCTTTGTTTCCTCCCCTATGCAGAAGCCAGAGTCATTGGGATATATGAGATTTCCTATAATGGAGGAGAAACCCCAGTGGAGCCAGGGAGGCTGGCACGGGGAGGTATTGTTCACAAAGGAGGCACTTCCACTGATGACCCATACATGTCTCAAAGTACCAATGCCACTCAGTATCACATGTGGGGAGGAGGAAGGAGCTGGGGTAGGAATTCACCAAGGGCTGTGTGCATGGACATTAGCACTCTCAGCTACGTTCTGATAGACTACAATGCACCAAGTGTGTATAAATATATGTAAATAATGGTGACAACATTTTCCACCAAGCATAACATACATCTATGGTTTATCAGCGATTCCACCAATGGTGACACCGTAGAAGTTTTGAGGGAAATCGCTGCTTCTGCATCCCATTTTTCTTTGCAGTGACAGGATCCCATTGGGACTCCAGTTTGACTGCCAATTAATTCATTTCTCCTAGTCCACAAACCACAGGTCCTCCATGTCCCAGCACGCACACCTGACAATTCTGCGATAACAGAGTTCCTCCCCTGAGAAAATTTAGGGCGAGGAATGACACATACATTTCTCACCTCAGCACCTATGGCTTGGTTTTCAATAGAGCAAGCGAGGGGATTGTCATTCCGGGCTGTGCATGTGGTCTCAGAAAGCTGATTATAATGTTTTCTATCTTATAGAGCTGCAGAAGTAGCGCTACCCTGTCCCGATGACTCCTGCCTCTGTTTATATACAAATAGCACGCAGGCAATCATGAACCATGAGGCCAGTGGTCACAGTAGGCCTGGGTAATGTTGGCAGAAGGAGACGGGCATCAACACCCTGATATCAGACACCATCAATATGGCAGACCTCTTAATTTCCAGTAGGTAGAGGTGGCATCCAGCCCAGAATAAGGCAGAGGGCTGTCTCTGAATGTATAAACATTTCATCAGCACCTCCCCAGCACGGTTTAGAAGTAAACACCACTATCAGGAAGGAACTTCACATTTTCATACACTACGTTAGGGAGTCCATCAGCGCTGATCCAATTCACTGCACCAAGAACGTCTAAGGAAGCCCCCTTTTTTCCCCCCTCATTTTTGCCATCAACCAACTAGTTAGAACCTGATTTTCAATCTCCTCACAGGCCACCAGCAAACTCCGGAGAAAAGTTTCAGCTTCCTGCCAAAGACTTAGAAAAATGACAGACCAGTTGCACGTAGTGGTGCAGGCTTGTAATCCCAGTACTTGGGAGGCTGACAAAGGAGGATTGGGGTTGGTTGTCAGCCTCACCTACTTAGTGAGGCCATCTACCACTTCATGACACCCCGTTTTAAAATACAGAATAAAGCCGGGCGTGGTGGCACACGCTTGAAATCCCCGCACTTGGGAGGCAGAGACAGGAGGATCGCGAAGGTTCAAAGCCAGCCGCGCTGGCTTAAGAGACCCTGTTTCCAAAAATAAAAGTATAAAATAGGTCTGGGAGTGTAGCCTGGAGATAGAAGGGCTTCCAGGAACCCCAGTACCACAAAAAAAAAAAAAAAATACAGAAGCAAGCTGGGCATGTTGGCACATGCATGTAATCCCAATACTTGGGAAGTTGAGACGGGAGGATCTGGGCTTGAGGAAAGCCTCTGCTACTTACTGAGACCCTATATAAAAATTAGTGAGAAATAAAAAATAAATAAAAGTTGGGCTGGGAGTGTAACTCAGAGGTAGAATGCCTCTGGGTTCAATCTCTAGCACCACAAATAAAAAATATTAAATTTAAAAATTGGGCTGGGGGTTTAGCCCAGAGGTTCCATACCCATCACCACACACACACACACACACACACACACACACACACACACAGACCAGAATTTCAATAAAGGACTTGAATTCCTTTAAGTGTCCCACTCAACTATACAATGCAAAACTACAGTGTACCAATAAGAGAATAAAAAGTAAATGGTTATCATTATTTCTTTAAAAGCACTAGGTTTATAGAGCATTATTGATCATCTGAAAAGTCAGTGTAGGAACATAAAAGGCACAGACAGGCCTTTGTCTTATGAAAAGCCACCATGTTTTAACGGTCTATATCCTTATTGGCATCTTACATGCCCCAGATTTCAATCATTCAATAGTTTCTCCAACTTTTGCCTTCTCCCACTGTTTAGTTCATGAAGTGGCATGGACAATCAAGCCGTAACACAAGCCAGACACCCAGGCAAATCTCTAGTGTCCTTTCCTACTAGCCACCCAAGCCCCATGAGCTGCCCTGCCCGAGCCTGGCCCCAGCGGAGGTCCCCTCCATCTTCCACCCATCAGGCGAGGATCCCTCTCTTCCCCCTGCCGCAACCTTCTTTGCAGTCTCCAGCCATTACAGAGGTGGTCTGCATCAAAGCAACTGGAGGAACACGGGGCCTGGGGATAAAGGAAGGACAGAGCTCTTTAAGAACCCAGAGAAAAGGTTGGACAAAGACCCAGAGAACACCTCTGGCAAATGGAAATACAAGTGAGGTCCTTAAGGAAGGACAGGCCATTTCCATATCCCAGGGACGAAGGAGGCCCATGGGCTTGACTTAAATGGGCCAAGCGGTGCCCACAGTCTGGGGAGGCTATACCTAAGTGTGTGGAAAGAGCAAGCACTTCATTAATCCCATCTGGACTTGATGGTAGACTTACCCCAAGTACTCAGCAAAGTAAGGAATGAAGGGCTCTCAGAAGCCAGGAAGCCAAGGAGACTTTGTTCAGTCTTAAGTTTTTGGAAATGACTTCCAAAGTAGGCTAACAGCTGTGGTGTCTGTCTGTCTGTCTGTCTGTCTGTCTCTCTCTCTCTCTCTCTCTCACACACACACACACACACACACACACACACACACACACACACACACACACACACACACACGAATCGGCCTTAGAGGAATATACAGGGAATTCAGGAGCCTCTAACAGCACAGATGACTCATGTCATTTATATGGAGTCTTAATAGAAGTAGCTTACAAAATTTAAGCTGTTACCCTGAACTTTATCATAAAAATGTCCATGTGCCAGAAAAACATCAGGTCTAGGAAGACTAGATTTGTTTCCAACATTCAGACTTGGTGTCTGCTTCACGTGATGCGGAGATGAATACTGACACACTCGCCTAACAGCACACATCTGTCTCTTCCAACTTGGAAGCATCATGAATAAAACTTATGCCTATGGCCCTAGCCCTGAATATCTGCATTTCCCACTTGGTATTCATGACAGGCGTGTTTATCTGTACTGCTGATAAAATTCATAAGAAGCCAGGCACGGTGGTTTACGCCTGTAACCCCAGTGCTTGTGAGGCTGAAATAGGAGAATCACAGATTTGAGGCCAGCCTTATCAAGGTCCTCTACAGATTAGATGCTGTTTCAAACTTAAGTAAAATAAGAGTGTAGCTCATATGTACAATGCCCTGAGTTCAATCCCTAGTAGCACAAAAAATAAATCGTGAGTATAAGAAACATTACTTTCATCTACAAATAGACCAATTGAAAGGTTGTTACAGAAAACCAGTGTTCATGTTTATACATTAAGGGTTAAAATTGGCAGAAAGCCAGGCTGAGACAGACCTGCAGGTTCACAGCAGCCTCAGCAACTTTTTAGGGACCCTGTCACTAAAAAAATGCAGCTTGAAGTACAGCTCAGAGGTAAAATAATGTCCCTGTGTTCAATCCCTATCCACATACATCGACAGAGATAAACCCACTGTTTCCCGGTGGGTGCCCAAGCACAAAACATAAGTGTTAGATGGGCCAACTTCTTAGAATCCAGTCAATTACACCAGAGACCACTGTTGTACAGGTTCAATGTTTCTATAAAGTATTACTACTAGCCTGAAATATTTAGTATCTAAGCTGAGCATACACGAGCCCCATATGCAGAGTATGAATACGCCTAACATTTGTTTTTGGTTGTGTACGTATTTTAAAATGAGAAAATCCTAAGGCATGAAATGGACATCCTCATGAACAGGCTAAAAATCCTCCAAGATCGCTACCAGACTCTGGTTGTCTAATCCACAGTAAGATTCCGTAAAGAAAGCCACAATGTTCTAATTATCCCAAACATCCAAGGACGATTTCTGAAGGAACATTTTAATGAAGGGCACTTAAAGAAAAATAGCAACTCCATTTTCAGGCGGGGTAATAAGACTACCGGTTACACAAGCATCAAAAATCATACAAGAAAAGAAATGCAAGAGACAATTTTTAAAATCTGAATCTAAATCCCAAACTTGTTTCATAAGGTAGTTTTAGACTCTGGAGAATACTCGTCTTGTACTGCACAATATCATGACCTTCAGCAAGTGTATTTTTCTTGAAATTTTACAAAGGACATTTTTCGAAATTAAGCGAGAAAATTAACAGTAATGAGCGCAGATACATAGTAAACAACCGTAGGGAAATAAATACTTTCCAGCAGATATAAGGAGCATAGTTTAATCCTATTCAAGTAATTTTAATCTTGTCTCTAGGATCTACCTTGACATGTAGCTCCCCACTTGATGTTTATATAAGAATTCTTAATTCATATTTATAGGTACACTCATTTATCTGTAGATTCATAGATTTCCTTTTGCCAAACATAATGAAATCATAATTTATCATTTCAACTTTCAATTATTTCCAGAATTGGCAAGCCTATGGAATGCTTTCTTGCTAATTATAAAAGTAACTCTTAAAACGTAAATTACTTTTATTGGCTTTTGGCAAATTAGCTTTCTTGCGATCTGTACATATTTCAAGGTGAAAGCTTTCCTCTGGTCTGAGGATGAATCAGTGAACCAGCAATTTATCCCTGAGCAATAATATATCCCTGCTATGAGTCAGGTTGTGCGTTTATGCAGTCGAAAGGAGTATAAGCAAATGGCAAATTTCATCTCCACAGTAGTTCCCATTCAGCTTCTACTTCTGGAAAGTTCTATTATAGGGTAATGTGAGCCGGGCGTGGTGGCTCACGCTTATAATCCCTGCGCTTGGGAGGCAGAGACAGGAGGATCGTGCAGGTTCGGAGCCAGCCACGCTGGCTTAAGGGACCCTGTTTCCAAATAAAAATATTTTAAAAAATGGATATGGGAGTGTAGCCCGGAAGTAGAAGAGCTTCCAGGAACCCCAATACCACCAAAAAAAAAAGGGGGGGTAATGTGGACATGGAATAAAAAAGGTCATGGTACAAGCTTTAGGCCTTGATGTTGGAACGCTTAACATTCGAGTCTCTTCCTCAGATTTCCAAGGGGCCAAGTATCATGGAGGAAGCCTGAAACTCCCGTGGATTAACCGAAATGCACTAAGTTTTGACATTGCAGAAATCTTGTTGTTCAAAGGAGGCCCTGGGACTCCGAAAGCGAGGGCGGGACCCTGAATCCTTGAGCTGCCACACCCAAAAGGTCCCAGCACTGAAATCCTGGGCAACCCACCTGTCGCTCATATGTAGTGGAAAGCAATATGCCGTATAGCAGTAATTTAGAACACCCATTATCTAAGTATTAAGTTATAAGTAGATAATATCAGTTAAGTGGGAAGAATCTGACTCTTGGATGGAAAACACCCAGGATTTAGATCCTAACTCTCCATCCAGTTCTCCTCCTACAAGTCACCGTGATTACTGTGTTATTGGGGGTGGGAGGTTGTTGTGGTACCAGTAGTGTTGGCGATGGAATCCAGGGGTATTCTACTTCTGAGCTAAGTCCCCAACCCTCTTCATTTTTTATCAGGATCTAAGTTGCTAAAAGTCTTGCTAAGCTGCTGAGGATGGCTTTGAACCTGTGACCTGTCTCAGCCTCCCAAGTACTGAGATTTTAAGTGTGAGCTACTATACCTGGCTTGTTTTGGTTTTGATGAAAATAAGTAAAACCTTATTCTATATCATTACTACAAGAAGCCAATCACAAATATGATTTATACAAAGTACCCAAGAAAAGACGCTCATGATGTCAGAAGCTAATTCTACCTTCCTCGCTCCTCTTTTTGAAAGAACTACATTCATTCAACCCAAGAGAGAACAAGTTCTTGCTGGCATCCAGTGAGCTTCTACTTGGCGAGGAGATGCCAACAAGCAAGCAGATGGTTAACATTAATCTCCAGTCCTGCAGGCAAGAATAAAAGGCAGGTTCAGGATCAAGCAGGAAGAGAGGTTTGCTACCACGTGTCCCAGTGTGGGGACGCAGAGCCAACATCTGCCCAGAGCTGGGAGGAGCACGTGAAGTTCTCAAAGGAGCAAAGCACGGCAAACCCAGAGGCTGCAGCAGAAAGGGCCCGGGGAGCTCTTGGAGGACAAGAGGGACGGTGGGATCACAGCGGAAGAGCAGACCGAGCAAGGCAGATGCAGAGACCCTCGCAGGCCGTGAGGAAGGCTTTGGCATTTAGTCCAAGCATGCCAAGAGCCACAGAGAATGACATAAAAGATATGGCCTGAACACATGTCCACCCTAAACGTATGAAGAGCATGAGAGCTCACTGCTATGGCTCAAGCCAGCCATCATGGTGGCTTATCTCAGGCAAAGCGAAGAAAAACTTAAATTCTATTGCCAGAGCTGGGCATGGTGGCATGCACCTGTAATCCCAGTACTTGGGACCAGACTCGGCAACTTAATGAGACTGTTTCCAAATAAAGGGGGTCTGGGGGCAGGAGTATAGCTTGGAGGTCCAATGACTGTAGGTTCAATTCCCAGTAACAAAAAAATGAACCCCGGGATCTGGTACTAATATTAGGAGCTGGCAAGGAAGGAGGATGGATTCAACGCTGGAGAATTACAGATGGCCCAAAAGGTCAGAGAAAAAGAAGCAGGAATGTAAGATCAACAGGCTACAAAGAAAAAAAGCAGAGCCCACGGAGTGCTAAGCAGAAGCAGAGTGAGGGGAGGTCTGGAACCGCCATTGCGTCTGGCCGTCACTTGTGGCTCAGCCAAGTGTCTTGGTGGGGTGGTGGAGCTGAGACCCAGCATGGAGGATGTAGCGGAATGGGAGAACAAGTTGGGCAGCAGACGTTAAGGGGCTCTGAAATGCGCTCAGGAAATCCAATAGCTGATGGAGAGGATATGGAGCTAAGGAAGGGAGTATTTGGACCTTGTGTAGTATCTCAGACCTTTTTCTGGAAACTCTGGAGGGAACAAAAATAGGCATAATTCCTAGTCTCATGGAAATCAAGTAGGAAACAGACAGTAAGCCACATATACCCACATTAAGAAACTGATGAGAAGGCAACAAAGGTGGGACTGAGAAATACTGAGACTTGCTATTTATTGTGGGGCTGGAGATGGAACCCAGAGGCTTTCTACCTTCAAGCTACACTCCCAGACTTTTTTTTTTTTTTTTTTTTGGTAATACTGGGTTTCCTGGAAGCCCTTCGACCTCTGGGCTACACTCCCAGACCTATTTTATATTTTTTTATTTGGAAACAGCGTCTCCTAAGCCAGAGCACACAGCTGGCTTTGAACCTGCGTGATCCTCCTGTCTCTTCCTCCCAAGCATGGGGATTACAAGCGTGCGCCACCACGCCCGGCTCCCAGACCTATTTTCTATTTTATTTTGAAACAGGGTCTCACTAAGTCGTTGAGAGCCTAAGTAACTGAGTCTGGCTTCTAACTTGTGCAATCCTCCTGTCTCAGCCTCCAAAGTACTGGGATTACAAGCGTGTGCCACCACGCCTGGCCAGATTTGTTATTTTAACTAGGCTATGACCGGGATGACCCGATAACAACCATCCATATGAGACCATAGAAATAACTAGGAAAACTGGGCATAGTGGCACATGTTTGTAATCCTAGTACTTGGGAGGCTGAGCAGGAGGATTTCAGGTTCAAGGCCAGCCCCAGATACTTAGTGAAGTCCTCTGCAACTTAATGAGACCCTGTTTCAAAAACCGATGCATGCCTGAATGAATATGAAGATGTAAATAAAAATACAGAAATCAGAATGAGTCAAGGCACACAAATGAGCAAATGACAGCTCTCCTAGGGCAGTGACATTTTGAGGCAGACAGACTAGAAGGAATTTCAAGCTAGGAATAGAAACAGTTAAATTATCCTCTCTTCCTCTCTAGCTACTAAGCCTTCAAATAATCCACCTCCATCACATTCAATTGTGTCACTTATGAAAAAGAAAATGACCTTTAATCCCAATACTAATATCACATAATTATCATGAAGAACAATTTAACACAGGCCAGCCTTGCAGAAACCGACGTACCACCCAATAGTTAGCGATCACGCACACGCATGCAACCAATAACTTAGATATGCACAGGTGGGCATGAACATGGTCTTGGTTTTCGTAGCACAGCAAAACAATTGTGGTGGGAACCAATGGCAACAAGAATCAGGCACTGGGCGATATGACCTATTAAAAGCAAACAGCACCATTGAGGAAGATGTCACTTCAAGAGAAACTTAAAGATGTCACTTAAAGAGAAACGTAAGACAACATTCATTAGGCCTAACACAATAGGCATACTTGGACAAAGTACTGACTAATCTTCCTGAAGTTCTCAAGTTTCCATCTTGATAGAAACTGATCCCTAAAGACTCAATACCCAAAGATGTCCTACCTTTACTTTTTTATTATTGAGGCCAGAGACACTCCAACTCTGAGCTACACGCCCAGCCCTATTTTATTTTGAAACAGGGTCTAAGTTGTGGAAGGTCTTGCCAAGTTGCTGAAGCCGACCTCAAAACCGTGATCCTGTCTCAGCCTCTGAAGTACTCGGATGACAAGTATATGCCGCCAAGCCAGCTTTTCAAAATATTTACATTAAATAATTTCCTAAAAGGATACTCTTGCGTGGCCATCTTCACGTGTAATTTATTTATTTATTTATTTATTTATTTATTTATTTATTTATTTATTTATTTTTGGTGGTACTGGGGTTCCTGGAAGCCCTTCTACCTCCAGGCTACACTCCCACGGGCTACACTCCCAGACCTATTTTTTAACTTTATGTGGAAACAGGGTCTCTTAAGCCAGCGAGGCTGGCTCCGAACCAGCGCGATCCTCCTGTCTCTGCCTCCCAAGTGCGGGGATTACAAGCGTGCACCACCACGCTCGGCACCTTCATATGTACTTTAAAAACACAAAATGGGCCAGGCATAGCGGCGCACACTTGTAATCCCCACGCTTGGGAGGTGGAGATAAGAGGATCTCTCTGGCTTAAGAGACCCTGTTTCCAAATAGAAAAAGTATAAAAATAGGTCTGGGAGTGTAGCCCAGAGGTAGAAGGGCTTCCAGGAACCCCAGTACCACCAAAACAAAAAAAAAAAAAATAAAATAAAATAAAATAAAAATAAAAACAAACTGGGCCTCCCACATACTGGGGTTACAAGTGTGACCATCATGCCTGGCTTGAGTGACAACACCCCAAGAGGTCATTAACCTGTCAGCCAAGCCCTTGGAAAGCCCTGTCACAAACACTATTTCCTCCATAAGCATCGGGCACCTTCCTGCAATGCTTTATGAGCTATAAAGCAGATGTCCAATTTTATCAAAACATCCTTTTCTAGAAATAGGAAGATGTGAAATGTGTATTACAAGCCAGATCTAAATTATAAATGAATATAGGGAGAAGAAATTTCCAGCATAAGACTCTCCTGGGTCATCACTGATGAGGAAAAATAAAACCAAGAAAACATCCCAGAGTTTATTCAAGATGGTTTAGCAAAAGATGGTTTAGTTGCATGATGGACTAGCGCATACCACTTAATATGTCTCCTTTGAAACCCAAGGGTTTTTCCAAATGGAGTCATATTTTTCCATTACTTTTAGTCATTCTCTCCCCAAATTATCACAATTTGTAGTTATCACCACTCATTAAACTGCTAACCCGAGCCAGGCATGGTGGCACACACTTGTAATTCCAGTACTTGGGAGGCCAAGACAGGTGGGTCACAGGTTTGATGACAGCCTCCACTACCTTTGTGAGGCCCCGTGCAACTTAGTGAGTCCCTGTTTCAAAGTGAAAATAAAACCTGGGGGTGTATAGCTTAGAGGTAAAAAGACCCAGATGTTCAATCCCCAGCAACACACACACACACACACACACACACACACAAAACTAACTCTTCACTCAGCCATACCCCACTGTTCATTACCATAGAACTGTCAGTGTTAAAATCCACTTAAGATATCCTGGGTTCTATTTTTTTTTTTTTTTAAGCATAACCAGGAACAGTCCCCCCCGCCCTCCATGACTTCTTTCTCATTGCCACCAAGTTCCATTCTACTCGTTACCTGAACGCCCATGGAGTGGTCTTTGTTCTCCCCAGTGTTCCTCTGTTCTATGATCTTCCTGCAGAGCCACAGGCCCTTGATTGAGCAGCGATGCCCCACGAGGCCATTAAGCTGTCAGCTGAGCCCTTCTCCCACTCAGCTCCGGATGGAGGAGCCTGTCCTGGCAGCTGAACGTAACTAGGCTTCAACCCACCAGCGCCTCGCTGGTCCCTGACATCTGAGTGGGCGCCTCCTTTATTTCCTTCCCCCTGGAGTTACTGCAACTGCCTCTGATTTAACGTTGCCCCTGACAGGCACCCTCCTGCAAGGAGCCAGCGACAGGGCGAGTGGGCACCGACTATCAACGTCTCTGTAATTTAATCTTCAGAGCAAAAGAAACATCAAGTACAGCTGTAACTAAAAAGCCTATTTTCAAGCAACAACTTTTCCTTCACAGGTTCAAATGCTGACTTATGTGGGGCTAATACTTTTGAGGACTTTCTCTTTGCAAGCAATCGCAGAACAAATTAGCAATCACTGTGGAACTATTTATGAGAAGCCAGTTGTCACCAAAAGGTCTTTTTTCAAATTAAAATGAGAAACAAATGAGCATATTACTCTCGTGCCAGCCTTAGACAAAATAAAATTGAAAAAGATCCCTTTTAGCTGTATCAGGAATCACTTGCAATTTACAGGTTCCCAAGAGATAAGGTTATAGCACAGACAAAATTTAAGTCATCTTCCATGAAAACTGACAAAGTATTTAAATTCTCTACTTCATGGCTAAATTTATCTTTCAAGTTAGTGGTCCTTAAGCCATTCTAAAACTAGTATTACCTTTTATGGTATGTAACCCTATCTGCAAGCAAAAACTAAATAAGAAAAAAAATCAAATAATCAGGCCACAAGCTTATAAAGAAAAGCTCAATTATATTTGTAACAAAAAGTAATCAATGTCACTGAACAAGGGTTTTGGTAAACTATGCTGGTGTCCGAAAAGTGATCATTTCGATTTGCTCAAAGCAGCATAGGATCATTTTGATAGATGCTGAAAACGCATTTGATAAAATCCAGCATTCATTTATGCTAAAAGCACCGCAGAGAAGCAGAACAGAAGGAAAATACCTCATCATAAAGGCAATCTACAATAGTTTCATGGCTAACATATTAAGTGGCAAAAACCTAAGAATTTCTACTACAGACAGGAAGACAAGGATATCCATTACCACCACGTTTTTTTTTTTTTTTCCAATATAGTACTGGAGACTCTAGCCAGAGCAATAAGGCAAGAAAAGAAAATCAAAGTAGTACAAATAACTCAAACTTTCACTATTTTTAGATGATATACTATACTTAGACCCAACAACCAAAAGGCTTAGAGAACCGATCAAATTCAGTGAAGTGTCTGGATACAAAATCAATTTTAAAAATCAAGCTTTTTCGCCGGGCGTGGTGGCGCACGCTTGTAATCCCCGCGCTTGGGAGGCAGAGACAGGAGGATAGCGCAGGTTCAAAGCCAGCCCTGCGCGCTGGCTTAGGAGACCCTGTTTCCAAATACAAATGTAAAAATAGGTCTGGGAGTGTGGCCCGGAGGTAGAAGGGCTTCCAGGAACCCCAGTACCACAAAAAATAAATAAATAAATAAATAAATAAATAAATAAATAAATAAATAAATAAATAAATAAATAAAAATAAAAATCAAGCTTTTCTGTATACCAACCATAAATCCACTGAAAAATCCAGTAAACACTTCCACTTAGGATATCCCACACAAAAAAAACTTAGGAATAAATCTTAACCAAGTAGGTGAAAGACCTCTACACAGAAAATTATAAAACATTGAAAAAAGAAATCAAAGACCTCACAAAATGGAAATATCTTCTATGTTCATAGATAGGTAGAGCAAACATCAAAATGGCCATACATCCAAAAGTGACCTACAGATTCAATGCAATACCCATTAAATTACCAAGGTCATTCCTCAGACATAAAACGATCAATTCTTAAATTTATGTGGAATAAAACAGAATATCCAGTCATTCTCAGCAATGAAAGCCATAATACCTGACTTTAAAGTATACTACAAAGTCACAGTAATAACTTGGTATTGGCACAAAAACAGATACGTAGACCAATGGAAGGGAAGACTCAAATCCATGCACAGCCAGTTGGTTTTTGACAAAGGGGCAAAAAACACTGGAAAAAAAGATAGTTTAACAAATGGTGTTGGCGAAACTGGTTAACCATATACAGAAAAATAGAAATAAATACCACTTTCTCACTCTGCACCAAGAGTCAATTCAAGATGGATCAAAGACTTGGAAATTAGATCAGAGACCTTGAGGCTCCTTAAAGCATGTCTAACACTCCCACACATAAGGACAGGTAAAAACTTTTCAACAAGACCCCAAAGGCACAAGAAAATAACAGGTGAATATGTGGGACTGCATTAACTGAAGAGCTTCTGTACAGCAAAGGAAACTATCAAGAAAACAAGAGCCAACATAATGCAAGATTTTTGCCAACTACTTCGATAGAGGACTAATATCTAGAAAATACAGAGAACAAGAAAGTGAGAAAATAACCTAATGAAGAAATAGGCAGCTAAATAGAAACTTCAGGAAAAAAATTCAAATGGTCAATAAATGCATGAGAAATGCTCATTAGCAATCAGATGCAAATCAAAACTACCCTGAGATTTCACCTAAACCCAACTAGAATGGAAATCATTCAAAACACAATAACAAATGCTGGCGAGGATGTGGAGAAGTGGGAACTCTAATACATTGTTGGTGGGATTGCAAAGTAGTGCGACCACTTTGGAAAACTGTACGGAGGATACTAAGAATGGGAACTTACCATAGGATCCAATAATACAATTTCTGCTTATCCACCCAAAATAGTGGAAACCAAACCATCAAACTAATGCATGTATTATCTGTGCTCAAGGCTACACAATTTGCCATTGCCAAAGTATGGAACCAGCCATGATGTCCATCAACAGATAAATGGATTACAAAACTATGGGATATGTACACAATCGCATTTTATTCACCCATAAAGAAAAACAATTACATCATTTATTGGGAAATGGATGGAACTAAAGGACATTATTGTAAGTGATTAGTCACAAAAAAATCTGATGCTCTCCTTTATATGCATAAGCTAGGGAGAAAATGGGTCACAGGAAGAACTCTAAACAAAGGAGATTCTATAGATGAGCAAATAAGGCGACCCGAGGGAATAGGAGGGGGAGAGGGAAATTCTCTAATGCACACGATTTTCTTTAACAAGAATATCAATGTCAATCGCTAAGTCAAACATGAGAAGAGAGGGAGAAGGGAATGAGCTGAGAATCGGGTAAGGGCTAACTGGGTGATGTGTTCAAGTATGTCTCCCCCACCTTGTACCCCATTAAAATGTGTGACTACAATGCACCAATAAAAAAAAAGATTAAGAAAACACAGCACTAACCGGGCGTGGTGGCGCACGCTTGTAATCCCAGCACTTGGGAGGCTGAGACCGGAGGATCGTGGTTCACAGACAGCCTCAGCTTCTAAATAAGGCCCTCTGCAACTCAGTGAGACCCTGTTTCATAATGAATAAAAAACAGGGCAGGGGGTGTAGCTTGGGGGTCAAATGCCTCTGGGGTTCCATCCCCAGAAACACACACACACACACACACACACGCGCGCGCAGCAATAACAAGCTCTCAATAATAAAGTAACGCTGCAGTCACCAATGAGGATCAGTGTGAGGTATAAATAAAGAAAACACCACTCAGGGCCCAAACGACTTCAGACTAGAGCTGTTGTAGCATTAAAGGGTTCAGTTCAAAGTGGTGGCACACACCTGTAATTCCAATACTTGGGAGGCAGAGACAGGAGGATCACAGGTTTGAGACCAATCTCAGCAACTTAATGAGACTCACTAAATTAGTGAGACCCTGCTGCCCAACAGAAACTGGAAAAAAATGGTTGATTCATTGACAGTCAACTTAAACATGCTTGGATTTTATGAGATAAATCGGTGATTTCCTAATTTCAAATCGGTCTATAAATTTCTGGCCAGTGCTGTCCTTTTATAGCATTTTGTTTAGTTTTTCCTCCCCATTTGATAAGTTATTTTAAATTTCTTGATTTATACCCAACCTGAGCCTAAACATGTGGAAATTTATTCAACCTCTCCTCTTTATATATTTTCATGAAATCAAGCTTTTCCCTGCATCTAACCCACAATCTTACCATTCCTGGGCCCTGACAAGTATGAAAATAGAGTCCAGTTTTATTTCCACACTAACAGGTGCATGGTCCCCTTCAGAATCCCACATAGGACTGTCTTATAGTTCCTCTGAGCAGCTTATGGTGTCCAACCCACACCCCAAAGAGGCATTCAAGCAGGGCTAAAGGGCCACTTGAATACAAACCCAAGGTATCATTAACACGTGCATTTATTATAAGATTATTTTTTAGCTGAGTGCACACTTGTAATCCCAGCACTTAGGAGGCTGAGACAGGAGGATTGCAGTTTGAGGACAGCCTCAGCTACTACTTAATGAGGCCCTTTGAAACTCAATGAGACTGCTTCAAAATTAAAAAAAAAATAGGGCTGGGGGTGTAGTAGCTCATAGGTAGAATGCCCTTGGGTTCCATCCCCAGTACCACAAAGAAATTTTTTTGAAATCAAACAGTGAATGCCTAGAGTTTCATATGACAGGTTTTAATAGCTTTGTTGCGTATGACTTTGACAAAGGCAGCCTCCCCTTGGGTGCTGGGGAACGGACCAAAATGGAAGAAGCAATTTAAGATGCTTTTTTTCTAAATTTCTCAACGCACATGAACAGTAATCCCTTCCAAGGGACCTGGCCCAAGTTGGCTTACTAAGAGCCAATCTAAGCAACAAAACCATGCGAAAGGGAGATTCTTTCTCCCAGATTCAAAGCTGATAGAAAGTTGCCACATCCCAGGAAAACCGGCCAGGATACAAAGCCAACATTGAGGAAAATATACCCAGGAAAAAGAGGGGGCCGATTGTACCAGCAGAGTTTAAAACCCTGCAAAGAGTCATGCTTGCATCCTGACCTACCCTAGATTTTTCTCTTATGTCCCTCAATAGCAACACCCTTATTTCGGCTTACATCAGTTTCATTTCCCTTCCTGCACACACATCTCTCCTCCCCGAAGGCTCAGTCCTCAGTAACTCCAGTAAATCAATATAGTCCTGGAAAGTTCGGAATTTTAAATAACCTGAATACTTTTGTACAAAAAGGTTTTCTCTGGGTAATTAAGAGGAGCTGTGTTAGTCAGCTTTGTGTAACTGCCATGTATTCAAGGTAATTATAAAGATAAGGTTTGCTGTGGCTCATAGTTCTGGAGGTTCCTGTCCATAATCTGTTGCTTTTAAGCCTGTAGCAAGACAACACACGTCATCACCTCCTGGTAAATAAGTGCAAGAAAGAGGAAGCTGGAATACTAAGGGCACACCGGGCACACCCCCAATAACCTAAACACCTCCCATTAGGATACACCTGTTTAAGGTTTTACCACCTCCTATCTCCAGGGAGCACTCTTAATGTGTGTCTTGGAGGGCACTTACAATCCCAACCATACCAAGGACCTTGTGCTCTACTGATTTACATCAAGTTATCATTCATCCTAGTCTTCATGTATTATAGTTTTCCAGCTCTATTTCATAGTACAATGTGAAAAATATATGTGCTAAGAATGCATATCCTGAGTATTAAAATTGTTCGACTTAGTATTAGTTTCCCTTTGAGTTCTCCTAGGTCAAATAAATTCCCTTGGCTCAAAAGTATCTATTTCATCCAGACTTGATTTGAAGCTCATTAATTTTTAAATATCATCTTCCTGCTTTCCCAGTGACCTTGCATTTAGTTATCTTAAAGTTTCCAGCCTAGGAGGTAGGAGTTCCTAGAACTAGCTTTGCCAGTCATTTGGATGTCTGACCCTGAACATGACCTTGCGTCTCCGAGTCTCAGCTTATTTTGTAACATGAGGAATGCGTGCTGCCCGATTTCTCATCTCCCCTAGTTTATAAATTAAGGATTCTTCACACATATTGCCCTCAAAACCTGGCAAATAAATGATCTGAATTTTAAGCAAAATAAAAACCTGGAATAAATACAAAAATGTGGCATAGACCAAATCAGTGTGTTGTGATTTTTTCCTTATAACCCCCAGAAAGAGATACAACTTAACCTTCAGAGGTGTAATTAACTCTTGAGGGTTGTAATCATCTTGGTGGGTAAATCCATTGCCACAGATTTGCTGGGTGGTACCTAGGCAGGTAGGGAGTAGCTGGGGAAGGTAGGTCTCTGGGTGTGTGGCCTTCAGGACTGTGCTTGTGTCTTTGAATCCCCTGGTTTGCTTGCTAATGTTTCCAGTCTCCATGATGAGAGCACAGCCCTCGCTCTCCCTTCTCCCCAATGTGTCCTGAGCCACACCGGCCAACCTAGAGACACAACTCTGGAATCTGGAAAATGAGCAAAACAATCTTTCAGTTGTGTGGTCAGATTTACTGCAATACACAGTAGCAGAGATAATGACCACGGGAGTCCTAAAAGTAGTGCCTCTTTTGTTTTTCAGAAGAATTCAAAGTCTTAATATAGTGCAGAAAATTATGCTCTTTTTTTATGCGGTACTGGGGATGGAACCCAGAGGCATTCTACCACCAAGCTACACTCCCAGCGCTTTATTTTTGCAACAGCTTCAGAGGTCCTAAGTAGCTGACGCTGTCCACGAACTGCGATCCTCCTGTCTCAGCCTCCCAAGAACTGGGATTACAAGTATGTGTCACCACACCTGGCTCTCCATTATCCAGTTTTACAACTATTTATTGAATGCTGCGATCTCTATCACATTCCCCACTAAATTAAATACAGCAACTCTAAGGGAAGCATGTCATACCACCATAGAGTAATTACAAACTCCAATTGCCCAGGTGCTATCAAAACCATCTTTAGAAACAGACTCCATTTTCAGCTGGGCATGGTGGCGCACGCTTGTAATCCCCGTGCTTGGGAGGCTGAGACAGGAGGATCGCACGGGTTCGAAGCCAGCCTCAGCTACTTAGTGAGGCTTTCAGCAACTTAGTGAGACCCTGTTTCCAAATATATAAAAAGAGTCTGGGAGTATAGCCCGGAGGTAGAAAGCCTCTGGGTTCTACCCCCAGTACCACAAAAAAAAAAAAAAGACTCCATTTTCAGACAGATTTTTTTCCATTTTTTAACATATTTGACTTCAGAATGCTTCGTACTTGGCCAACATCCTGGACATGTTGACATACAGTTGGCATATGCCCACAGCCTGGCCCACAGTAACTAGCTGTTTGTTTAGAGATGCGAGAACCTGGCTCAAACTACATCCTACAGTAGACTAACAACCCGTCTCCACTCTCTTCATTATCTCTTCTACTATGCAGCATGGGTTTCTAATTAAAGAGATGTGCCTTCTTCCTAAAATACCAGCATCCTTGAATCTAACAATTAAGGCTTGACATATGCTGCGGTACCCATCTCATCCTACCCGAATTTGACCTAAAATTATAACATCTGTGCATGTTCTTTGAAGCATATCAAGTTTCACATGTTACAATGGTTAGTCGTGCTAGTATCTACATTACTGTTGGCATTTGTTCACTAATGTACCAATCAACCTTTTCTGTCCTAGCCTGGGAAGCCAACCAATTCTAAAAGAAGATGACATAATTTAAGAAAGTACATTTAATATGAAGCATAGGAACTGGAAGGAAACTTCAAAGTCATTAGACCAACTTACTAACTAGCATTCTCTAAATAGCATCTTCAACTCAATATATTCTGAATTTACCTAATGGTGGGCAGAGGACCAATTAAAATTTTCACCCAGTTAAAACATGGAGCGTTTGATTATCATTTTAGAACCCAAAAGGAATGTATGGATAAGCCACTATACTTTCTCATTTTACCCAGTTGTGGGAACTAAAGCAAGCCCATCACGATAAATAGGACCAGGACCATGCTTAGGACATCAATTTAGTAACTCGTCATACTCATTTTTTCTCCTAGGGCATAAGACATTTTCAGCGAAATACTTTTGTTGGTGGTACTGGGGTTTCTAGAAACCCTTCTACCTCCGGGCTACACTCCCAGACCTATTTTATACTTTATTTGGAAACAGGGTCTCTTAAGCCAGCATGGCTGGCTTCAAACCTGTGTGATCCTCCTGTCTCCGCCTCCCAAGTGCAGGGATGACAAGCGTTCCCACCGCGCCGGGCAGTGAAATACTTAAACAAAAACATCAAGAGCCCATGCAAACCTATAGTCACCTTTAGAATTATATTTGGGTTACATTTTGAGATTATAGAATGTCCAGAGCACTTTCCAGAATTCTGTGCCCTTACAGAGGTCCCAAAAAAGGCTTTGCGGACTTTCCCCCCAAATTCTCTGGAAAGTATCCACTTTGAGGCAAGCTTTCAGAAGGGCAGCCTCCCCAGGAGTACGCATGAGTCAAAGAAATGACTTAAGTGGATGCATGAGCATCCTTACTCCTTACAACAAAGGAGTAAGAAGTCAAACAAGGACATTAGACGCTCCCTTCCTTCCAGATTCTTAACACACTGGCCAGTTGTCATGCCAAGTTCATTACACAGAAGTGAAAGGCGGATGGACAGGCTGGCCCAATGAGTGCCCAAGTTGAATTCATGTACCAGCCTCCTATTGTTGAATCCACCATCCTCACTGTTTACTGAATGACAGTCAAGCAATTACATACTCAGTGGCAAGGTTGACAATTTGGCGACAACTAAGAAATGCCTGCTACTTCTAAAGATTTCAGTCTAGTACAGACAACGGGTGAAGTTGGAGTTCCCCATCAGTCCATGCTGTAGAGAGCTACAACGTGCTATGCCTATAGAAGTCTGTAGGATGGAGATGTCCGTGGGTTCGCAGGGGAAGGCTTCCTCCAGCTCTTACAGGATGCATTCACTTGACAAAGCAAAGGGTTAGGAGCAAGAGCAGATGTAGGAAGATAAGGACGTTCCACAGAGATAACGCTTATTCAAAGACACAGTGGTGGAAGAGCTCGTTTTATTCCACTGACATTAAGACTTTCTGAATGCAATGGTGGGATGACATATCTGAAAAAAGCAGAGAAAAGCCAGCCACGGACACCAGAGGCAATAAAGCTGCAGATGCTGATAGAGATTTTAGTTTCCTTGGCTCATTTTCCACGCTAGCTAGAAAAAATCTGTATTCTAAGACTTTACTTGATGCAAATGGAAGAGAAAATGCCAAAGCCACAATAAAAATTGAAAAGCTGTAGCCAGGCATGGTGGTGCGGGCTTATAATCCCAGTATGTGGAAGGCTGAGACAGAAGGATCCAAGACCAGCCTCACTCACTTCCTGAGACTGTTTCAAAATAAAGTAGAGCTGGGAGTGGAGCTCAGAGGAATGCCTCTAGATTCAATCCTCAGTGCCAATAAATAAAAGTCGAACTTTTAATATTTTTATTCAAGTACTTTATAAATAAGCTTAAATTTATTTTTAAGAATCCCTATCAAAATAGTATCTCTCCTGGCCAAAGGGGATCGTAGCTCCCTTTGGCTATATTGACCTCACATCAATACAACTTCTGAAAATATCTGGAGTTTCGATACTTTTATAATACTAGGAAATTAATTACCAGGTGTGGAAAGCAAATTGGATGCCCAAAGACCATGTCTCTCATGCCTGGGCAATGTCAGTCTCAATTCTCAAACCACTTTCCCCATGATGGAATCTTAAGGGAACGGGAAAGATATTTTATCCCAACCACCTCCTCCTGTGCATGGAATATTTAATATTCATTATTCCTTGGAGCCCTTTGCAATCTGACAACGTACATTGTTGATAAAAAAAAAAAAACGTACAGCAATCGGGAGGCTGAGACCGGAGGATCACAGTTTGCAGACAGCCTCAGCTACTTAGTGAGGCCCGCTGCAACTCAGTGAGACCCGGTTTCAAAAAATAAAATAAAAAATAGGGCAGGGGGTGTAGCTTGGAGGTCGAATGCCGCTGGGTTCCATCCCCAGACCCACAAAAAAACAAAAAAAACCACAGGTGTTCCCTGGGCATATAGGCTGCCCCAGGCAGCACCAGCTACAGAAGATTGAAAGGCCTTGGTCAAGTGCACTGCTATGAACATCTACATCTGGCCACTCCAAGTTGGGTCAAGATCATTTTCCATGCCAGGCATGGTAGCGCATGCTTGTAATCCCTGAGCTTGGGAGGCAGAGACAGGAGGATCATTCAGGTTTGAAGCCAGCCACGCTGGCTTAAGAGATCCTGTTTCCAAATAAAAAAATATAAAATAGGTTTGGGAGTGTAGCCCAGAGGTAGAAGGGTTCCATCCCCATTACCACCAAAAAAAAAAAAAAAAAAAAATCATTTTCCAAGTGACAAGAGCAAACATCTCCATGAATGGGGCAGAAGGTCACCCTATTTTTTCCATTATTTTCTTAAAGATTCTATTTTTTTAAAATATAGTTTTATGCTTAACCTTCAGCTTCTTGCCTTGACCACACTAAACATCTCCATAAAAAAAAAGTCTGAGCTGGGCATGGTGGTGCAGGTCAGTAATTATAGAAGTAATTTCTAGGTTTAGACAAGAGGATCACAGGTTTGTGGCCAGCCTTAGAAACTTAGGAGGCTCTCTGTAATATACAAAGATACAGCTCAAAGGAAAAATGTCCCTGGGTTCAATCCCCAGTCAAGAGACTAATCGGGAAGTCTATCATGCCGATATTGCCTTTGTAGGCAATATACTACCACCCAATCATCTTGTCTGGCTCCTTTGTAATTTTCATAAGTTATTTGCTTATAAATTCTAGTAAGTATTTTAAATATTTCATTAACCCATTTAAAACCAAGTGTAATTACCACCTCCAAAGGTCAATTGATAATCTATTGTAGATCTATACGAATCTCAGGGTTTATATTGATCTGGGCATTGTGGGTAGCTACAGATCACAAAGGATCTGACCCCCAATATGGGGGTCTGGCTGGTGGTATCAGAATCCTCATGGTTCCTGACAGTGGAAGCTACAGTCAGGAGACCAAAGGAGAGGTTAGGATGATTGGTATTTCATGATCAATATTATTCTCAGAGGATCCTCCTAGAACACCTCAGTAAACAAACCAAATATATAGAGCCTCCAACCATTCCTCTCTATTTTTAGTAAAGGACGATACCAAAAATATGATAGGTTTACTCAACATACTATCTTGCAGTACTTTATTTCATTTAGTTTCCACCACCAAAAAGAGTTGTCTTAAAATTGCTTAAATTCAATGTAAGTTATGTTCCCTTACTGACTTGCTTAAAGGTGAAAGATTACTGCCCCATCTGCAGAAGGGTTATGCAATTAGTTCATTGATTCATTCCTGGGGTTTGAACCCAGGGCATTGGGTATTCTAGTCAAAAGTGCTCTGGTACTAAGCTATGAAACCAGCTCTGCAGTTTAGTTTTTAATACTGATGAAAACCATGGCCTTTCCAACCAGTAACTACCAGCACAACCTTCGATTAATCACTTTCTTAGAGCTGAATTCCCTCAACTACAACACATGACACAAGGACATGTTTGTCAATGCCTAAGTCTTTCCTAAGTCAACATTCATCCCAGAACACTCCACCCAATTCCTTGGTTCCCGACTTCCTTCAACACATCTCTTCTCACACAGTATGTTTTCCCTAAATTCTCATTGTTTTCTTTCCCCTCAAAAAAATGATAGACCTGCAAGTTAAAAGGGTCTAAAGTGTGTAACACTCAGTGCTACTCACTGATAGCACATACCCAGCAAAGGGAAACTGTACATGCAAGCACAAGCAGGTGTCCAAATCCCAGGTCCACCTTGGTCTCACTTGTACCAGGGCAATGACGGCCAATAAGTTCTGATGAGTGATACAGCTCTTCGATTTTAAGTGATGTCTTATTTTGGACAATGAGCACTAAAAGCTAACGAGAAAGATCCTGCTCAGAAACACACCATACTTCCTCAGAATATGCTGAGATGACCTGAGGGTTCAGAAAATTCCTTATACTTATACCACACTTAGAGCACTGGCACAAAGTTGGCCACATTGAAAACAAAGGGAGGCCTCAAGACATGATTACACACGACTCTCTCAAAATCAGCACACTGTCCATGTAAGGACATTCATATGCTATGCTTTACTCTAATAATCATTTTAATACCCAGCTTTCATGACCAAGGATTGTGTAAAATTATCTACACAGAAGACAGAGCTTCAGCCACCTCACATCCCTTGTTTACTAAGTCCAGTTAATGGCTGATTTCACATCTGCTTAGCACCAATCAACGTTGCAACTGCAGTAGCCAGACACAAATGTTTCTAGCCACTCACTGCAAACAAAACATCCATTGCACCACCATGCCCTTATGATGGCTAATGACAAAGAAAGCTGTGTCATGGATGGATTTAGATTCCTTGGCACCCATCTCCAGGAGCCACTGTGATGAGAAGCAAGCCTATCATTTAGAGGAACCACACAACTGGGGCAGGGGAGTGGTAATGCCAAGTTAGAAGTTGGCCAAACAACCTGCATACAAAAATAGAACATTTTCATCAGAAACCTGCCCAGTAGAAGGAATATCCAGAGGGTGGCGCATGCTTTTAATTCCAGTACTTGGAAGACAGGAGGATTGCAGGTTCTCAGCCAGCCTCAGCTATAAGTGAAGCCCTCTGAAACTTAGTGGGATCTTTTTCACAATAAAATCTGGGCATGGTGGTGCATGTTTGTAATCCCAGCATTTGGAAGGGTGAGATTGAAGTATCATGGGCAGCCTCAGCTACTTACTGAGGCCCTCCAAAACTTAGTGAGACCTTGTTTCAAAATAGTTTAAAAAATAGGGCAGAGGGTATAGCTTGGAGATCAAATGCCCCTGGGTTACATCCCCAGACCTGCAAATAAATAAGTAGGGCTGGTGGTATAGCTTAGCGGTAGAATGCCCCTGGATTCAATCCCCAGTACTGAAAAAATTCAACCAATCAACTCTGCACAAAGAAGAATTTTTAAGAGGAAAAAAGCTATGAACTTCTAAACACAACCTATTACTGTCAGTTTAATTCAACATTATATATTAAAGCAAATTGAAGTACAGCTATCAAACCTGAGTTTATAATGTCCATTAGAAAATAGAAATTATTTCAGAGTATTTCAATCTCGTAACAAACGTCCCCTACCAAACTGTATGGTGATACTTCAATCTTCACACACAAGTTTCCCAGTCTTGTCCTTGTAGACCCTATCTTGTGCAAAGCTGATAGAAGTATCAGCTATACAGTGCTTGCCTTGAATATCCCTCAGGTGATCAAGTAAACCAAACTGTTCAGTGCTGAAGTACATTCAAGCATTTTAGGATTTTTTAGAGTTCTAGCATTCAAAATGTTCCTTCCTCTGTGTACATTTTCTCACATAGAATAAAGTTGCTGCCTGAAACTAATTCATTTTAAAACAGCTTAAGACCACTGGTATAGAAATGAGAAGGCCTACTTGGGGCACCTACCAGGGAAAAAAGGGGCCCCTTGTTAACAGCCCACGTGAGCCCCAGAGACACGGGTCTATCCCATCCTCATTCATGGCAATGCAAGTCAATACTCATGCCACCTTCTAAACCGAGCTCTCTCCACTGAGACTGCACAGGCAGCAGTGGGGAAATAGAATAGGCTTTGCAATGCCTAACTACTTAGCCATGACTACAGCACCGTGAACGTAAGCTTCCTACAGGCCAGTTAGTCCAGACTGCCTGGCCGTGGAGTCATCCAATTCTACCTCCATCTCCCTTCAGATGATATAGTAAAGTTTCTCCATGTTTTCTATCCAAGTCTTCTACTGAAGATTTTACCTCACATTTTTCAGAAAAAAAAGTGGATTTTTATAAATAAATTGTTAGGATTCTTTAGCTATCTACTTATCAAGCAGACATTAATGAGGCAACCTGTGTTAGGAAAAGGATAAGGGTACAAGCTCACTAGTAGAGAAAGCTTTAAAGCAAGCATAGAAGGAATTCTGTTTTGTCAGAACTGAGAACCACCCATTATAGTCTACGGTGGGCATTCTAATGGGGTGAGGACAAGGAGGGGTCAGTTTATAGAGGACCTAATTGAAGACTAGTACAAATAGATCCTGATTGGGTCAAACTGGCGCAATTTTCAATCCTTCATTAGCATATGGTGTTGTCAGGTGATGGTTTGCAATTGAGACCATGCAAAGAACCAGTGCCGGGCATTTTCTTATTCTGGGTCTGGTGGGAAGAGCTGCTATAGGTAGAGAAATGTTTGCTTTATGTTTTGTTGTTGTTGCACTAGCTCAGAGAAATTCTGGCAGGCTGTCTCCTACAAACCGATTTTGACCTACTGGACTCAGTCCTTCTGAATGATGAGAAAATATATTAATTCAAAAGCGGTTTACCTCAACTTTCTGATAATCACTTCGTATCATTGTATTTCCTCAACTATACACATGCTACTCAGAGCACCTCCTATAATATGCCAAAAAAAATATTCTGTATCATGGAGGACTGTGGCTAATCAGTATGCAAAAAGTATATGTAACACCGGGCGTGGTGGCGCACGCTTGTAATCCCCGTGCTTGGGAGGTGGAGACAGGAGGATCACGCAGGTTCGAAGCCAAGCCGCGCTGGCTTAAGAGACCCTGTTTCAAAAAAAAAAAAAATATAAAATAGGTCTGGGAGTGTAGCCTAGAGGTAGAAGGGCTTCCAGGAATCCCAGTACCACCAAAAAAAAAAAAAAAGTATATGTAAGATGCAAGACAGTTAAGAGTACTTGCATATACACACAGCATGTATCTCCCAGATCTTGCTCCTGGCATCGCCTGTGAAATGGTAGACTCTCAAAAAATGGTTGTACCATTAATGAAAAACGTGGATCCCAAAATTAAGATTGCATAACTTTAAGCAAACTAAGCCTACGAAGAAGTTGCGACTGACATCTGGTCAAATGCTCCTTCCTATTCATAACAGTGCTGGTCTAGGGTGCCTGCCTCAGTAGACAACCGTGTGAGATACTCCCCCTTGTACCCATGAGGGAATGTCTTAAAGAGATTACATCTTCCACCTTCTTCCCAACAGAACCTGTGTTGTGCAGTACCCATCCCTCCTCATGGAAACACAAGAACCACCCTACCCCAAGCTGCATTTTTCTCCTTCCTCTGAACACCATCACCTCAATAGGATACTCAGCAGCCTCGAAGCCATCTTTGTGCAACAGGTGAACTAATGTCAAATTATACTAACATCAATTATAGAGGATCAATGGATGCGGAATGGAGGTCAGACCCTCTGGACCAGCTCTCTCTCTGGACTTATTGTAACCAATTGCCTTGGGGGTTTTCCCCCCAAATGGCACCAAAGTGAAGAAAAAGGTCTGAAGGCCAACCAGACACACACACACACACACACACACACACACACACCACTTTCCTGTGGTCCAGGACAATGGAGCTCCAGTATCCTCAGAAAACCAAGTCCAGGAGAAACAACTTGATCATTGTGCCATCACCGAGTGCCCCTGATGACCCAGTTGTTGCAAAGATAAAGCCCACAGCACACTTGTTTACAGTGGGTGTCAAAGCCAACATGTGCCAGATCAAACATGCTCTGAAGCTGAGTAACACTGTTGTGGCTGAGGTCTATACTCCCTGGGCCCATGGGAAAGAAGCCATCCATTACCCAGGCTCTGGACCATGAAGCTTTGGATTTTGCCAACAAAATTGGGGTCACTTGAACCAAATCCTGCTAATTCCAAATATATATTTATCCCCCAAATTCACAGACACGCATTCACATGTCAACACAAAAAATAAGCCATTTTTGTTATGAGGCATCTAGAAACCAGTCTCTCCAAGCAGCCAAAATCATCTCAAAGGATCGATGGCCAAGGGTTGGCAGATGCCACCTTCAGACTTGGGTCTGACTCATCAGCATGCTTTCTTCATTAGTGGACTCCCCTGAGCCTTTAAAGGTACAGCACAAACCTAAACCACAGGCCGGGGTGAAGAGAAAGCAGCTTTATGACACATTCTCTATAAACACTGAGCACAAGTAATTTAATTCAATCCCCACATGCAAGCTATCAGCTCCAGGAGTCCAGTGTGAGATTTCCATAGTTGACCACCTCCTGCAGAGAGCCCGATTTCACTCATGTTCAATATAGTTGTTTTGGTTTTTCCTATGAGAAGGCACCTGGATAAAAAGCTTTCACTCAGAAGATAGGGTAAAAATTTAAGCCTCAGCCAGCATTTCCTCAATTACCAAAATGCTTGCTCTGAGAAGCTCCTGCCAAGATCAGAGAAAAGTCTACAGAAATCACATGATAGGTCTATGCATACCAACATTTCAAATTATCCGTCATCAATTAGCTCTCAGTGTAACTACTGCAAAAGGACAGAAGCTAGAAGCCATGAGAGATTTTAGTGGTGTTTTATAAGAGGATCATTATAAGTCACCATTTTCATTCAGCCAGAATTCCCCTTATTCTTCCACCAAATTGAAAACCTTTAATAATCGATAGTATTATTCATCTTGCTTAAAGTGACAGGGAATTGATGACGATTGATGTTTCCTCAACGGAAGAGCAAAAATGAGATAGAGTTGTTCACTGAAAATCGCCCATCTGACTTTTAAATGCCTTAAAAATGTTAATGGGAGAGCCACCCTGCATATTAAGGTGCAAGTTCTAAAAGCCACTGATTTATTAGTCACTAAATGGTCCTCAATTCTGCTATTAATCCCCTTGTCTCTACTAACTACCACTTCATATTTGAATGCCACAGAAAATTTGTTTTGAGCAAAACAAATACGGGAAAGCCTGCGCTTGCAAACCACAAATCGTAGGTTAAAAAAAAAAAAAAAAACCATCTCTGCTCAGCTGCGTGTGTTGGCTCATGCTCGTCATCCCAGCATTTGGAAGGCTGGGAGACAGGAGGATCCAGGTTCACAGACAGCTTCAACTACTACTCGGTGAGGCTCTTTGCAACTCACTGAGACCCTGTTTCAAGATAAAGGATAAAAAAAAAAATAGAGCTGTGGGCATAGCTTGGAGGTAGAATGCTTTGGGTTCCATCCATGGTACCGCCAAGAAAAAAAAATCTCTGCTCTCTGGGTACCTACTTGGGATGCAACTGAAGAAATGTAGGGTTCTTCTAGTGGACACAGGAGTCAGCAGTTATCACTGCCGTATTGTGGGATGCAACGACTGCATTCCAAGTCTACCTTGAGACTGGCGCACACACCACCACCACCATGTACTGAGTTCTTCCCAAGCAGCAAAGCCGTTATCAACTTTAGTGAAGTCTCTGTCTGTAGTGTTACATAGCTGCGATGTGGTGTGTAGCCCAAATTCAATCAGGAAGATTGATACTTAACCACTACCTACAGCTCTTGCTATGAGATGGCATTGTTATGTATTTCTAATTCCTTCAACTTTGTGGCCTCAAAGAGCCTTTATATTTTCAAGAGCATAATAGAAAAACATTTGAAGAACTTTCAAACTGTCTGTGAAGTTTAGCCAACGGTTTTGCTAATATGTTAATCCAATGATGTATGAAATTTGCTCAACATGGTACTACAGCAAACCAACTCCCCAAACTGTTTTTGACATGAATTCAGAGTGAACTCTTTAGTTATTACACCAAGTCCTTTTTATCGTGGTACTGGAGATTGAACTGAGGGGCATTCTACCTCTGAGCTATATCCCAGCCCTACTTTTTATTCTTTACCTTGAAACAGTGTCTCCCTACTTCACTGAGTGCCTAAGTAGCTGAGGCTGGCCACAAACCTGCAACCCTCCTGCCTCAACCTCCCAGATACTGGGATAACCAGGGTGCTCCACCATACCCAGCTCTAATGTCCCCATTTTACCCCAAGTGCTGAGCTAAATAGTTGGTATAATACACATCACTCTGGTTAAGTACCATTTATAAAGGAGAATATCAATTTCCCTAAGTTACAGGACTAGTAAACCAGTATTTTCTGGCGTTCAAAACCTAGCTGCTTTAACTTCCAATATAAGCATATTGAAAATATTTGAATGTGTTTGCCATTGCTACTATGAAGCTAAGAGACCCACTAAGGAAAAAAATATGAATAGGAACAAAGACATCAATACTCAATATTCTGTATGCTTCCATTAGTGAGTAAACGTGAAATAAGAATCTGTAGAGTATCTTAAGAAAATAGTAAATAGCAAATATGCCCTGAAAGCAAAGTCCTCTGGCATCGTGGTGAGTTATACCAGTACTAATCAGTGTTTTACTGCCTTAGTACATATAATTCAGTGTTGTGCACAGTTGTGCGGTACACTGGGCCCTCTGCACCAAAAATATCTTAACTTGCAAGTTTGACAATTATCAAAAATCGTGGGGTCGGGGCTGAAATTAACTGTGGGTATTTAACTTTTCACATTTGAAACAGCATTTTTTCCATCTAAAGCCTATTTGGCTTTTAATTTTATTCATCTGAAAAATGTTTATAATGGCATGGTATTATTAGATATAGATTGTCTCCTGTACAGATCACGTATTCGTGTTTAGAAATGACGTATTTTAGGCAGGCGTGGTGGCGCACACTTGTAATCCCAGCATTCGGGAGGGTGAAACCTGAGGATCGTGGTTCACGGACAGCCTCAGCTACTTAGTGAGGCCCTCTGCAACTCAGTGAGACCTGGTTTCAAAATAAAGAATAAAAAATAGGGCAGGGGGTGTAGCTTGGAGGTCGAATGCCCCTGGGTTCCATCCCCAGACCCTCAAAAAAAAAAAATGATGTATTTTTAGTTGTGAGGGCTGCACTCTTAGTGGATAAGTTCATCATAATGGATTTACTGGGTGATCACCTAGACGGGTGGAATGTGGCTGGAGAATGCAGATCCCTGTGGGTGTGGTCTGAGGAACTGCTTTTATCTGAATCCCCTTGCTTACTGGATCTCTTGCTTCTAAGCCTCTATGATGTAAGAGCAGAACCCTTGGTTCTCTGCCTCTATCTACTTCCTGCCCCAATGCTCTGAGCCCCAAAGATGTAATCTGGCCACATGCGGATTCAAACTCTAAGATCTCCCAAGAACACTATGAGCAAATAGTTATTTAAGCTGTGCTGGTCAGTGTTTTGGATTATAGCACCAAGAATATTGACCCAGACAGAAGGATACTGTCTTTTAAAATCCAACAATGCCACTGAGAAATGATATCTATTTCTCTAATCTTAATTTTATTCATATAGTAAAACGAGAACTTGGATAATCTTGAACTGAAAGTTATCAATACTGAGAAGGGAAACTATGCCCAGTGGAAGATTTAGTAACCAGTGGACCAACAGTGGGACCTAGCACCAGATAAAAGCAGGAAGACCAGGAAAGAACAGACACGGGACATTGGCTTAGCTTTGTTACTGTATCACGTCCTAACAGTGATGGACTTATCTAAGCATTGAGTTATAGGTGCCTGGGTAATGGTTTGATCAGACCCTGAAGCTTCAAGATGAGTGGCCTTTTCACGACCAGCCCTAACAAGCAGAATTTCACTCAAATCCTGCCAATGATAAGAGATCCCTCCTGAGAAGACTCCCAGATGAATCTAGGGCAAATTAGAGCTCAACATTGTGTTACTCTGGGATTCCTACCTAGCTCGGTGCCTGAGCTATGACGTACTGGACAAGAAGTCATCAGATCTCATTCATAGAGCAGAGTGAACACGAGCCACAGGGTTGTTCTTCCCCCAGGTGACTGTATGGGGCGGAGAGCACATTCTATCAACCATTCTTTTTCAAGAATCACAACCCCTTACAAGATTCTCAATGTCTATTCTAAATATATGTTTAGACATATTTTTTTAAATATATGCCCCAAAATGCCTTTGCTATGAGAACATCTCATTCCAAGTACTGTTTCCCACACTGATTTTGCAAATATATTCAATGTATATTTTATTTTTTAAGTTCATCTGGAAGACTAAATACATGAGAAAACAAATGCATCACATTTGCCTACACCCCCTACAAAAGAGAATATAAACTTGTAGACTTGTAGTAGTTAAATATGAAATATATTCTAATTAAAAAGATTTTTTGGTTTTTTTGGTTTTTTTTTTGCTTTTTGTTTTTTTTTTTTTTTTTTTTTTTTTTTGGTGGTACGGGGATTCCTGGAAACCCTTCTACCTCTGGGCTACATTCCCAGACCTATTTTTTTAAATATTTTTATTTGGAAATAGGGTCTCTTAAGCCAGCGCGGCTGGCTTTGAACCTGCGCAATCCTCCTGTCTCCGCCTCCCAAGCGTGGGGATTACAAGCGTGTGCCACCATGCCCAGCATAAAAAGGTTTATAACTTTGTATATATACACATTAGAGTGGCTGAAATCAGTGATAATATATTGGGATGACTGGCTAACAATGTGGAGGGGAGGAAGTTATCCCTTACGCTTTGCAAGGATAAATTTCAGATGGACAAATGACTTCGCTCCTAAAAATGAGAATGTAATTTACTACAATATGGTTAGGTAAAGAAAAACATGTATGACCATATCAAGTGTAAAGCCAGGCATGGTGGTGCACACTCACAATCCCAGGGTTTGAGAGGATTAGACTGGAGGACGGTGGTTCGCAGACAGCCTCAGCTGCTTAGTGAGGCCCTTTGTAACTCAGTGAGACCCTGTTTCAAAACAAGAAGTCAGGCTAGAGGTGTAGCTCAGAGGTCGAATGCCCCTGGGTTCCATACCCAATACCGCAAAATAAGTAAAAATAATAAAGCTTCACACCATAAACCTGAAGGTAAATTATCAACTGGAAAAATTTAATTTACTAAAAGTACATGCTACTACCATGTAAACAGCTATTATACATTAAGAACACAGCTCACAATAGACAGGCAAAAGTGTATTAAGTAGAAAGACAACTCATGAAAGCTGCGATACACGCTAACAAGCTCAATCTCACTACTGAAATACAGAACGAAGATCAGACTGGCAAATGGAAAAAGGTTAACGTAACTCATGGATATCTTACAAGTAAACATTATGTGGCTGTAATACACATTGACGGTTCCTGTTTTGGCAAAATGTTTCCTAAGACTTTTTTTATTTTTATTTTTTTATTTATTATTTTTTGGTGGTACTGGGGTTTTTGGAAACCCTTCTACCTCCAGACTACACTCCCAGACTTGTTTTTTATATATATATTTTGAAACAGGGTCTCTTACGCCAGTGCGGCTGGCTTCAAACCTATGCGATCCTCCTGTCTCCGCCTCCCAAGCGTGGGGATTACAAGCATGTGCCACCACGCCCAGCTTTTTAAGACTTTAAAATGCGCACAACTTTGACCTCAAAACTATAGCTAGGTGCAGGTTCGTAGCCAGCCACACTGGCTTAAGAGTCCCCTGTTTCCAAATAAAATATATAAAAATAGGTCCAGGAGTGTAACCTGAAGGTAGAAGGGTTTCCAGGAACCCCAGTACCACCAATACATACATACATACATACATACATACATACACACACACACACACACACATATATATTATATATTATATATATAATCTTCACACCATAAACCTGAAGGTAAATTATCAATGGGAAAAAATTTACTAAAAGTACTAAAATTAAGGGGGAGTGGGAAATACCAAAAACTTAATTTACTAAAAGTAAAAGTATATATATATATATTTATATATATGAATTAAATTCTCCAATATACATTTACGAAGATGTTCCCTAGCATAGTGTTTATGAATATATTTATTACATCTATAATGCTGACAAGTTAGGACTAGCGTTTATAAAAGAGCAATGAGTAAAATATACTATGAAGCCATTAAATATGATGGTTAATTGAAATCATCAATATCCATGGAACATGTCTACTATAATTTCTCTTGCCCTGGGTGTTGAACCCAGGAGCATTCTACTTCCGAGCTATACCCCAGCCCTTTTATTTTGCAGCAGGTTGTTTGTAAGTTGCTCAGGCTAGCCTCAGTTGTGATCTTGTCTTAGCCTCCCTAGTACTTAGATCACAGTCCTGCTCCACCCTACCCTGCCACACAATCGTTTTAGATGAGAACATTAAGATGTATGTTATGAAAAAAGTATGGGGTACTTACTGATGAGATTAATGACGAGCTAATACTTGTCTTGCTTTTATTTAACTTCTTCTAAAGAACATTCTTTGCAAATAAAAATTATACAATTAAGACCAAGACATGTCTGCAATTTAATGCTTAGTCTTCTGTTCAATAGTAAGATACTCATAAAATTTGCAAATACTTTTATTGCTCTACAAATATGACTAAGTATTTATCTATTTTAATTTCCTTCATCTAATTAACTTCATTGTTGAAACCATCAGTTTTATTTTAAGTATGCCCCCTATAAGAGGTAATATTTTCCTCCAGTGGATAGCCTACTTATAAGCCAACTTCAGAAGCAGTAAATCATGCTCTTTGGAGTGAAATTAAGGGGGAGTGGGAGATGCCAAGAACCATCTTCAAACTCATACAATTACTCAATATACACCATGAACACTTTGGCTTGCAGGTTAATCAAGCATGGCACTGCTGATTTTTCTTAAAAGCAAAGCAATCACAGTTCTGAGACCTGTCAAATGGATAAATGGTAAAGCAAAGAATAAATCCCTCAGAGGAATTGACTTCCAGAAAGTCAATGATTCAATGGTTTGGATTATGAACTGGTGCGATGGTAGAAAACGACCAACACAGTCTATGGAAACCTGGCTTTCTATCTGTATTGGGGGTTGAACCCAGGGGTGTTCTACCTCCAGTCCACTCCCCCAACCCTTTTTGTTTTATTCTTAAACAGCTGAGGCTGGCCTCCCAAGTACTAGGATTGAGGACACAAACTACCATACTTGGCTCAAAAATTCATTTTTATCACAGCTGTACCACTGACTAGCTAGGCAAATTCTCAGAAGCTCAAGTTTCTGGACCTTCATTTCTATACCTGAAAGCATACTAAACAGTAAGGAAAATCATTGTTTGAGGATACAAACACAAAATTAGGCTGTGTGCATATGTGTGTGCGCGCGTGTGTACATGTGTGTGGGAGCATGCATGCACGTGCGTGGTTGTGCATGTGCGCACTCGCGTTTTGCTAGGGACTGGATCCAGGTGCATTCTACCCCTTAGCTACACCCCCAGACTTATTTCGTTCATGTGTGTGGGAGCATGCGTGCACGTGCGTGGTTGTGCATGTGCGCACTCGCGTTTTGCTAGGGACTGGATACAGGTGCATTCTACCCCTTAGCTACACCCCCAGACTTATTTCGTTCTGAATCAACAGGTAAAGTTTCCATGGCTAGCCAGGTATGGTGGCACAAGCCTGTAATCCACGACAGGAGGCTCGCAGATTTGAGGCTAGTTTCACCAACTTAAAGGTGCTACGTGACTTAGTATTTCAAATTATAAAGAACTATAGGTGTGGCTCAGATGCTGCCTTGGGTTTAATTCCTAGTGCCAAAACAAAATTCAATTGAAACTTACGTGGCCTATGCCAATAGCTAAGTGCAGACATGCGTCCCCCTTCTGGTCTTCATACAGTGCTACCATTCATCCACTAGCCTAACACTGAAATAGGCCCACTCCCCAGAGGCCCCATCTTAACATGTCTGCAGAGACAACTAACTCACGGGTAAACTTCATCTGCCTTCCCACACTTCATCTAACTCTGGCCTGGATTGTCCCAGCCCTGCCTCACACTCAAAGGCCTTATCCCATCCAGGAGAGGCAGGAGCCTCTGGACCTATTCCGTACTCCAAAGCCCCGCTTCTTCAGAGCATCGCAATTGGAGGGGACATTCCAACCAGAGGATCCTCCACCTGGAGTGTGAAGACACGCCCTAGATCTAAGCACTGAATGTTCTCACTTGAAGAGCTCAAAAAAGTCTTCAAAAATACAAATAGTAAAAAGTAAAGGAAGTCTACTAAGGGCAAGAAGCATAGGAGATTGGTATTTTAGTTAAAGGTACAATAGTTCAAAAAAGTTGAGATTTTATACAGAATTCAGTAATATTGCATTATAAAGTTTTCCACCATTTACACACCCATGTATTTATTGTGTAGAGTTAACAGTTATCTCCAGTGTAGAAATTATTTCACCATCTATATGTTCATCCAATCATCACACTGGACACCTTGAATAGCTAACAATTTTATTGACCTATTACACCTTGAAGCATTTTTGTGTGTCTGTGGTTCTTGGGATTGAACCCAGGGCCCTTCTACCTCCAAGCTACATCCCCAAACCTATTTTTCAAGCACGTTCTCATTAAGATGTGGAGGAAAGCTGAGAAGTTTTAATATGGCATTTCCACAATCATCCCCATCTAACCAAACATAAAAACATCAAGTGCATACTGCTCAGCACTTCCAGTTCAAACACTACATTATTCAAGCATTTTTCGGAACAAGTCACATTGCCTATGCATCTTAACATCCTCTTTGTCATGGAGTAGAGCGCTTCTATTGCAGAAAATACGCGCACACTTCCACACTGAAGGACGCCACTCAGCAAGCTCCATTAGCATAAGGACATTTTACAGGATTCCCAATTGCCCCTATTGTCAGCAAGCTGCAACGTCAGCCACGTCCATAGTCAAAGCACCTGTTTTTGTCTCTGGCTCCCTGGAAACTAGAGACAACCTGGAAATGATTAGATACCCCCCACACATCTTAATCTCTTCAGACCAAAACAACCTTGACAGGGAGCTGCCTCGCCCAACTCTTGCATGCCAACCTAGCACCAGCCCACCCCGGTGGTCCTGTTGGCTGGAGCCATGTGGTCTCACCTACAGCAAATCTGAACTTGGGTACTTATCTTCAAAGAGTCCCATCTAGGAAATAAAAAACACGAAGAACCGTTTACAGGCTACTATCATTTTGTTGTTATGCACCAAGCTGAAAAGATGCATTTGAGAATCTGGGGATTCTACCAGCAGTATCTTAGTCTACTTTGTGCTGCCTGACACTGGGTGGTTCATAAAGAGCAGAAATTTATTTTCCCAGCGTTTTAGAGGCAGAGAAGTCCAAGATTAAGTTATGAACATATCATCTGGTGAATGTCATCTTGTTGGGTGCCTACCTGGCAAAGGGTTAAAAAGCCCAAGAGGCAAGGTACTGGCAGAGGCCTTTTGTTAAAAGCCTTAATCCAAGGCTGGGGGACCCTTAGGACCGAACCATTTCTTAATGGCCTCACTTCTTAATGCTACTGCTTTGGCAATGCTTAAATTTTGGACCCCTCAAAACACTCCAATTTTAACACATTCAAACCATCGCAAGTGGCCAAGAGGCCGTTTTCTTTAGGCCATGTTATGAATGTTTGGAAAGGATGATTGTAAGTTCGATAAACTGATGAAGTATTTTGTAAAAATAGAAAAAAACCCTGCTTCCTGTAATAGCTAAGACCCATAGAACTCATCACTGAGTCTTTCAAATGTCTGGCATCGTCAATGAAGTCAAACTGCCCAGTTGAATGTCCAGTTGTGGATTGGCAGGTGCTTGATTCAGGGCTTTCTGAGTAAATGAATGAGAGTTATAACAGCTAACCAAAACTACACTGAGTGCACTCAAGTCCAGTTACAATGACAATCTTAAAGTATACAACTGGTAAGTGCTAGAGGCTGCAGGACGTTAGTAACTCATACACTATTGGTGGGATGGGAAATACAACCACTGCGGAGATCAGTATCAAAATTCCTCAAATAACTAAGAACGGAGTCACCCCATGATCCAGCCATACCACTCTTTGCCCTATTCAAAAAAAAAAAAATTAAAGTTTGAGTACTATAATGATACATGGGTATCCATGTTTATAAGCAACATAGTTCACAATAACCAAATTTGGTACCAACATAGGTGTCCATCAACAGAAGAAAATATGGTTTATACATACAGTGGGAGTTTAATTTGGCCATAAAAGAAAAAATGGTGTCATTTGTAGGAAAATGGATAGAGCTTGAGAACATTATTCCAAGAGAAATCAGCTGGTCTCAAAGGTTTTTTTTTCATGTTGAAGCACAGGACAAAGGAGGAAAGACAGACTTCAAATAAATGAGATAAAACCAGAATAGCAGAAGAACCAGTACAAAAAGGAACTGGGCAAATTAGGGTTTAGGAAGGAAGCAGGTCAAGTAACATTTTGTTCACATATAAAGCCCCTGGGTTCCATCCCCAGTACCACAAAAAAGAAAAAGATCAGTATTTAATATTAACATAGATGTAGAGGGAGGAGCAGGGTAAGTGGGATGGGATATGGAAGGAAATAGACCTATCACGTGGACATCACAAACGTGATCACCATCTCATACTGTGTAATTACAATGGGCCAGCAGAGTTACTTTAAAAAAATAGCTCAATGAACACAACCTGCAGAGTTCACAATAAGGGAACAAATTTGTAAGCCCACACACAGGTATACGAGACCGCATCATCTGGAATTGAAGTTACAGGATCAAATTAACAGCATGATGAACTTACGGTACCAGCATTTGAAAACCTGTCCATTATTGCTGTGCTCATACAGACCATAACCACACATATACTCAAGTAGAAGTGGAATTAGAGTACATTTTGGAAGCTATCTTTCAGATATTTTTCATTGTGCTTTTTATATATTCTTTCATTGATGCATTGTTATCCGTCACAGTGAGGTTCAAAGCAATAAACACATGTATCCTACCCAACTACCCCCTTTCTCCATGCGTATTAGTGAAGTTGGTAGTGATACCTCCACATGTGGACATAGTATTGAACTGTTTTTAATCATTTCTCCTCTATTCCTCCCTCAATCTCCTATACTATTCTATTCATCTCTTATATAACCTCCCTTCTGCTTTCCTCTCTAGTTTCTACAGATTAAAGAAAACATGACCCTTGATGTTCTCAGACTAGCTGATCTCACTTATACCCTCTAGTTCCATTGATTTTCCTGAAAACTGCACAATTTTGTTCTTTATGGCCAAGTAAAATTCCAGGCACACATTTTTCTTTATCCGTTCATCTGTTGGACACCTGGGTTGGTTCCCTAGTTTGGCTATTGTCAGACTCTGCTACTTTAAACATGGATATGCCTGTGTCACTGTATTACTAATTTTTTCAAGGTAATCCTTTATTAAGCATCTCACTTAGAAGGGGATAGGATTCGCACTATTTTCCCCTCCTGTCCACTTTTTCTCCTCCCTCTTACCTCCCACTATCAGTGCTAAAAAATGAGAGCAAAGAACTTTAAGAAAATCACCGCAGAAAATGGCTAGCATCAGAATCTGAGTAAGAACTGTTCCAATCTCTTGTTTTTAAAATTAAACTACATGTGTCATTTGTGAAAGAAATGAACTGGGGGGGGGATTTTAATTAAGGTAAGTGATCATTGAATCTACTCCAAACATTCAAGGGCTCTTAATCAAGAAGGGGTGGGAGAAGGGCTTTCCCTTAGAACTGGCTGGCAAATAAATACCAGCAGAGTACCCAACACAATCACATCTTACACATACCAACTTGGAGGAAAACTAATGCAATGTCTAAGTGAATACTAAGTTTTGAAGGATGGCACAAAAATAGTTTCCTATGTATCACAACACTCAGAATAGCCAATGGTATCCTTAGGATACTGCATCCACGTTCTCGTTTACCCCATCTTTTCCCAACTTCTCCATTAACATTGTATATTTACTCTCACATTCACCAGCAGCTGTCCTAAAACATGTCAGCCAAACTGATATAGCTAATTTACTAATTTGGCTCTTGATTCATTAAGTCAGATAAGATGAAATAGTTCAGATCGAATGGTACTTATCGAACTAATCCTGAAATGGACCTTTCTGTCCCCCTGACAGAACACTAGCCTGCCCAAGTCGGTCATAGCTCACAGTCCAGTCCACAGGGAAAAGAAAACTGCAGCCTCCACACCTGTTACCCAGTGATAATTCCACATACAAAGTCACGTGATGGTGGGCAGGAGAGACAAGAAAAATGTAAATCCCAGCTTGTAGAAAGGGGCTCCCCAAAACTATTGTCAACAGCGAACCTGGGGCTAATCATTTCATTTCCAATATATCGAGCTTATACAAAAAGACATCCTACCCACACCTGCCTGCCATTTCCCTACCAGGGATAGATAAACACAAATGAGATTTCACAGCAAGACTTGTAGCTATTTCAGTGACAATTGACAAGCGTGCATTGCGTCTCATGTCACAAATCAACGTATCTATTCAGAACTACTAGGGGGAAACCAGACAGCTGTCAGGACCAACTTCTGCCAGTGCAGTAAGACAAGTCACACCAAGGGCAGCGTCAGGCCTCAAACTGACACTAATGGACTGCAGAAGTTAACAGGCACCCACTCAGCTTCATTTCTCCATCTGGTTTCTAGCAAGGAAGGCAACGACAGACACAGGTCAGATGTCATGGGCCAGTCATTTGTGGTTTTTTGCTCAAAAGAGGCCTAACATTCAAGAACTCTGAGGAAGTGATACTCTGGTGTTTCCGCTCATGAACAAACATCATCATCTTTTCACAAATGTTATCCTGTGAGAAAAAACATGTGAGAAGGCCAAGCAAAAGAAATAGGAAGAATCCACTTCGGGAACTTGCCATACAAGAGTCTCACACAGTTGGCACTTCCAAGGGCTGCTACCCTAGCCCGGCCACTACATCACTATCAGTTGATGGGATCAAAACTAACAGATGGCTTAGCATTGGCAATTTCTGGGAAAATTCAGATTCCTGTTAGCCAAAGTCTAAAAAAAAAAAAAAAACACTCAGCATTACGTATTACCAGAAACATACGATGATGTTTCCCAAGCTGACTGTCCTCTTTTGAAGGAAAGTATAAACCCGGAGTTATCAATTTTACTCTAGGTTATTAAAATTATGCCCCTGGATGGCAAAAGTCATCACTATAAAATTTGCAAATTTTCCACTTATTTTCTTATTAGTATCTATTGCCACATCACTAAATACTGAGGGGAAGATTTAAAGGATAACATTGAACGTAGGTGACAAAGAATAAGAACAAAACTAGGAATAATGAGGCAGCGTTGCATACTGGAGCCAGACTTAATCCTAGCTCCACCCCTCATCAGCTGGGTGGCAATGGTAAATCAGTCTCTTTGGTTTCCTTATTAAAAGGATTCACAGGGGCTCAAAGAATCCTGAGAACTAATCCCACTCTGATATTCTGTATTAATTTTTGTCCAAGAATTGCTTTACACTATTTTAGTTTTTTCGAAGAATTCCTTGCTTATATCCTAAAAAGCGAAATTTCCTCGAGTGAACGACAACTTGTATTTCATACGTTCTGCAAGACCCTACAATGTGTTAGGCATGAAGTTCACAAATTGATCATAATGAAAAATCTGTTAGTATTTTTATGTCATTGACCTGGATTCTATTATGTTTTTAGGATAAATGAAGACAACCTGGTCGACTTGGTTTGACTGTATTCTTCAGGTAGTTGGGATCCATTTATTCAGAAGATATGTCAAACTTTCCTTCTATACTGATTTTCTCTATCTTTTCATGTTTTTCAAGGCTCCAATGAGTCCTGTGTTTCAAAATAATTGCTAAATCCAAGGAAGAAAATATCTGCTACTTATTAGACTATTTTCTCTTTAGAGCAGTGAAGGTCAAAATCCAAGAAAAGTACTGCTGATTGAAAACCTATTCACATTTCCAATATTTTCAGTACTAAAAGCTATTAGAGAACATGGAAGACTTCCTTATTAATGCTGTAAGACAATATAGCTCACAATAAGGAAGCCCAAGAACAATACTCCCAAAATCAAACACTATACTAAAATGTATTTTATGAAGATCATTTAAAGGATAACTCAAACTCCAAGAATTAGACAGCACACATATTTAATGGAATTGATTTTAGATGGCAATACCTTTGCATAATGACAATGCCCAGCTCAACACTTGTTTAGATTAAGCACTAATTGTCTTAAAGTAATAAAAGTACAGTTATTATTGATGGGGACAATTGGTTCATTTCATTTTCGGACAATTTAATCACAACTGACTTCTTTCTGCAATGCTTTCTGGAAACCACTCTATCAGAACTCTGAAATGCACAGACATGACCTGGACCTTCTCATCACCTCTGAAAACTTTTCTAAAATGTTATCCTCTTCCTTACCATTATCCTCAACCTTACCATTTTCATTAAATCCCTATTAAAATTTTGTTCAGGTGCGTCAGACCACTTCCTGGTTTGCTTCATTCCTTACGCCACAACCCCTACCTGTGACTTATCAAATCAAAACCATTTTCAAACAGAAAACTTGCATTGTTAGATCAATACACAGGCCTGAATTCCTGCGTTCTATCCAACTTCAGCTATGGAGTTCAACTCTATCAAAATGACAAGAGTCTGCTTTAAACAGAACTATTACCAAGGAAATTTTAAGTACAGAGTAGCCTGTGTACCATTCCATTCTACTTCCTAGTCCCTTAGCAATAGCTTGAGTTTCCACTTTAAGCCCTCTATTCAATCCCTACCGCCCTATTCCTTTAAGATAGTATCACCTCTCTTCCTTTTATCAATGCCAGGATAAATCCTCATAACTGCCCCATATAAGCACATCCTACAGAAATTTCTTCAATTAATCATATTGGTTCTTTCTAATGTGGTAAGACTGGTCAAATCTTATCTGAAAGTCTTTGCCTCACTATATCAATGTTATATGATTACATAGTGAAGGATATGTATAAGAAAAAAATGAAGACCAGTTCAATAAGAAAATATATTTAAATTCACACCAATTTATTAAAACTCCATAAAACTGGGATGAATGGAAACTTCAACTTCATTAAGTATATCAAAATCCTACAAAAACATGATTAATGTCCACTTTTTAACTACTGCTAAAGAGGCCTATACTAAGGATTTGAGCTACCAATGGGACACGACAAAGAGAAGGTATGAAAATTACAGAAGACTTCCATCCAGGAAGATGGCGACCCAGGGAAGCAGCACCTACCAGTCCTACTGACACCCCATCTCCATTGCCTTAAAAACAGCGTTCCTACAAAAGCCAGAAAACACAAATTTCAGAACAAAGGCAGGGGAAGAAGTCTAGAACACCAATCTAAGAGCAGAGAAGAGGCCTACCCGCCTCGTGGCTGCCACGGTGACATCTTTCCTCATAGCACCCGCTCCAGAGATGAACAGGACAATCACCAAAGACTTGCAGTAAATAGCTGCAGATCACTGAAATTGTCAGTTTCTCCTGTGCAAACATCAGCTACAACTTGAAGCAGAGAAGGCCTAGCTCACCACGCCCTCCAGAAATTCAGACCAGTGCTCAGCAATACTGTAAGGGAAGCCGATGTCCCCATGGGAAAATACCCAAGCACAGTGCACCAAGAAACTTGCACAGCCACAAAAAACTGAGTCTAAGACCTTGTGGTCCAACCTGGTGAAGGTGAGGGTTGAATCTGCTGTTGGACGTAACAGAGGCTCAGACAGACTCGGGCTCTGCATCAGTGCAAGGTATGGGGGAAGACCCACACTTAACACTAGATCCAACTAATAGGATCTCTGGACCACCAGATTATCTAATCACGGTTAACAGGAAGTTAGACCAGTCCTACCCTAGCTGTGCAGAAAAGAGACTTAGATTAAGTTTGGTCTCAGAGGCTCCTGCCACCTATGGAGGTGGGGAGAGGCCAAGATGCCACATCTATGGAAAACGTAGAGGGTTATCTCTGCTTAACATTAGATCCAGTCCCATTGTTACCAGTCATCTGCATAGACTGAGAAAGACTCAACCAGGCTTGCAGCAGAAGAGGTGCCAGTGGCACTCAGTGTCTGCAAAGAGACTGCAGAGGCCCAGTCGGCTGAATATTCATATGCTTGTACAGGTGCATTATTTTGTTTTGTGTTTATGTGTATGTTTGAGTGCTCTATTCCGAACCTCTCCCAAGCTTCTTCCCTTGTACGTAGATCATCTCTTCTCTCCATCCTTTTCTCTATTCTTTTCTCTTTGTCTTGCATTAAGTCCACTTCATACCACAATACTAAAATCTCTACATTGGTTACTAGAATACTACTATTCACTGTCTCTCATCTCTACTATATCCTACCCTACCAAACTCATACTCTCCTATTTGATCTGTGGCTGTACACTATTCCTGACTTTACAACTTCACTTCCCTCCTCAACCTTCGCTGTTGAATAAACACAACTTGCCCTTGGATATACCAGCTGTCACCGAGAGTTTGAGAGAAATCTACCAAAATCAACAGATACAAACTTCTGAAATCATGAGTAACAAAGAAGCCATGAGCCCCCCAACACAACAACAGAACCTGACAAAGTGCAGAGATTTGCAGAAGGTCAAATCATGAATGAACTGTAGAAATACAGGGCTTCTAAGAATTTAGAAAGAATCTGAAAGAAATAGAGGATGCAACCGTTGAAGTTAAGGCATCAATTCAAACTATAATCAATTAGACCACACTGCAGAGTAGAATCTTGCTCCTAGATGATCACTCCAAAAATGAATACATAGTATATAACTTAGAACAATTCAATAGCATGAATTGAACATTTAAGAAATATGAGCTCATTTTAAAAGCTAGCCTAAGAATAATTGACATAGAAGAACAAATAGAAGGTGAAACCAAAGGGAACAATCTTTTCAAAGTAATATCAAAAAATTTTCCAAACAGAACAAGAGGTTGATAGTTACAGGAAACTTATAGAACATCCTTTGGACAAAAAAAAAATCAGAAAAGGTTCACCATGCCACATAATAGTCAAACTGACCAAGAATCCAAGAAGAGAATCATCAAGGCAACAAAATACCAAGTGACATTCAGAGCCAAACTAATTAGAATCACTGCAGACTTCTCAAACCAAGTCATGAAAGCCAGAAGGGCCTGGAGTAACATTCCATGCTCTGAAAGAAAGCTAGCAGCCAAATATTTCCTACCCAGCAAAACTCTCTCAAATTAGATAGGTAAATAAAAATATTCCATAATAAAAAAACTGAAGGAATTTGTGTTTTCACAACTAGCACTAGAGAAAATACTCAGATATTAAATGTAAAGTAATGCACACTAAAAGCAGAGAAACAAATTTCCACCCAGCAAACAGCTAAGCAATGAACACTGCCTTAAACAGAAGTTAAATCTCAATACGTTAGGAATTAAACATCTCTCACACTGAATATAAATGGCCTCAACTCCCCAATAAAAAGATAAGGTGGTAAAATGGATTAAAAACCAGAATCTGTCTCTCTGCTGCCTGCAATAAACACCTTACAAGATAGTCACAAACTAAAAGGGGTGGATCAAGGTAATCCATGCCAATGGAACTCGAATACCAGCAGGAGTAGCAACTGTAATATCAGACAGTCAGACTTCAAGCCCAAGCTTATTAAAAGACAAAGCAGGTCATTTATTACTGGTAAAAGGAACAATCCAGCAAGAGGAAATGATAGTCAACATTTATGCCCCAAACACAGGTGCAGCTTTTGTAAAACTGACATTAAGTCACACACAGTCCTAACACATTAATACTAGGAGACTTCTTCAACACCCCTATCAGTAGACCAATCTTCTCAATCAAAGGTTAGTAAAGATGCCTCAGACCTAAATAATACCAACCAAATGGACCTATTAGACACATAGAATATTCCACCCAATTACAGCAGAGTTCATTTTTCTCAGCTGCTCATGAAACCTTATCCAACATATCACACCCTGAGCTACAAAGGGAGCACTAGCAAATTCAAAAAAATGTGACATTTTCCTGTGTCTTTTCAGACCATAATGAAACTCAGTATCAACTGTAAGACCCAATGAAGCCACAGTAAACATGCGGAGAGTGAACATCACACTGCAGAAGAATGGGTCATAGAATAAATAAGGCATAAAATAAAATTTCTAGAAACAAATGTATCAAAACCTCTGGGACACTTTGAAGGCAGTATTAAGAGGAAAATTCAGAGCACTTAGTGCCTACAGAAGAACAGAAAATCAACAAATAATCTACTGACACCTAAAAGACCTTGAACAGAAACAGTCTAAACCTGAAGGCAGGAAATTAAAATCAGCAGAAAACAAAGTGGAAATTTTTTTTTAAATACAGGAAGTCAACAAAATCAAAAGCTGGTTTCTTGAAAAAACATTAACCACTAGCCAACTTAACCAAAAATAGAACCCAAATTATAAAGAGATAAAGGAGATAATCCTCTGGATTTCTACACTGTCAGTGGCATTATCAGAAACTACTTTGAAAAACTATACTCCAACAAAATGGAAAATCTGGAAGATTTTGACGAGTTTCTAGATAAATACAACCTTCATAAACTGAGTCAAGATACAGAAAATTTAAACCAATAGCAAAGAGATTGAAACACCAATAAAGAGTTTACCAAAGAAAGGCCAAGATCAGATGGTTTCTCAAGTGAATTTTATAAAACCTTTATAGCAGAGCTACTCCCGATACTCAATTATATTGTGAAATAGAAATGGAACTCTCCCCAATATAGTATATGAAGCCAGGATCACATTAATACCAAAACCAAATAAAGACAGCTCAAGGAAGGAAAGCTACAAGTCTTTATCATTGATGAACTTGGATGCACAGCTGCTAAAGAAAATACTAGCAACACGCATTCAAAATCACATCAAGAAAATGATATACCATGACCAAGTAGGGTTCATCCCAGAGATGCTAGGCTGGTTTAACATTTGAAAATCAACCCATGTAATTCATCACAAACAAAACCAAAAACAAAAATTGTATTATTTCAAATAGACACTGAAAAGCATTGATAAAATTCAACATCCATTTATGCTAAAAAGCACTGCAGAGAATCAGTATAGAAGAAACTTACCTCATCATAAAGGCAATCTACAATAGGCCCACAGACAACATATTAAATGGGGAAAAACTAGGAGAATTCTGCCTCAACAGAGGAATAAGACAAGGATGTTCATTGTCACTTTTCAATTTAGTATGTAATGTAGCCAGAGCAATAAGGCAAAAATACAAATATGGGAAAAAACTATTTGCAGATGACATACTAAGAAGATCCAACCAACCAAAAGGCTTATAAAACTGAAAAAAAATTCATCATGGTGTCTAGATACAAAGTCCATCTTAATAAATCGGAAGCCTTTCTGTATACCTACCATAAATTCACTAAGAAATCCAGAAAACACTTCTGTACTCAGGAGACCCCCCATAGGTACCTAGGAATAAACTTAACCAAGGAGGTAAAAAGACCTTTGTAATGAAAATTATAAAATATTGAAAAAATAGAAGACGGCCTTAGAAGATGAGAGGATTATCCATGTTTATGGATAGGCAGACTATCAAAATGGCCATACTACCAAAAGTGATCTACAGATTCAACGCAATACCCATTAAGTTACCAAGGTCATTCCTTACATAGAAAAACTGGCCCTTAATTTGCAACAAAAAATCCAGAATAGCAAAAATAGCTCTCAACCACAAAAGCCATTCAAGGAAGAATCACAATACCCGACTTTATTCTTTAGCTGGAAACAAACAGGGTCTCGCTAAATTGCTGAGAGCCTAAGTAGCTGAGGCTGGCTTTGAACCTACACAATCCTGTCTCAGCCTCCCCAGTACTGGGATTACAAGAGTGTGCCACCACACTCGGCTAATATATGACTTTATACTACTAAGCCATAGCAATAAAAACATGGTACTTACACAAAAACAGATGAATAGATGAGTCAAATCTGCACCTTTACAGCCAATTTATTTTTGACAAAGAGGTCAAAAACATACACTGGAAAAAAAGATAACCTCTTCAACAAATAGCATTGGCGAAACTGGTTAACCCTATGCAGAATAGAAATAAACACCATTTATTGCACAAGAGTCCATTCAAGATGGATCAACGACTTGAAAATTAGACCAGAGACCTCGAGGATCCTTTAATAGGGCATAGTTTTAACACTCTAACACACAGGCACAGATAAAAACTTTTTCAAGAAGACCCAATGGCACAAGAAACTAAAAGGCAAATTATGTGGGATTGCATTAAACAGAAGAACTTCTGTACAGCAAAGAAACTGTCAAAAACCTGAACCGAGAGCCAACAGAATGGGAGAATTTTGCTGCCTACTCCTCCGATAGAGGACTAATATCTAGACTATACAGAGAACTCAAGAAATGCAGTACTAAGAAAACATAACCCAATCAAAAAATGGACAAGTCAACTAAATAGACTTCATGAGAGAAGGAATTTAAGTAGCCAATAAAAGCATGCATATTAAAACCCTGTGAAAAGCACCAAGTCATACCATAAAATACGCGGAGATGATTATCACTATTTAAAAGCCACAGAAACATTCTGTGAATTTTATTTTAGTCAGGTCACCCAACTCGACAATTTTAAATTCTTTCTTGAGCTAAGTATTTTTGATATGGCAGAAATGACAGTAAGCATAATTAGTATATTAAAAGCCAACCAAAAAAGGCATTTCACTCGGCATTTTAATACATTGAGTTGTTTTTAAGCTGCCATTTATCTGACACTCAGTTCATGTCTTATTAAGAGAAACATACTGCTGTGTTGTCCCTGAAAGACTAGCCTCAAAATTGGAAAAACGCATGAGTTCCTTTCAGTAACTTCAGTACCACACGACTTTCTACCACCAAGAGATTTTAAGACAACTAGATATCTGAAAGCTAAATCAAGATTTTTCCAAGGCATTGTTTTGGCAGTAACATAGTTCAAATGTGGGCAGTTAACATTTCCTCAGTGCCCACTATTTGCCAGCTATTACGGTAAGTCCTCATTTATTCCTCAGATCTACACAATGAAAGGGGAACCATCTTTTATTGGTGAGTCAAGAGGCATAATATCAGATTACGTAATGACTTCAGAGCCCAGCCCATCTAGTGTCAAATGTGGTATTTTTAGTCATTGTACCACACTACATACACAGATCTACGCAAAATGCCAAGTAATGTGTTCCAGTTAATGTACAGGAAAGATTGAGGGGAACAAATCTAACACTGGTTTTTTCTACTTGCCAAGATGTTGGGTGAAATCAACTTTCATTTTAAGAACTTTTGTGTTCTGTTTTTACAAGCTCTATGCAGTGAGAAAATTCACCACTTATGTCCAAACACGGGGATGTTTGTTATCCCTGTATTTGAAGATTACAGCCCAGTACACCTCCTGCTAGTCCTCAGTCATTCCTTTATTCTAGACCTCTCCCCTTGTCCAAGTTTTTGCCCTATGTAATTTCATTTACCTGCTTTCAACTAAGGACTGACAAATTATGTGGAAATTCTTAGAAGTATCACACACACTTTCAGTTGCTTAGCATTCAGAGCAGCACAAAGAAATTACACAGCGCCCCACCATGCCCCAGCCGGGAAGTGATTCATCCCTTTGTCCAGTGGGTCCACATCATTAATGCTACCAGCCTCTTGGTCACTCCGTGGTCGACTCAATTATCAGGTGCAATGTCTTCTGAATTACAATGCTCATGTTCAAGTAATCCTTTTACTTTATAATGGTGATGTATTTAAGTCGTGAAGTTGGTAATGTTTTATGATATGCCATTGTGTTTGCTGTTTTATCAAGTTATTGTGGTTCATCTTTCTGTACCTGATTAAATTTTATTCTAAGCCTAAATGCTTAGAGAAAGTTGTCTACATAGGGTTCAGTACCATCTACACTTCTAGGTATCCACGGAGGATATGGAACATACTCCCCTGTAGATTACGGAAAATAACTGTTTAATCTAGAAAGGCTTCTGTTCAAGACAATGGGAGGTTTGGATACCAGTAGCTGAAAAGTCTTCAAAACTTCTGGCTTCCCTGTCAGGCTCAAGGGGTCATAAACCTTCATTTCTCCAGAAAATAATTCTGAGCCGGGCGTGGTGGTGCACGCTTGTAATCCCTGCGCTTGAGAGGCTGAGACAGGAGGATTGCACGGGTTCGAAGCCAGCCTCATCTACTTAGTGAGGCTTTCAGCAATTTAGACCCCGTTTCCAAATAAAATATAAAAAAGGTCTGGGAGTATAGCCTGGAGGTAGAAAGCCTCTAGGTTCCACCCCCCAGTACCACCAATTAACAACAACAACAACAATTCTATGGCCCCTGCCAGCCCTCACAGATTCACTATGAAGGGTGAATGCAGGCCTGTCTTCTGGGACACGTGGATGGTCAGTAGTGGATTTTCTTAATGTTTTGACCTTAGCACCTCTAATGCTCTCGACACTGCCTGCACCTCTTGTGTATTCTGTTCTCTAGTTTCCTGGACTGGCCATTGCTACTCAGTACTTGCAGACCTACCAATCATGTAGTCTAAGGAAATGGACCACCAACACTTTGTGGACAGCATGTTGTCCAAATATAGCAGACAGTGATGCTCAGAAAGGGGCCTGGGAATAAATTCATTAGTAATGAATTTTTATTGACTGTGACTAAAAGAAATGCAACAGAAAGCTCTTCTCTTCGAGAATTCTAACACACGCTCTTGAGCCAGCCCCACCAGCGTCCTGCCTCAGAAAAGAGGAATTGCTGGATGCCATACAACTAAAATCATCTCCATGCTCTGCCAGCCACTACATCAAGGCCAAGAAAATTTGAATGCATTCCTGCAGGAGAAATATCTGAAAATGCAGAGAAAAGGTATTCCTAAGTCAATCTCCTTTTCAAGTGCTTTGATCAACACCAAGTACTCAACAATGTCAAAAAGCACGCCGCTTCCAGAAGCAACAAAGATGGTTAGAGATGTAATTCGAGTCATTAGACATTTGACTCCAGGAAAAAAAAAAAAAAACTTATCTTTTCATTAGAGGCTTCGTTTTTATTAAACTATTAGAAGCATGGTGAGGGCAAGAGTGACAGACGTTCCAAATTCAAGAAGGTGTTACGAGTCCTGAAGTCGGATTCTGTTTCAGGGTGTCTGGTAATACACTTGTGGTCTTTCTGTCAACCTGACACTTTGGGCACTAATAGAAAATGTGCCTCTCGTTTTCAGAGTGTCTGGAAAGTTATGTGAAAATGAGATGTAAGCGTAACTGCGATTTACAACTGCTTCTAGCCAAGGCCATTACTCAGTGCCTAGTGCTCAGGGAAGTACAGGTACTGATGAGCGGTGAACTCTGGTTTCCAGTGACAGTCATGACACGTGGCAGGGAGTCCCTCGAAAACATCAAGCACATTTAAAAGGCAGAGACAGGTCGCATTCAGAGCAACTCCGCACCGGTGTCACTCTGCCTGCGGATTCAGTATTTGAGACAGGAGTGGCCATGCTTGCTTTATGTTATATATACACACATGTATTTGCCATACTGGGGATGGAACCCAGGAGCGTTCTACCTCCGAGCTATAGCCCCAGCCCTAATTTTTATTCTTTATTTTGAAACCGGTCTCACTGAGTTGCAAAGGACCTCACTAAGTAGCTGAGGCTGTCCGTGAACCACAATCCTCCAGTTTCAGCCTCCGAAATGCTGGAATTACAAGCACGCGCCACCAGGCCCAGTTCAATCTACATTTTAGATGTCAAGTAACAATGCATGTAACATCTAGCATACCAGCCTAGATAATGCATATTTATGAGTATTTAGGAATTCATTTGAGGAAGTATATTCAAGAAAATTGGCCCTGTTTAAAATATATGAGCCGGGCATGGTAGTACACACTTGTAATCCCTGCGCTTGGGAGGCTGAGACAGGAGGATGGCACAGGTTTGAAGCTAGCCTCAGCTACTGAGGCTCTCAGCAACTTAGTGAGACCCTGTTTCCAAATAAAATATAAAATAGGTCTGGGAGTATAGGCCAGAGGTAGAAAAGCCTCTGGGTTCCACCCCCAGTACCACCAAAAATATATATATAGATATGGATGTGAGTAAATACACATTTGTGTGTGTGTGTGTGTGTGTGTGTGTATGCCAGAGACTGAACCCAGGGGCACCCTCTACCTCTCAGCTACACCCCCGGCCATATATTTTTAAGCAGGGTTTGTTTCTGAGTGTCTAGTTAAGTTGTCAAGGCTGTCCTTGAACCTGCAATCCTCCCCTCTCCGTCTCCAAATCCTGGGATTACAGCTTATAATAAACAGTCATGTGCTTCTGTACTCGACTTGTTGGCTGGAAATAAATGTCCTCTGCCTTCCTCCTCCACATTGTAAATATGATTTATGTCTCCCGTGATCTCCTGACTCCTGGGTAAAGGCTCTGCCTGAAGGCTAATTAACTGGCCTAGCAGTTGAACGTGCGGTTTCTTTCACAAGCGAGTTCACAGAATGGGATTACTAATAAGTGTATTAAAAGCTGTCAGGGACAGCTTTGTTCAGTCGAGAGCACAGGCTGTGGTAGCCAGAAGGACAGGGTTAGGTTCCGATCCTGCCCTAGTATGCCGCTAGGCCCTGACCAAGACAGCTTCCTTCCTGAGCCTCCTGCTGAAAACTGCCCCCGACTATTGGTCTACTTCACTGCAGGTGAAAAAACTCCCATAAAATTGAACAGGCCTCACCAGGATTGGAAATTCAGAAAATCACCCATGCTCACTCAAGGGATCTGACCCAGGAACAGAAAATATACCTGGGTGCAGTGGCCACACCTGTAATCCCAGTACTTGGGAGTCCGAGACAGGAAGATCGCAGGATTGAGGTCAGCACATAACTTAGCAAGATATTTCCAAACAAGTAGTATTTAGCTCAGATAAGACAGCCCCGGGTTCAAATCCTGGTGTCCAAGCCTGGGTGAAACTCAGTACTACACCCACATCCACCAAGGTACAAAATGTTATTCAACAAGAGAAAAAGCAATAGTAACTAGAGAGAACTCCAACTACCTACCTACCCTCTTCCTCTATCCAAATTTCTCCAGCAGCCACGTTTTATCTTATATTGTGAATTCGGGAGTTTTTATTTAAAACTGATATTTGCCCACAAGAATAATCCATCATTGTTTTTTTAATCATTGAATCCAATGTTAAAATTGTATCTTCATCTCTTGGAGCTGGGGACAGCATGTCCACAGCCTGCACAGCACAGTCTGATTGTGTCCCCCTTTTATCTAGCCCCCATCAGAACACCCGCTTCTCATTCGGAGCATCGTGCAGCAAAAGAAATGTTCTACAGCTAACGGCTCATGTTCTTGTTTAGACTAGAGAACAGCTTTGTCTGATCAAATCGGACAAAACAATTGCAGTCAAGATTCAAAGCAACCCCCACCCAATCTCCTGGGTATGGAACCCAGGGGCATTCTACTTGAGCTCCAGCCCCAGCTCTAATTTTTATTTTGAAAGAGGGTCTAAGTTGCAAAAAGCCTCACACTAAGTAGCTGGGGCTGTCCATGAACCGCGATCCTCCTGTCTCAGCCTCCCAAATGTTGGAATTACAAGTGGGCGCCACCATGCCCAGCTTCCTGGTATATTCCTTGTGGGGGGAAAAAAGATTCTTAAATTGTCAGAATAAGATCCCAGTAGATTAAAAAAAAAAAGCTGGAAGCCTCAGATTTTCTAATTTCAAAACATACAAAAAAGGACTTAAGACAACGTGATATTGGTTTAACGATCCAGATAGACCAAGGAAACACAAGAGTGCGCCCAGGAACACTATAGTATATGGTCACATGGCTTTCAACAGGGAAGACACGCACGGTCTCTAACAAAATGCTGAAAAAAAAAAAAAAAAAGAAAAAGAAAAAACCTAAGGCCAGGCATGGTGTTGCACGCTTATAATCCCCACGCTTGGGAGGCTGAGACAGGAGGATCACACAGGTTCGAAGCCAGCATCAGCTACTTAGTGAGACCCTGTTTCCAAATAAAATATAAGATAGGTCTGGAGGTACAGCCCGGAGGTAGAAAGCCCCTGAATTCCACCCCCCAATACCATAAAAAACCCTAAATATCAAGATAAACATACGAAGTAACAAAGCCCTTTCCTAATGCCACAAAAACTGACATGGAATGGGGTGAAGACCTAAGAACTAAAACAAGCTCCTGGAAGTTTCACATGTGTGCATTTGTGTGTGTGTGTATATATGAGTATAAAATATATGTGTTATGTATTTTTCCATATATGTATTTTCTCCATATGAATGTAGGTATATGAATAAAGCTGAAGAGCATTGGATTTGGCAACATTTCTTGGGTGTGATACTAAAACAAGCAACAAAAGCAAAAATAGAGTAGTGGGGCTGTAGCCAACTTAAAACCTCCCAATTCAAAGGAAGCCATCAACAGTCAAAAGCAACTTAGAGAAAATCGTTCATTTACCTGCTCAGAATATTTGTAATACAGAAGCAACGTCTACAACTCAATGATAATAACCTCCTTGTAAAATAGGCCAAGGACCTTGGACGATTCTCTTTGAACAGACCAGTGGGCTGAGTAAGCACACGAAACGACCCTCGATACCTCTTTTCTAAGTGGAATGCGGATGACAACCTCATTGAGACATCACTGCGTGGGTACTGGGATGGCCTTCATCAAAAGAAGTAACATGCTGGGGAGAATCAAACACCCGTGCGCCCGTGGTGGGAGCGCAAAGTGGTGCAGTTGTGATACTAAGTTGTATGAAAGTTTCTCAAAAATATTAGAAACAGAACTATCCTACGATCCAGCGACCTCACTTGTAGACTTCACGCTGCTATAAGGATGAACCATACACTGATATGTGTGTGAGAGAGACAGGATCCAAACGTGCAAAAGGCCAGTCCAAACAGGCAAATCTGATTCCGAATTCTATCAAAATTATAGAAGTGAAAGGGTGGCTCTCCAAGGTGAGGGGCGGGTAGAGTCTAAATTTTGCAAGATGAAGTCTAGACATCTCTGTTCAGTAGCAAATATGGTTAATACCACTGAATTTTACACTTAATGGTTAAGATTTGATGTTAGGTGTTTATCCCAACAACAATCACCAGAAAAAAGCTACAAAAAACCCTACAACATCTGAGGTCATTTTCTTCAGCTTTACAAAATCATGCTACTGTTGGGTCTCCTGAGGTAAGGTCACTTGAATCTTCAGTGACGTAATGGTCATTAAACATTCAGTGAACAGACACCAGGCACAGAGCTCAAAGCTTTTCCTGCATTGGCCCATTTAACCATCCTATAAGACCAGGAATTGTGAGCCTCGTATCATAAATTGAGGTTTACCAGGGTCACAGTTCCTACCTCCAAGCCCCTTTCACCCATTGAATTGCCCATTAAAAAAAAAAAAAAAAACACCTTCCCTTACTGAGCCCTTCTCTGGACCAGAAACTAAAACCCCAAACTGATAGCACTTTTTCCTAGCTCAACAAAATTAAGTAATGTGAAGCAGACAAGTCCAAGGTCCGACCACCACAGGAGACCTCTACACCTGCCCGAGACCAAGAATCCTGTACACATTTTAATCACTTACTGCCAGGAAGTCACCTTTAGGGAACTTTATTTCCAGCTAAATCATGCCCATCAAGCTTCCTAGGTAAAAATGATCCTATAGAAATACAAAATCACTCCTTCAAGAACTGCAGTCACCAAACCTGGAGCACTTTTGTTTTCTGGCCCCAACCTAGGTGCTCAAGGTCTGGGGATCATACGACACCACTAATCCGACCAGCTGTGTCGCACGGTATTAGTGATCTGGGCCGAGAAGAACAGCTAAATCAGAGGGGAAAGGAGAGCGTTTTTATATGGGTTTCCCTAATGGATGGTATCAAAGGGTAGAATATAAATACACAAAATAGTACAAGTTTGCCACTTCATTTTTTAGTTCACTTAAAGATCAATCTCTGGATGGGGATGCTGGGGTATTCCCCCCCCCAAAAAAAAGAGGCGGTAAGCCAAGTGAGCTTGGGAACCCCTGGTGGAGGTTCACACCATGTCCAGGGGAAGCTCACCCATGGCTGCATGCCTGCATCTACCAGCCTCAACTTCATGGCGTATGATTACAGTGCACCAATTTAAAAATTATGAACAGAACAAGCAATGAGGTTTAAGATGACCCAAAATGCAAACTGCAACTAGAAAATTAAATAATCCCTGCTCTAACCCTCTGTGAAGGGCTTCAAGTTCTTAAAATAATCCCTAATGCCTCTGGCACCACCGAATATGGTGTGACCACCATCTGCCTCTTTGTCAAGAGAGAGACTTCAGGATTTACAAGTCCAGGTCACACCCCACCACTGTACTTTGATTACAGCTGTGATCTGACTGTGGGAGGCCGGGGGCCAAGCATCTCTAGGAAAAGACTGAACCCAGACAGGGCCGGGCTGCAGCGACGCCCACCTCTAGTTTGAGAACCGGCCTAGTTGCCTACATAGCTGGAGCCTGGTCTCCAGCTCCGCCTGCCGCAGTGCTCCGAGTCCCGGCCAGCACAGCCAGACATTCCCGAGGCCTCTCCACGTCCTTTGCAGCCTATTAGCTCTGCAGCTATTCGACACAAATACGTCCAGATGCTAAGGACTTACTGCAGGCTTCGGCGACACTCGCAGCCACAGGGAAAAGCCAGTAATTATTTTTTAAAGGCCTTTTCTGTTTTCAACAGCACATCAAGATGATGGGATTTCTGGGGCCATACGGGAAAGGACAGGCCGTCCTTTACTCTCCCGTGACGGGGCCGGTTATGCAAGCGGGTCTTGCTCTGTTTCTGTTACTCCATTAAAAGGAGTGACAAGATCCCTTCAGAAGTTCTTTCCATCCTGGTATTAAAAAAAAAAAAAAACTCCAAGTGCAAATCAAAGGATTGTGCTCCCAAATTGGACAAAAAAATAAATAAGCCTCAGCTGGGCATGGGGGCACACCCTGCAATCCCCAGTACTTGGGAGGCAGAAATAGGATTTCACATTTAAGGACAACCTCAGCGATGTTGCAAGAATTGCAGCAGCCTAGCAAGACCCTGTTTTAAAACAAGAAAACAAGGGGCTGAAGATGTAGTTCAGAGGTGCCATGTCCCGGGGTTCAATTCCCATTCTTTTTTTGTGTGGGGGGTACTGAAGATGGAGCCCAGAGGCTTTTCTACCTCTAGGTTATGCTCCCAGACCTACTGTATACTATTTTTTAATTTTTTATTGAACATAAATGGTACGCATTTAAACTATACTTGGTGCCCTCTCCCCCCGCCCCTGTTTTCCCTCCCCCCCTCCCAGTGATTGTCCAGGGTAACCATGCCGTATTCATCATTTTACACATATTCGGATACAGACTCATTAATCAAGTTCCGTCTTCCTCCTCCCCTGTCTTTACATTCAGGGTCTAAGTTGCTGAGAGCCTAAGTAGCTGAGGCTGGCTTTGAACCTGCGCAATCCTCCTGTCTCAGCCTCCCAAGCGCTGGGATTACAAACATGTACCACCACACTCAGTTCCCAGTCTATTTTTTTCCCTCTCTCTCACACACACAGCACCTTGATCCTTGGCTATTCGTGTCCATTAGGTTTAGGTCAACTACAGCTGAAGGCCTCCATAGTAGGGTGGCAGTGGACTCTAACTCCCTTGTTTTGACACGAAGGACTTCAGAGGAACGTATTTGTCTTTTACATGCATACCAGTTTGCTAGTATAGAGGCAAATGTAAAATGAAAAATTGTATAGAAATGTATAGCTACCACCTGCATGAAGGGATAGCCTTTGCCATAGGTAGTAATTCAGTCCATATCTGAAAGAGAAAAACTCACCATTGAAAATCCCTCCAAGACAAGATCCCCTTAGCTCACAAATCAAGATGCATCGGGTACCTACAGGACGACTTTGGACCTCAAAGGGCATCAGCTCCCAGACTATAGACTTGCAAGTGCATGGAGATCTCAGGCCCCTAATCCAAGAGGCTAAGGGCCTCAGGCCCATAGATTTGTGCCAATAAAATCTTAGAAACAAGTATTCAACCAGGCTAAGGAAAGGTGTCAAAGGAAAGGTGTTTTGGGTGGGGGGCAGTTTTCAGTATTGAACCAAGGTTTTGCCCCTAAGCTATATCCCCAACCTTTTCACTTATAGTCGGTTGTTTTATGTTACTGTAAACTGAACCCAGTGGCATTCCAGGGAGCTTCGTATCTTTCCTTTTGCAGCAGTAAGGATGGAACCCAGAGGCATTCTGCCTCTGAGCTGCACCCTCAGCCATACATTTTATTCTTTTATTTTCAAACAGGGTCTAAGTTGTAGAGGGCTTAAGTAGCTGAGGCCGGCTACAAACCTGCCTCCCAAACAGTGGGATTACAAAACTGCACCACCATCCCCAGCTTCATTTTTTGTTGTTGTTAGCTGATTTGAGACAAATTCTATATTTTACTTTTTACTCTTTTTGGAAATGGGGCCTAAGTTGTTGAGGCTGTCCTGGACCTTGCAATCATCCTGTCTTGGCCTCCTGAGCAGCTGAGCTGGCAAGTCCCTACCCCACGCCAGCTGCAGGCATGGTGTTGAGATAAAAACTATACAGCAAGCTGGGCGTGGTGGTGCATGCTTGTAATCCCAGTACTTCGGAGGCTGAGACAGGAGAATGGCAGGTTCTCAGCCAGCCTCAGCAACTTAATGAGATCCCGTTTCAAAGAATAAAAAATAGGGCTGGGGGAATGGCTCAGGGAGGATGCCCCTGGGTTCAATACCTAGTGCTGCAAAATATAAACTCTAAGGTAGCGCCATCCAGTCATCATCTAACCACCATACCTATAGGAAAGCAACAGAGCTGTGTGCTTGCTTGACTTTCTTATGCCTTTCATCACTTGGTTCGACACCTTGAAAACACTCCCAGAAAACCAAAGCCCTGACAGCCAGCTGGGAATCCCCAGAGCTCGAACAGAATAAAAGTCGCCTTACCCCGAGTCTTCAGAACCATACACCATCACCTCCCGGCCCAGGAGGACCAGGAGCTCATGGGGAGGGGGCTGTCTTCCACACAGCTCTATCCACCCTGCATCGCTACCTGTCATCTGACTCACAGCTCTGAGTTTGAGACCCTTTCTCGATCCCAAGGTGGTGGTTATGGAGGTGGGGGAGCAACGCACAGACCACGGGCGGAGGTGCTAGAAACGGAATCCACGAGGCAGAGGAGCAAACCGAGGAAACCAACTCTCCTTTGGATCCGAGCACAAAACCTACCCAAAGTCCATCTTGTGAACTATGCCTAAGTCCCAATATATTACGATTAATGTTAATGATATGTCTCAGATGCTCAGGAAGTTCCTATGCTAAGTACTGTTCAGAAGATCCTACCTATCAAGAGAAAATCCAAATGCCTTAAGAGGATCTGTATGCTGTTGATACAAATACATTCGTCATACTCAAAAAATAAGTATTGTGCCAGGAGTGGTGGCGCATGCTTGTAATCCCCGCGCTTGGGAGGTGAAGACAGGAGGATTGTGCTGGTTCGGAGCCAGCCTCACTGGCTTATGAGACCCTGTTTCCAAATTAGCTGGGCGTGGTAGTGCACACTTGTAATCCCCCACTTGGGAGGCAGAGACAGGAGGATCGTTCAGGTATACATAATAGGTCTGGGAGTGTAGCCCAGGCATATAAGGGCTTCCAGGAACCCCAGTACCACCAAAAAAATAAGTATTATGATCTGATCAACACCTACATACCAACACTAAACTGTTGTACTCAATCATTTCAAAGTTGACCATACTCCACTGATAGCTTAAGTCCATCATACCTAATTTCTGAATAGGAGCAGACCACGTAAAGCATCGTTTTTCTCCAAGACATTTATTCTTCCGAGAATTTTACGAGTCATGCAACGACACCCATTATTCAACAGAAAATAAATTATGTAAGTCCTTAGGAAAAGAAGAAATGCACTCCCGATTAAGTTAAGCTCTAATGTGGGTTATTTATGGCTCCTGGAGAATAGTTCTTTCCTTGTAAATTGTATTCCGTATTTTGAGAACATGGAAAACTGGCATTGCAACAAACCGATAAAGCAGAGTCAGCATCTTCCATCTCATAATTGGGACAAAGGGCAGGAGCCGCCGTCCTCCCTAGGCCGTGACAGGATCCCGCTCCTGCCTGCCTCCCTGGCCTCTCCACACCAGCCTCCTTTGCAGCACCTGCATCTTGCTTGGCAGGGAAGAGGCTTTTCCCTAGGGAGGCAGGCAACACCTGCTATGACAGTCCAGTTCACAGCACCAATTCCAAAGCTCTGCCTGCTCCACCCAAGGGCTGTAACTCCGCATGCAACAAACAACCCAACCTGAACTGTAATCCCTGGTCAATACACCTGCAAGACCCCCAGCCTTTGTCATCTCCTTCCCTGAAGTACATAGCGCTGGGGATATTTAATCATTGACTCACTCATAAATGAAACAGAAAGCCTCATCTTCAGCCGTGGGATGAACCCAGGGGCTCAGGGAAAGTCTGATACCAGCTGCCCTTAAGAGGAGACAAAGTCCTTCTCTTCGGTCCTCGTCACCAGGACTTTGGCAGAGGTACTTTGCTAAATGCAACAAAGGCCAAGAGACAATATTGGGTCCATATGCTTCAAGGTCACTGGAAGGTGACCCAGTTTTCCCATTTCTTAATCTCAGCAGGGACATTTACACTTCAAATTCTCCACAACTCGCTTCTTTTTATGTTCCTCTCCTCTACTGCCCAGAAAGTCTCTTCCCTAACCTGAATATGTCATTAACATTTTAAATACTCATTCCTCTCCTGGACCCTCAGTGGCCTCAGGTCCGCCTCCTTTCTGTAATGCTCTCATAAGGTCACTCAAAACCGCATCCTAGCCCGCTAATCTGAAGGACTGCCTGCGGTTCCCCAAGCCGACGGACTGCCTGCAACCCTGCTCCCACCCCACTCCTCTAAGTAGCACTTTGCAGGTTCTTACAGATTCTGTCACTTTCTGGATGGCTATCTTAGGATTCCACTAAAATCTACAGTCTATCAGTACCAGGTAGGTTCTGCATGTAGAAGGAAGTTGGGATGGTCTATTTTGAAAAAGACACTCTTGGTGCTATCTTTTTTTTTTTTCTGGGGGGGGGGATACTGGAAATTTAACCCAGGGGCATTCTACCTCTGAGCTACACATCCCTAGCCCTCTAATATTTTAAACACAAGGTGCTACTGAGGGCCTAATTTACTGCACACTGGCCTCAAACCTGCCATCCTCTTTTAGCTTCCCAATACTGAGATTATAGGTGTACCCCACTTCACACCTGGCTAAGTTGTAACTTGATGGAAGTCTATACATCCTGTATCAGCTGACTTGCTATGTTTTGGGTTATCCAGAGGCTCTTGGGTCAGGACCCTGCTGGCCAAGAGCATCACTGCAGTCTAGCTGACCCGCTCACATCTTCTCTGCTTACTAAGTAACCTGTTTCCCCAAATAAATGGGATACTCTAAAAGTAGAGAAAAATTAAAAACTTCCCATCAGGTCTCTATGCTTAGCACCCTCAATGTAACTGGTTTAAAATGTAATCCTATCCAGGCGTGGTGGTACATGCTTGTAATTCCAGCATTTGGGAGACTGAAACAGGAGGATCATGGTTCGCAGTCAGACTCAGCTACTTAGTGAGGCCCTCTGCAACTCAGTGACACCCTGTTTCAAAATAAATTTAAAAAATAGGACTGGGGATGTAGGTTGGAGGTAGAACGCCCCTGCGTTCCATTCCTAATACTACCAAAAAAAAAAAAAAATCCTCACTCCCCACATGCTGTGCCACACCCCTGGCTACCTTTGTGACCACCTGGCCTGCTTTCTAGATCTCAAATATATCCAGCTTTTCCTGTCTCCCAAAACCAGGTTTTTTTTTGTTTTTTTGGTAGTACTGGGGTTCCTGGAAACCATTCTCCAGGCTATACTCCCAGACCCATTTTATAGTTTTATTTGGAAAATGTCTCAAGCCAGCGAGGCTGGCATCAAACCAGCACGATCCTCCTGTCTCCGCCTCCCAAGCACTGGGATTACAAGTATGTGCCACCATGCCCGGCCCAAAACCAGATATTTTAAACATCTTGCATGTCTGCACAATGGCAGAGCAGACCCTGTTGTAAAAATGAATATTCTACGGCTCCAGAAATAAATCTTAAAAATATCACACTACTGAAAGACGCACAAAGTTTGGTATCATTTTTTACAAAAGTTCAATAGCAAATCAATCTAAAAATCTGTTTAGCATATTCATGATGCTTGTGGTAAAAAAAAAAATTTAAGAGCACAAGAATGAAAAAACAAGATCGTGATTAATACACAGGAGGGGGTGCGTATAGGGTCGGAGGACGTCGTCCCAGCACACTTCATGTTTCAGCCCCACCGACCTAAGTAGAATGTGCGTTTCTTGGTACGCGCCCAATGTTTCAGAATTTAAAAAGAAACCCAAAGGCAATAGTGCTGCCCCACACTGTCTCCCTAAGACTAGACAAGTGGCTGGCAGCTCAGGGTACCACGTGCGCGATCTGGTCGGGGCCAACTGCTTCTCCGGTTGTAAGATACTAACTACAGTCCTTCTGGCTGAATACACAAGACACATTAGCTGTTAGGATTACAAGCTAAACAAGCATGTCACCATTACTCCTCTTCTAGACTGTATCAAGACCATCACCCTGCCTCTCATTCCTGGGCTCACACAACCCAACGTGCGTCCATGGCACACTTTTTATACCTACTTCTGCACTGGGCCATCACCCCGATTTCCAAAGGACACTGGGGCTGGAGGTGGCTGCTTTGGGGTCACTTTGCTTTAACTCTAGTTGAGGCGTCCTTGGGACAACTGTAGGTACGCATCTTAACTGTCCTTGGCTTGGGTGCAGCATCCGAGGCTTCTCAAAGCCCCCTGGACACTTCTGACATCTCTAGAGCCACAGCACAGATCCTCAGACACCAGCTGCCCTGGAGCCCCCAGCCTGGGTTAACAGTCTCCACCTTCGCTAACACCCAAACCTTGACCAACAGACTCCATCTGCTTATGTTTTAAAATGAACACCACTAATGGGTCTTTCCTGGCCTTGCAAGACCCTAACAGAACACATTCAACTGCCTAGATTGCCAGCCAAACCTGCTCCATGAGGACCAGCAAATATTTATCAACTCATTTTAACTATGAATCATCACTGCTACAGGATGCTTCAGAAATCTAGGTGCAGTGACATAAGTACATTTGGTGACTAGTTACATGTGATCATACCATTCTATTGATCCCGTTTTAGTGTGTTAATATTTACATCATTACCACCATGATTGGAAAGGCGGCAGAGACGAAGCCTTAGGAATGTCTGTCTCTGAAGGACATTAAGCCATGCCGTGTGTGAGCCATCAAGGAGCTGAATGGGCCACTGCCCAGGATCCGTGGTGAGAGAAACCAAGTCCAAAAACGTGAAATACAAGAGAAATGTCAAATGCAGGCCTAATAGAGCATCCCTGGGTTCTGAGGCAAAATAGAGGGGAGCAGAGGAGAGCTGGGAGCTGGGGTAAGCAGCTGGGGCCCTAACCGGCCCCGTCCATCTTCCAGCCAGCAGTTTAGATCAGCAAGGTGCTCACAGCCAACTGTGTGGGGCCATAATGCCCCTTAATGGAGGATTGTGATCATCTTAGATTACTTGCTTTCCTAATTTACAGATAGGTCACATCTTAAATATCTGGAGTTCAATCATTTTTCAGAGAATTTGAAGATCAGATTTGCTACATCATATCCGAAATTCATACTGCAGCAAAGCATGGCAATACACACCTGGAACCCAAAACGTAGGAGGCTGAGGCAGGAATATCACTATTTGAGGCCAGCCTCAGCAACTCAGCAAGGTCCTCTGCAACGTGGACCCTCTTTCAATCTTAAAAATTGGCTATAGGAAGGGTGTAGCTTGGAGATAGAATGCCCCAGGTTTCGATCCCTAGTACCCCCCAAAAAATCATTACAATTCTAGACAAGCTGGCTTCATTGCAGAGAAGCCAACCCAGGCAAAGATCTCTCCAGCAAGAAAACAAGCAAAATAATCACTAAAGGTCTGTGCTTTAATATCAAGGAGGTAGTATTTTGAAGCCAAGCCCAACATGTACTAAAGACTTATTTACAAAAGGATCTAGTGATTATATTTGCAAAAGCTCCAATAATCTCAGAAAATATCAAGATGCTGTTTCCTCCTTCATAATAAGATATCGAACATTCATGTCTTTTCCTAGTATTAACTTGTTTAAAACACAATTTACCTGCAACACTACATTCTGGAACCTTCTACTGTGCTTTCATACAAGCTTAGGGAATGTCTTCAGCAGAGGAAAGGCAATGGTAAGATGAGATTTGCTCCCAACTGCACTGGATAGTGTAGCTTTTTCTGTAATCCCTAGCAAAAAGAACGCATGTAATGTTTAAGATTTATACTTTAAGAAAAATGTCATTTCCAAAGTACAAAATGCACAGTTTGGTCACAAACTTATTAAAGCTAGAAGACATAAAAGTTTGTATATTAGTATAATAATGCCTATGATATTAAGGGTTTTTTTTTAATAGCATGAGTTTATTTTGAAAGATGTTCCATGTAACTAAGGGTCACAACTCAGAAAAAGTCATCTTTTGGCCCTTTTTGTGACTTTCACAAGGTAGCATTCATGTTTATATATAAAAATTAAGATAAAGTATGAAGTTTTTTGTTTTTGTGTGTGGTACTGGGGATTGAACCCAAGGGCATTCTACCTCTGAGCTATACCCCCAGCCCTACTTTTACTTTCAACGAGGATCTAAGTTGTAGAGGGCCTAAGTTGCTGAGGCTGTCCTTGAACCTTATATCTCCTGTCTCAGCCTCCCAAGTCCTGGGGTTATACAAGCTTGTACCACCCACAACCAGCTGTAGTAGGAAGCTTTGAATCGTTACACAAATGTATCTAAGAATATCTGCAATGTGAACCTCGGTGAAGTCACATTTTTGTCTCAAGAGTTAACAGGAAATACAATTTTTTGCATGTGTGGTACTAAGAATTGAACCCAGAGGTATTCTACCTACAAGCTACATCCCCAGACCCATTTTATTTATAGGCTGTCTCGCTAGGTTGATGAGAGCCTCACTAGTTGCTGAGGCTGTCCTCAAACCTATTATCCTGTCTCAGCCTCCCAAGTACTAGGATAACAAGCATGTGCCACCATACCCAGCTCAGTAAATACAACTTTTAAAATAACTTCCATAATGCATATGGTATCTTATTCTCAATGCCAACAGTATAAAGGAAAGAAATTGAAGATCTCTGGGCTTCATAGGTCACAACACAGAAGCCTGTATAAAGGTCCTGTCTATACCTAAGACCAGGGTAGACCGAGAACCGAATAGACATTCTCCCAGAAGGGTGCTCTAGTTAGCATCAAATACTTATAGTTCCAAAAGCCATTAAATACATATATATGTATATACATTCATATGCTTATCAAGTATATATTATTCACCTAGGCATTAAAATGGTTCTGTATGCCCCAGATGAGTTCATATTCATGGCTCCACTCTACACAGAATTACAACTCAGTTCTAATATGTATTACAGGTACAAATAGACATGTTATCAGTATGTAAGAGCATACAAACAAAAATATCATTAGTGATAGGTTTGACTAACATGGGGGAAATTCCAGGGTCAAAATAAATTTCTTGAAAATGAATTTAAGCCGGGCGTGGTGGCGCACGCTTGTAATCCCAGCATTAGGGAGGCTGAGACCTGAGGATCATGGTTCGCGGCCAGCCTCAGCTACTTAGTGAGGCCCTCTGCAACTCGTAAGACCCTGTTTCAAAATAAAGAATAAGAAATTGGGCAGGGGGCTTAGCTCGGAGGTCAAATGCCTCTGGGTTCCATTCCCCACACTCGAAAAAAAATTTTTTTTAATAAGTTTTCTAGACCCCAGTAGAATTTAAGAAATTTTCTAGCCCAAGGAGAAGTGGGGCCAGGGTGAGGGGGGTGGGTAGCAGCTTCACAGCCAGGGAACAAGATTCACAAAGGCAGGAGGTCAACATTGAGAAACAGGCGAGTTTGAAATCCAGGACCAAAAAAAAAAAAAAATGGATTTAAGAGTTTTTCCAAGCCGGGCGTGGTGGCGCACGCTTGTAATCCCAGCATTTGGGAGGCTGAGACCGGAGGATCATGGTTCGCGGACAGCCTCAGCTACTTAGTGAGGCCTCTGCAACTTAATGAGATCGGTCTCAATAAATAGGCCAGGAGGTATAGTTCAGAGGTCGAATGCCCCCTGGGTTCCATCCCCAGACCCAAACACACAAAAAAAATTTTCCAGATGACTAGAACATTAAGTGTCTGAGTAACTTTTATAATTTATATTCCTTAAAGTGTACCTTAAAGAGGACAAATTTGTAAAAAAAAAAATGTATTTAAGAATTGAATAACTACAATTACAATACCCTAATGGAACACTATTCCAATTAAATGTGATTTGTGAGGATTACGTAGTATATATCCATGAAATATAATGCAAATGAGACCTAACTTTTTTTGAATAAGCAGGAAAAGGGGCCTTCGGATTATGATTATAAGAATTTGCATAGTTAAGTGCTATGCAAAAGTGCCTGATTCATTTGGAAGATATACAGTATTCATGACACTAAAAGCTTTGTAATTATAAAGTTGACTCATGATGCTCAAGTCTGGAAAAAATGTACCTAGAATATTGCCAACAAAACCCTAGCAGATGCTTATACCCTTCATTGATTGATTCACATAAATCATTGACTTGCGTTTTCAAATGTGGAGCCGATCAAATACATAACCTTTCCCTTACTAGTATTCAAAGTACTTAAATACTATTTAGCCTCAAATCTGCATCACCGTTGGAGTAATTATTTTGTGTGTGGTGCTAGGGATTACACCCAGAGGCATTTTACCTCTGAACTATACCCCTAGTCCTAATTTATTTGGAAACAGGGCATCACTAAAGATGCTTAGAGCTTTTAAGTAGCTGAGGCTGGCCATTATCCTGCAATCCTCTCAGCCTCCCAAGTACTGGGATTGCCGATGTATACCACCAAGCCCACTGTTGGAATATTTTTAACAGCCGAGCCCCAAAGACCTACATCTGACAATATTCCTAGATTAGTACAAATAAGATGCAGTTACCACACTATGCAGACTGGTTTTTTAAGAAGTCAGGATATTAGAATGCACCTGAGATTGTCAAGTCTTAAATCAGGTCTCAGCAAGAGTCAATAGGTAATCACAGCCCGCTCTATAGATCCTCATCCCAGGAAGGCGAGGTGGGGCAGGGAGAAGCCGCAGGCTCGGTGGAGGCTCCCGGAGGAAGTCCTGACCAAGCCGAGACCTTGACTAGTAGGACTGAGCCCGAGACAAAGTGGGACCAGGGGTAGGGGGTACCGGCTTCACTATCAGGGAGCACAGGATTCTCAAAGGCAGAAGGTCCACATCGAGACAGGACAGGTGTATTTGAAACCCAGGTTCAGTTCAAATGGCTCCTACTTCAGAGAAAGAAACTTAAGGGTGATGCTTTAGACTCAAGTGAGAAACCAGGTCACATGGAGCGAGAAGCCAGGTTGACATTCGTGTCCACAGACAGTCTCTTTCACTATCTCCTTAATACTCAGAGGACAGAGTAAGGCTAGAGGTAACGGAACTGCAGCCCACACGGATGTGTGATAAACGCTCTGCCCCAACCTTGTGAAATACCTTCTGTTTAAATATTAAGTCATACTCAAAAATAAGTTTTAACCAATCCCCACAGTGTTCAGTACCCAGGTAGCCTTAGATCTTTTTAAATATCTGTTCATCTTTCATCACAAAGTCAAACTTTAAGGCTTCTGTCCCTTGTTTCAATTGTTACTGTGTGTGTGCACACACACGTGCATGTGTTACTGGGGATGGAGTCCAAGTTCATTCCACCTCTGTACAACATCCCCAGCTTTTTTGCAACAGGGTCTAAATTGCAGAGGACCTATACGACCATTGACCTGTGATCCTGCCTCAGTCTCCCCAGTACTGGGAATACAAGTGTGTGCCACTACATCTTGTTACTGACATTTTAAAGCTAAATATTTTAAGGCATTTTTGGTTCGGTGACTGCTAACTGAGCCCAGCAGCATTCTACCTCTTCAATACAACTCCAACCCTTATTTTGAAACAGGGCCCAAGTTACTAAGGGTCTTACTAAATGAGTCTGGCCTTGAACCTGCAATCCCATCTGTCTCACAAGCACTGGGATTACAGGTGTGCACCATGGTACCTGGCTCTAAGACTTCCTCTTAAACTCGTCAAGAAAGCCTGCCCTCTGGCCTCTATCAATATCCCTTTTCTGGAACCTTCAAGAACAAAAACCACTGACAAGACAGATGGAAAGCTACTGGTGTGGAGCGTACTCCTAACATCTGCTTTTGCACCCACACAGCCGGTCCTCCACAGCCACTTCTGAGCCCGGGCAGGTGGCGCGGCTACCATCCGCTGCCACCCCCTCCAGCTCCACCACACACTCAACTCCAGGTCAGACACCTGCTCAGTATAACTGAGGGACGTTTTCTACATCTGTAACATCACCTTTGTGTTTCTGAATTCCCTTTCTCCATCTGTACAAGGCATCTCAGCAATTATTTGTTGTCGGGATTTTTCTTCCCCAAGGCTTGTTTTGAGGGTTTAAAAAGTCAGTGCAGGCTATGAAGTGCAAAGCTGTTGCTTTGTTTATGGCACACATACACACATACTGTATGATTTGTTCACATGAGTCTTCTCTAGGGATAGCTGTTGCTCAAGCTGCCTGGCTTTGACGAGCTACTGCGAGTCCTGTTGTGGAAGCTTGCCTCCTACCGCCCGCCTTCCACATTGCAGATGAATCCTTCACGATGCCCTCAAACGCCAAACTCCAGCTGCCTCAAAGCTGGTCACTCGCTGCTTCTCGACTGTGAATGTCCTTCACCTCCATCTTCCCAGGGCTGGCTCTTATCCTTGATTAAAGCCAGAAGAGCCACAGCCACAGCGAATAATCAGATCAAACTACCTACACATAACCCCCTTTCCCTTCTCACCCCAACTTCCATTTGCTTTTCCAGTATGGTGATTTCCCCCTCCAACCTGTCTAAAGTTATTTTTACTGTTCCTTCATCTTCCAAGTCAAGCTGCAATAGAGTATCTACCTTGTTTACCATCAAATCTCAATACAGAATAATGCTTTTATAAAACACTCAGTGAATGAGACTAAGGGGTCTGAACTGTCTATATCAATACTATGCAGATAACTTTAGAGGTATTTTAAGGATCTTTATATGGCATCCACCTGTTTATAGAAAGTTTAGTATATTAGAATTTTCAGCCAAAGCATATGATGCCTATGGTGTATCAGTTATATAACCAACCCCTATTTAGACAGACTTCTAGAACTCCAAGTGAATCACCTTACTCAATCCTTTTTTGCTTAACATATTTCAAGTATTTTACATACTTAGGTAAAATTCCAAACTTTTTAAAAGCCGAGAAAGAAGTCTAAAATGTTTCATATAGTAAAACGGCAATCCCAGGGAGCAGTCCATTCAATATCATAAGCCAAGACAAAAGCAAAATCATCTTTTCATATCTGGAGGAAAAATTAAAATCGGATTTGATCGCCCTTAATGAGCACACACTGAAGAGCCTGTCAGTATTTGACACAATCACAGCTATCTTATTTCCATCACTACCAAAATAACTACCATGATATGGTCAAGGTATTCACAACATTTTCTATTGATTGTGAGACCCAAAGAAAAGTCATCACTGGATATGAGACATTCACTTTTTATAGAGACATTTAACTTTGGTTTTGGTTAATTAAAAAAATAGAACCAATAGCCATACTGTTTCACAAGACAGCAATATTAGTACATTTAAACCGACAGCCTACAATATCACCAAGTGCTCGCAACCATCAGATTTCCAGCCAAAGGAGAGCATTTCACATCTGAAAGCAGGACACGATAGCAAAATTGGCACACAAAATCAGCAATCACAGATCTAAGCAAAACCACATTGTTTTACATTACCCCCTCCTGTACTAATTTCTGCCTTAACCAAAGCTCTAATTCTATTATAGAATAGTCATCACCTCCATTCTCAGGAAGCCCGGACATTCCTTCCAGATAAAGAAGGCCCAACAGCAGACACCATAGAGAACCAGGAAGCTTGGGACTCTGCCAGCTTGGTCGCCTCTGAACAGCCGACTCTAATAGGCAGGTTACAAGACAAACATCAACGGCTGTAACCGTCCAATAAATGGCCCAAGGAGAAAACAGCATCAAATATTCTTATAAGTTCCTAACCCCATCTCTCTCTCGCTCCCACAGAAGTTCCAACAAGTTCTTAAAGCTTCATTCCCATCGACATTGAAGAAGGAATGCCCAGGAATCCAGGGTGGATCCACCTCTCCCCTGCAGCTGGCCTGCTCTCGGCCCACAGCGAGTACTCCCAGGCCTATTCCAGGACTCGGCATGTCAGCCACCGGTCCTCGCCTCCCCATCCCCGGCACCACTGCTTTCTGGAGATCGGCAAGCCCAGCACATCTGTTTCCAGTTGGCTGGCAGAGCATCCAGGAAAACGAGTCATTGGAGGTGGGCTTTGTTTTCTGAGCTGGAAAGCTTATTCCAAGAACCAGCAAGCTTTCAGCCGTGGGCTGTTGACGTGCAAACTCTCCTCCTCCCAACTGACATGGCAGAATTATACTTATTCTTAGGTTTAAAGGACACTTACTAGACCACTGGCATTGCTTACCTCTTGGCCCTACAGGCAGGAATGATTAGGTTATCCTATTCTAATCAAACGTGATTGCAAATAAAAGGATCCTCACCATCGGTCGCCAGAGATATTACTCAGCAAAACAGCCCTGGCAGAAGGCAAACTGCTGGACAGTTCCCGTCTTTCTACAGAAAGCCTGGCCGCCACCCTGTGTGATGTGTGGACCGGACCGTTGGATATTTTGAGGTAGGAAAGTCTGCGTGTTCACCTCTCATTCTGAGGCCCTGCTCATCTGATGGGGATAATCATACTTTTCCCAACTCCCTGAATGGTCAGACAACCCCTGGAGATCACGGCAAGGACAGACACCTGCAGCTGCCAACAGAGACTCACCAAGAACGCTACTGCAGATATCTGCAGTTGTGTTTCATCAAATATTCAACAAAGCACGGCTTTCAAAATCAAATTAAAAAGCTTTGGCTACAGCCTGTTTGGGACGATCTTGGAATGCTAAACGACGCTAGCCGATCTGCAGCAACAAGGTTGGTTTGGTTTTGTTAATTTGTCCACTATTTTTCAGCCCGTTTTTGTGCAAACCCAAATAAAAACGTTCAGCTTCATGACATGTAACTGAACGCTCACACTCTCCGTTAACTACTGATTTTCTTGTTCTTTCTTCCTGCATGAATGTTGAACCTGAAACCCTAGAACCTTAAGGAGAACACATGTTCCTGTTATCTCATCCCTGACACTTGAGGCAGCAAATGCTCTACACTCAACACAACCTTCTGCACTGCAGTGTCATTTGTAACTGGAATTGCAAAAGCTCCATTATGCCTGATCGCTAACAGGGAGCTCAGGACTTCTAGAGGATTGCTCATGGCTCATCAATAGAACATGTCCAGCAAATAAAACAGTGGATGTTATCTGCTCTTGAATGGTTAACTTGGTTATGTGCATGCATTTTTAAATACGTGGATGGTTTAAAATTCACACAAAAAACCCTACAAATTTTAAAATCTCATCTTGGGCCCTCAGAAATCAGCTTACATTTCAGTGTCAACAGTGGTGAGTCAAATTTCCAAAGGACCCTTCGCGTGTATGTTTCACAAGCGTCGGAACACACAATGCTTAGCTGGCTCACGGTTCTGCCTCCAAACAGTTTCGTGCAATCAGTATCTTTGCTGTTCAGTTATTTTCAGAAGACGGCTGACAATATCAGAAGCAGGTGGGAGCTGGCAAGGTAACCACGTGTTCTAGGATCAAAGGACACAGTACCCACTAAGCTAGGTTCCCAGGCTCCCTCTGGACTAATGGGACCGCCCCCCTCCAAAACACTGTTGAACAGCCAGTGTGAGTCTGACAGAAGATCATCACCCTACCTGGTGTAGGGGTGTGGGGCATAGTCCCTTTTGCTGAGGTTTTTAATATGTAAAAAAAAATTATATATATATATATATATATATATATATATGAGATATATGAAGCACCAGTGTACAATTGGGGTAAGCAGATAATTTACTCCATGACCAAAAAAGTCAGAACTTAAATTTTTCTTCAGATGGTACCAGGGATGGAACCAAGTGTTATTCTACCTCCGAGCTACACTCCTAGCCCTGTGTTTTATTCTTTATTTTTAAAAGGGTCTCACTGAGTTGTGAAGGACCCAAGTAGGAGCTGAGGCTGTCTGCGAACTGGGATCCTTCTCAGTCCCCAAATTCTGGGATTACAAGCATGCACCACCACACCCAGCAGAACCTGGGTTTTTTTCTCAGATTTATAGTTCAGCCAGGCATGGCGTAATGGCACACACTCATCTCAGTACCTGATGCTGAAACAGGAGGTTTGAAGCTAGGCAAGTTTGAGGCCAGCCTCCGTAACAGTGAGGCTCTCAACTCAGCAAGACCCTGTTTCAAAAGGAAATAAGGACTGGAATGTAGCTCAGAAGTAGAATGCCCCATGGGTCTAATCCCTAGTACCAAAAAAAAAAGTTCAAATATTTGTCTTCCATGTTCAAATGAATCCCCAAGATAAGTGACTGTGATCCATGTGGAGAACCTTCATCTGTAGTAAAATTTGGTGGTAACTTGCCGGTGAGTCTGTTAAGAGCAGAGACTACCCCCTGAAGTTTCCTGTCTGGAACATTCCCGATTTTCCGTAGTATCTAGGACATCTACATCACGCGGTTCTGCCTGGCCCACCTATCTTCCCACTCCAGGGTTAGAGAGTAAATACGTAAGGAACTGTACAGTCCAAGACATCAACATCAAGTGAAATATACGCCCACCCAGGGGCAGACTCCATTAGACACATCAAGGCAGGTCCACGGGAGAGGAACAGGAGTTGGATGGAACCCAGAGAATTTAGGGGGAGAGGGTGGAGACTATTTTAAGATTTAAGCAATGCTGGGTGTGGTGGCGCACGCTTGTAATCCCCACGCTTGGGAGGCGGACACAGGAGGATCGCGCAGGTTCGAAGCCAGGCGCGTGCACTGGCTTAAGAGACCCTGTTTCCAAATAGAAGTATAAAATAGGTCTGGGAGTATAGCCCAGAGGTACAAGGGTTTCTAGGAACCCCAGTACCACCAAAAATATATATATATAAGCATAGAATGCGATACAAAACTAAAGAAGCTTTGCAAGGTCACATTTAGGGCCTTTGGCCTAAATTCTACCATATAAATGTAACTAGAAACACTACGGCTGTCAAGCAGGGGGTCAGGGCAGGCAGTGTCCAAGTTTGCCAAGTACACTCCGACTATGGCCACTGCCTGGCATGGCTTCCCGCTGCCTTCCCTGTGCACACAACTCCCACCATGGAGGAGCCCCTTCGGTCACCCGTTTACTCACTTGCCCTCCCTGGACCCCCTTCTAGACCGTAAGTCACACTCACATTGTGACCCAAGAGCCTGCGTTGCCGTGTGCTGAGCAGATCTACCATGTGGCTCTTGAGCCTGCAGCCGGACAGCATCAAGAAGGCAGCCCCGTGAGGGAGACCTGGTTCATTGTCCATCACCCTGTCAGGATCTCGACGTTAATCATTCTCGTGAACTCCACTGGGAGGCAGCAGCCTCACCAACCACCGACTGAGAAAATTACATTTCTGATCCTACCAGATGACTCCTGAGTGGGCAGCGGGATGCCAGAGGCGGCCGCGTCTCTTAGCTCAGCTCGCATTAATGAGCGGGCACAGGCGCCAAAGGTTGAGAAAAACACCTCGACTCGGGACCTCTCCACTGTGGGTAAAGTCTCAGTGGTAAAACCAACCGGAAGACAGGGCTTGTTCTGGCTGCCTCTCATCGCTAGTTTCCTAACGAGATTCTCTACCTGTGGCTGATAACACACAGGACACAGCATGCTCAGGTGAGCACCCTTCATAAAATCACCACCATACACACAGGCATCCCCAACGTTCATTCAAGTCAGCATCCTCACAATAAAAAGAGCCAGGGGCCAGGCAGATGACCAGTGTCTACAACGTCAATTCCCAGCTAGTCCAGCAACCCGGGGCGGACCGGGAGCCCCTGGCATGGGTCGGAAACACCTCCAATAAGAGGGAACTTACCGACAGGAACCAGATGCTGTACACTCCACAGGGATGAAAAGGGAAGAACAGTGGCTAATACTTCATACACTGGGAATTGAAGGGCTTGCGCCTCATGACCCTATATCCCTCTAAGCTCCACCCCTTTATGGTATTTGGAATTGAGTCTAGTAATTCTACCTCTGAACTATACCCCCAAGCCCTTACCAATTTTGCAACAGTCTCACTAGGTTTCTGAGTCTAAGTTGCCCAGGCTGTACTTAAACTTGTGATCCTCAATACTGGGATTAAACATGGATCACCATACCCAACCACATCCCAACAGCACCAACCTGTGGACCAAGCCTTAAACATGGCCCTGAGGGAACCAATTCAAACTATACCATGTTTGTTATATTTAGAGCAGCCTTTGGTTATAGCATCATGTCCCTAATTAGCTCCGTTTCGCATTTTTAAGTTTCTGGAGGGCAGCAGCCAAGGTCACTCCTGGGGATGAGGGAGGGCAGGGGACACTTGATGACTAAGATCTGTTGGATAAATGATGTCATTATGCAGTGGCTCGTTTATTCTACATTAACATGCCGTACCAAGTTACAAAAGCCTGACTGATTCACGCAAAGTCAAGCAAGATGACCTGCTTCCCGATCTCCCCTCCCAGAAGCAGCCACAGAACGCTGATTCAAACTCAGCACGGGTGACCTTTTAAGATAACATGGATTGACCTGACATCCCAAGCTCCAACATCCAAATGACGCCTTTAGCAGCAGAAACCCAAGAGCCATTTGAGGGGTGGCTACAGAGCGGTTCTCCCTGCTGCGCTTTAGAAACCGTACTATCCTTCATCTGTCATTGGAAAAACATGGCAGACTTCAGGGCAACTTGGCAGGGCGCCCTCCTCTCCATGCAGACATCCCTCTCTAATCTTGGACTCTTTTCCAAGAGAACATTCAGAGGAAGGTTCCAGGTGGTCCCTACTGATGGATTGAACTTGGCATCTTGGAGAGGATCCAGCTCTGGGAAAGAGCCCATAAGCCCTGTGAGTTCTTGGCCAGAGACTAAGTACTCCGCCTACAGTCTTACCCCACTGCCCTGATCCGAGATCAGGACCATGATCACTAGGTTCTTTATGTATTGGTGCGGCATTTTTCAAATTCTGCAAGAACCATACCATTTTATAATAAACCCCTAGAACCAATCTCTTCCTCTAGGTCTCATCTTTTCCTTCCCTTAAAGCTGTCTGAGCAAGTCTACAATGTGTCACTTCACCTAAATACCTCTAGCACATCTCTACAAGACAAGGCTCCTTCTACTTAACAATACGATTCAATTCCTTCGATCCCTCCACCAGAAGCAGCCCTAAGCTTCCAAATCACCTCCCACACCCCGATGTTCATCTTCTTTAGGCTTCCTGTAGAGCCCATCACCAAGAACTTTCTGGTTATACTTCTAAAGACGGCATCCCCTTCATTAAGCAACTGCTTAGCATTCACCTCCAACCAAAATGCCAAAGGCGTGCATCTTCTCATCCTGCTGGAAATAGATACCAACCAGACAAGAATCCTCACCCCCAATGTCATGACTACAGCCCCTGGAGCCAATGGGCTGTTCTGAAGCTGCACTGTCCAGGTGAGCCTCCAGATGCCCAAAGGGTAGCTAGTGCCATTGAGGGGCTCTTAACTGTATTTCCTTCTAGTGCATTTAAATACCCATATGACCCGGGCATAGTGGCGCACGCTTGTAATCCCAGCATTTGGGAGGCTGAGACCAGAGGATCACAATTTGCGGACAGCCTCTGCTACTTAGTGAGGCCCTCCACAACTTAATGAGACCCTGTTTCAAATTAAAAACTAGGGCAGGGGGTGTAGCTCGGAGATCAAATGCCCCCAGGCTCCATCCCCAGACCCGCAAAAAAAAAAAAATATTCCTATGTACCAGAGGCTATCGTACTAGATGGAACACAATACGATAATCCTGCACAAACACATTATACAAATGGATGAAGATTTACCACCTTAGTTACAGTGGAAAGGAAGAGAGTTTGAGAACCAATGCGCTTGTTTGATGCCAGGTTTAGTTGCTCTTCTTTGGACTGTTTTCTAAGGTCTTGTTTTGCTTTGAATTTCTGCCCATCAGCTTCTGCAGAGCAGTTCTCAGGTGTTTTTAATCAATCGCCAGCACCTAGTGTCTGTTCACACTAGACAGCATCTCATGAACAAGTATGTTTGCATGAAAAAGGAACATGAATAAGTTATGAAACCTCCACCCTTCTCCACATGCAAAGGAAGATATTCATTTGTACTTAATTTCAATTATTTATGTGGCTATTTACATGAAAAGATGTCTAAAACTATTCTCATTCAAGTATCTTTTCTTGGAAGCTGGGCATGGTGCAAGCTTGTAATCCCAGAATTTGGGAGACTGAAATAGGAGGATCACATTTCGAGGACAGCCTCAGCTGTTTAGAGGCCCTTTGCAACTCAGTGACACCCTGTTTCAATAATATAAATAGGCCTGGGGGTGTCACTCGGAGATAGAACATCCCTGGGTTTTATCCCAGGTACCGCAAAAAAAAAAAAAAAAAGTATCCTTCTTGGCATTGATTTTTAAAACTATTGTGTTAATAGGTTAAACAAACTCCTGGCTGATCTAACTACCAAGTACTTCCTTTGGGTGTGTTTAAATTCATTATCGATGCTCTGCGCGTAATGTTTTTCAAGAATTCTACCGGCGAGCTGTCTTCACCTGTGAAAGGTCTAAAGAAATCTAAGTTATTGAAATCTGAGATTATTGCTAGCAGAGAACGCTGCAGATATATCTCGTTACAGAAGAAGTCAAAAATCAAGAACGCCCAATCACAGCTTCATCTGTTCACATGTAATCTTCAAACTGCTTCAGGCCAGGCATGGCGGTGTACGCTTGTAATCCCATTACTTGGGAGGTTCTGAAGGAGTGCAGATTTGAGGCCAGCCTCAGCAACTTAGTGAAACTCCATCAAAATAAAAGCATAAAATGGGGCTGGGGATGTAGCTTGAAGGTAGGATACCCCAGGTTCCATCCCAGGACCACACAAAATTATCTGATGGTTCTTTTCATCTCCAATATTTGCAGGCTTAGTCCACAGTTTAAACAAAGATTCCAAAGCTCCTAATTTAACCTGCCTACTAATATACCATTTAGTTTTATCATAAATTGTATGAGTAAAACGCATTTAATGTAAACTGCGGTAGCAATCATGTCTAACTAGACAAAGTTCTATGCCTTGCATTGAAATGAGAATATGCCTCTGAAATTTGCTTTTCTATATATACAAGTATTTATATATTTTATATATATATATATATATATATATATATATATATATATATATATATATATATATATATATGGGTTAGAGCAAATATATATACAAATGGTTTAGAGTAAATCTACCAAGAACAATTCTTTCAGTTTTGAGAATTCTTGGTTTCTTGGTTCTTTTTACTTTTACTCTCTACTAAGGTGGGATCCAGGCTTAAACCAATCACCTTGGGCCGATATAATCTCAGCCTCCCAGAGAAGGATAGATCAATGAAACTGTCAGTAGGTATTAGTACAACTCGACAACTCAATTAACAGGGTAAGTGTGCATCCCGACACCCAGGGCCACGCCGCCAAGTGCCTTTTCCATCAAATAATAAAAAAATAAACACTGGCTCCAAGACAAAATGGTGAACGACAGGAAGGAGGAGGAAGGGAGGGAAGAAGCAGTGAGCATTTCAGTGTGGTAAAACCTAGATATTCAAAGAGGAGAAGCCACTTGGTTTTCAGGACTAGTACACCAAGAATTTAGAAGCAATCCTCAAGAAAATGCAGAGCTGGGCGCAGTGGTGTACACTTGTAATCCCAGTACTTGGAAGGCTGAGACAGGAGGGCTCGAGGTTCAAAGCCAGCCTTGGCTACTGAGGCACTTTTCATCTTAGTGAGACCCTGTTTTAAAATAAACAGTGGTGGGGGTGTAGCGCAGAAGTGTAGTGCCTCCAGGTTCAATCCCCAGTACCTCAAGAAAAAAAATGGAGAACCATAAAATTGTTAAATCCAACTTACACTGCTGAACGACATTTGAAAACATTTGATCTAGAAATAATCTGTTTCCAAAACCTATTTATATGCTCCAAATCCTGACGAAATGATACAAAGTGAGCTTGTTTTCCAAGTTTTACTGCTTTAATCCAGACACGGTAGCCCAGTCCTTGGGAGGTTGTGGCAGGAGGATCACAGGTTCAAGGACAGCCTCAGCGGCATAGTGTGACTCAGCCTAGCAAGACACTTCTTTAAAAAAAATAGGGCTGGGGGTGTAGCTCAGGTAGAATGCCCCTGGGATCAAATCACAGTGCCATGGAAAAGTAAACTTAACTACTGCTACTGCTTTATAGGTATAGGGGGTTTGTCTTCAATATTAAAAAGCCAGCACGACGTTGTTTATATAGCATGCCTTTGTTAAGTACTAATTAGAAACTTCAGCCATCACCTAAGATTATCCTATGGTAACCAATCATTCTTTGAAAATTCCACTAGTAAGGCAGGGTCCCCAACTTCAAACTATAGGGGAAAACAAGGTATCTAAGTAAGCAATTAAACACAAGGTAGCCAGGCATGGTGGCGCACAATTGTAATCCCTGCACTTGGGAGGTGGAGACAGGAGGATCACGCAGATTCGAAGCCAGCCTTGCTGGCTTAAGAGACCCTGTTTCCAAATAAAATATAGTATGTCTGGGAGTGTAGCCTGGAGGTAACAGGGTTTCCAGGAACCCCTTCTACCCAAACACAAGGTACCCCAAATAACAAGATGACTCAAAATTCAGTTTCCCACTACACATTGATTTCACAAGAGCATTTTCAGTGGAGGCAAGCTCACAGGGGAGGTGATTGATGTGGGCCTTCATAGATAGCTCAAATTGTCATGTTTTATTCTCCATAAACTGCCAACTCTTCAAAGCATCAATATGCCACAAACCTGCATTCCTCCAATCTCAGCTGACTGCTCATCACACACTTAAGTATTTGCTGAACTGCATCCCAAGTGCCACAAATAAGTGTGTTTATTAAGCAGTGTATGACAAGGAGGCTGTGTTGAACATACCATTAACAGAACGTTCCTACCTACATCGCTTCTCCCTGGCATTGTCCCCACAGGCCATACGATCCTGGCCCAAAGGCAATTCTATATGACTCGGCTCTCATTTGTACACCTGCCTTTCCTCAGACCTAGCAGGGTGGATAACCTAGGCCACCCAACACGCCATCTATCAAGAGCCTGCCGATTTCTCCAGATCACACTCCAGGATCTGAACTACTCACGCGGCTGTCCAGACTCTAGACATCGTAAACCTCTACACCTTGGGAAAAGGCCCATTCACGCATTCATTCCGTACCTACCCTGTGTTGAACACGATGATGCCGAACAGGACCCAGAACTCCACTATGACTTTTGGCCTAATGGAGAATTGGGCCTGTTAGTTCTAACAGTTCAAAATTAGAACATTCAAGGAATGAAGACGGGGCACATTGAAATGTTAAAGATGGAGACGGGAAAGGTAAACTGCAGCCATTTTTTTTTTTTTTTTGGTGGTACTGGGGTTCCTGGAAGCCCTTCTTCCTCCGGGCTACACTCCCAGACCTATTTTATATTTTTGAAACAGGGTCTCTTACGCCAGCGCCGCTGGCTTCGAACCTGCGCGATCCTCCTGTCTCCGCCTCCCAAGCGCGGGGATTACAAGCGTGCGCCACCACGCCCGGCCTAACTGCAGCCACTTTTAGGGTTATGAAGAGACAAAAATAGAAGGAATTGAATCAAGATTAGTCTAATGTCGATAGATAGGACCCTCAGGGCAAAAGTCACTCATTTCCTTAGATGTCAGAGAACAAGAGCATACCGAAAAATTAAAATGTGGAAATGAGCATGTTTTTGTGTGTGGTACTGGGGTTCCTGGAAGCCCTTCTACCTCCGGGCTACACTCCCAGACCCAATGAGCATGTTTTTAAGTGTATACATTCTCTTTTCTCGCTTGCGGGCATCTAACTCGCCTTGTTGCCTTCTCCGGTGTCCTCTATCTCTGCACATCCCAAACCTTTCCAATTGCCTAAGACTACAAAAAACCTTCCATAAATCCCTCAGCTTCAAGTCATTTCATGTTTATCCCCTCACTTTCTCCATCTCTGTTTTGTGATTTTCTAAGGGGAGAAGTGGAAACTACATTCCAAATTCTAGGGCCCTGAATTGGCATTCCTGTCATTGCCACCAAGAACTCCAAAGGTGATTTCCACTAAGTATATGAGGAACCAAACCTGGAGTCCAAGTGGCTAACGGGCAGGAATTAAACTCTGACTCCTGTTCTGTCCATTCCTTTCGTAACGCTCAGTAGCAGTCTGCATTACTCTAATGACGGAGGTATTTCACTCAACACATATTTGACTGAAAGCTTGTTCTGACCTCTAGTCCAGGAAAACAAGTGTTCCCAGCCCTGTCACTTAGCGGCAGAGAGGCTCAATTAAGGCTTCAGCTACAACTCAGTCTACCAGAAAATATCCATTGGACGTTAGTAGACTTAAAACTGCACAATCATCCATGAGCAGCTTTGAGTATGCCAAGTCAAGCCAAGCTAAAGACTTCTTAGATCATAAAACACATTGTGAATTCTCCAGGTGAGTGTTATAAATATTTCCCAGAATTTCATGCTTATAAAACATAGGTAAGCATTTTAACCATTTTACGTACAATTTTGTGGCATATGATTCATAACATAGTGGAATCATCTCATCATCTATTCTAGAATTTTCTGACAATGGATTTTCCAATGAGCAGCACAGGGATGAGGTCCTACAAAACAGTTTGAAGAATATATGCCGTGATTAGCAGGCAGAAGGAAGGAGACATTGAAGCCCAAGCCTTGACCAGAAGACTGGGCAGGTCCTGCCATCGACAGCAGCTATAAATGTCTAATCGGACACCTGTAAATTAAGAGTCAGCCAGAGAAGGAGCCATGAGGCTGAAGAGAAGCAACAGCCTGGTCAAGGCCCAACACCAAGAGCAAGCCCATCCTCAGGGCTACGAGAAAAGCTTGCAAGCTCAGTCACCCCATGCACCCTCAGATACCTTAGGAAATTGGTCCCAGGAATCTCCACAATCCACAGATGGGGCCAATTCCGATGCGTAAGTCCTTTCTATAAAATGGTACAGTATTGTGTATAGTCTATGCACATCCTCTCATTTAAGTCTAAATTTAGCAAGCCACTACAAGTCTGTTCATGTTCAGTTGATTAAATATTTTTGATCTCTAGTTGTAGAATCCAAGAATGTAGAGACCCGCAATTCACCCTCTTCAGAGGGAAAGAGCATTTGGCCAAACCATTTTTGTTCAGCACAATCAGATCTAGAACCGCATCAAAAAATCAATAGTTGACCATTGGTAGGGCATAAAAAAACATGTAAATGGACATTTACATTATTGCAATTTTTTAATTTGCTTGAACCCAGGGGCATTCTACCTCTGAGCTACACTCTCAACCCTATTTTTTTTAAAAATCGCAGAGGGCCTAAGTAGCTGAGGCTGGCTGCAAACTGCAATCCTCTTGTCTCAAACTCTCAAGTACTGGGATTACAAGTGTGCGCCAGCACGCTCAGATACTGAGACTTTATTTTCTTCTCATACAAAACTGGAACCATCTACCTTCAGTTCCAAATCCAACATCTACTCTCTTAAAGCAAACTCCAAAAGGAAATCATGATTTCCATTTTAATAAACCATTGCTCTGACAATTCTTGAGCTCATACATTTCACATTTCTCTTATGAAGTTTTAGTTTCAAAAAAAACTAAGACATCAACATACATCCTGAGTTTCCCGAGGTCTGTAATAAAACTAGCCCCGGTCTGAGACTTGGGGAAGGCAGTACAGGAGTACAAGCGATGAGGAAACATTCTTTTATTCTCAGCAATAGGGCATTCTATCTTCATTACTGAAAAAATGCTAACTTGCTACAGAGGAGATTTCAATAAAAAAAAAAATCCCATTTCTTCCTTAAAGAAAATGAAGCGAAAAAGCATACAAGACACTTTAGATGTAGATGACAAATACATACCCATGTTTATAGCATCACAACGTTAAAATAAGCGAATAAACCTCGGTGCTATTGACTGGAGAATCGATCACAGCATTGTGGTATAAACAGAATTCGTCTACATTCAGTCATAAAAAAGTTATTTCAAGAAAATGGGTGGGACTAGAAAATGTTATGCCGAGAGGTTAGCCAGTCTCAGAAAGCAAGTATTTTTATTTTTTCTTTCATACATGAGGCTAGAAAGAAATTGGTCCTCAAAACAGACCCTCATAGCCGGGCGTGGTGACGCACGCTTGTAATCCCCACGCTTGGGAGGTGAAGACAGGAGGATCGCGCAGGTTCGAAGCCAGCTGTGCTGGCTTAAGAGACCCTGTTTCCAAATATAAATACAAAAATGGGTCTGGGAGTATAGCCCGGAAGTAGAAGGACTTCCAGGAACCCCAGCACCACCAAAAAAAAAAAAAAAAAAAAAAGCCCTCATGTAGAGGAGCAGAGACTGACTCCAATGGAGCAGTGAAGGGGGTTTAGTAGAGGGAGGAAGAGGATCGAGACGTTAAAGTAATAGTTTTCATAATGCTACGTATGTATATGAAATTACCAATGCCAATCTCAATGATTGGGAGAATGGGATGGAGGGGTGGGATCAGGGTGGAAATGCTACAGAAGTTGTGAGCATGTACGTTCCCATCAACTACCTCAACATGCTGTGTGATTACAATGCACCAGTGAAAGTATAAAAATATTCAGTTACGGTTGGAAAATGCAGGGCTGCCATGTTCGGCATCAATGTAAATAAAATCAAGCTGGGTTTGGTGACACGCTTGCAATCCCAGCATTTGGGAGGCTAAGACAGGAGGATCACAATTCTCAGCCTCAGCTAGTTAGTGAAGCCCTTTGCAAGTCACTGAGACCCTCTTTCAAAATAATGAGAAACAGGGCTGGGGGTGTAGCTCGGAAGAATGCCCCTGGGCTCCATCCCCAATACCACACACAAAAGATAAAAACATGTTTAAAACTTCTCCAGATAACGAGGTCCAAATCCATATTATCACAAAATTCTTTCTAGTCTACATTATCTTCAAAAAGCCAAGTAAACAGAGTCAAAGTCCTGCATTGACCAACCGTAACTGAAAATAGGAAAATACGCAGCAACTGAATTTTCTTGTCCAATTGCTCTTCAAGTCCAGCAGGGACAACTGGGTCATCAGATTCCTGCAGATCTAGACCCCAGGCTGCCTGCCTTAGGACTTTGCTCCCAGCAATTCCAAGTAGCAAAACATCACCTACTTCTTGCGTAATTAAATAAGGCATCAAACCAGTCCCCCAGCCTGGGAGTGTTCAGAAAAAAGTCTAAATTGAGAAGCCTAGAAATCTCATTTAAGTACTAAACTGCCACTCGAATACATCCACAACCCGGAACCCACTTTCCTTCTGGTAACAGTGATACCAGGTTGTGATTCTGAATTCTACCTATCGTTCCCTTGAAGTATATTTACCTCCTGGTGACCATCTGATTGTCAAGGTCATCCACCATTTAATTCCACTATGCTTAGTGTAGCCAATTTTTGAGTTGAGAACCCACCCTGATAAATTAAGACATAACGCTACTTTATTTTAGAATCACACACAGTCCAGTGCAAGGCAGGGTTGCTATAGTAGAAAAATGACTGATTTCCGACAAATCTAGCCTTGGGGTGACTTAAAATAAGAAGATCTAACAACTCAAAAGCACCATCTAAATTTATGTTCATTTTCTATCCATGGCCTAAAAAATGCTTTTGCAGGTTGTCTGCACATTTATTGGAAAAACCTGAAGATACGGAGTTGGGGTTCATAACCTTCGAGAAATAAAGACAGCGCACACACATGTCCTTTCCAGTATCTGTTGCTGTCCCCAGCCAGCTGACTTGACATTAAACCCATTATTCCAAATGCATTGCATCAGAGCACAATTATTTTATACTGGTATTTTCAATGTTTTACACCTCATTTGAGCCGTCTGAACGATGATGGGTGATCAAGACCCATGTCACTTACCAAGCACCACAGAGTGATTTAGGTTTCCATTAAAGATTTCCTACAAAGGATACAGTCTCCTTCCCAATGCCTTCTACCCTCATGTGCCCTGTTATCTACTCATAAAGTCATAATCCAATTATCAACACGAAAAAGTCGAACTCATTTATTCCTTCCCCTACATTTCCCAGTTCAACTTTTCACCGTCTGCCCTCCACCTCTTCCTGCTCCAGGCTGTCTCAACCTCCATCTACTCTGTACAGACTATCTTTCACCCACTCAAGGACAGAAACCATCGTTCTCTTTCCCACATTCCTACACACCTGGACCTAACTCTTTAAAAAAAGAAATCCAATCCAGGTGCAGGGGTGCACAACTCCAATCCCAGCAGTTGGGAGGCTGAAACAGGATGGTAAGTTTGATGACAGCCTCATCAATTTATTGATGCCCTCAGCAACTTGGTGAGACCCTGTTTCAAAATGAGAAAACATGGCTAGGAATGCAGCTTAGAAGTATACTTCCCCTGTGTTTAATCACCAGGACCAAACAAAATAAATGTAATCCAACCACCAACCTAGCAGTAACCATCCTCAAGACCCTCCGTAAATATCTACTGTATCAATGATCCCATCTTATTTATTATAAGGCTTTGACACTACCCATAACCCACACTGGCTGCCTCTAGGGCAGGGATATATTTTTGGTTTTACTTGACACTTAATTGTACGTATCTGTGGAGTGCCTTATCACATTTCAATACCATGCATACTACATGAAACAACCTGACTAGGTATCTGTCACCTCAAAAATTTATCATTTATCATTATCACATTTAATAAAAGCAAAGAGTCCAGATTTGTCCAAGATCCACACAGCCACAACCAGGATTCAAACACAAGCCCAATTGGCTATAAGTCCAAAATTTTCCCGTTATTCCATGCTCTTTCCCAATCAACTCCTGTTTACAAGAGCCAACAATGATCAAAACCAATCTCAAAAAATTGAAGAGGCTAAAACTTAGGTTTTTTTTTTTTTTTTTTTTCAAAAACTTATCCTCCCTTCTCATTTTCATCAGACCCTGGACATTTCATTTGTAGATCCCATATGACCCCTGTAAGTGATTCCACTCAGCCTATTTCTATAGGGAACTTTCTTATTGAATGCATTTTTCAAATGGTCCAACCACAGGGCTTCCTATCAACTGGCCTGAAGTCGCATAGGGGTTCCAGGAAAAAAACCAAGGTCACAGTGAGCAGTGGACGTCTAATAAGCCCGTCACTGAAGCTAGGCAACTGCCAATGGTTCCCATCCCTGGCCTGAGAAGCCACAGCAATAAGCACATGTGTCTCCCAATCATCCACTTGAAACTGACTTCAATGGCCTCAGGACTGAACTTTCAGGTCAATAGATGCTCAGGATACATGAACGAAATAGGCAAAAGGCACCCTCACCAAGCAGTTTGGCTTACCTTCTGGGTTTGGCATATAAAGTTGGCATCTGCCCCTTAGGGAAAGTTCATTTTTTCTATTTTAGTTTTGTGTGGCATTGGGAATGAACTCAGAGGGCATTCTACCTCTGAGCTACACCCTAAGCTTTTGTGTGTGGTACTGGGGATTGGACCCAGGGGCATTCTACCTCCAAGCTATACCTCTAGTCCTATTTTTTATTCTTTACTTTAAAACAGGGTCTCACTGAGTTGCAAAGGGCCTAAGTAGCTGAGGCTGTCTCAGCTCCTGTCTCAGCCTCTCAAATGCTCAGATTACCAGCTTGTGCCACCATGCCCAGCTCTTATTTTGAAACAGGGTCTCACTACTAGCTGAGGCTGTCTGAGCCTCTCTAGGACTGGCAAAGGCACGCAAGCACCATGCCCAGCTTTCCTGAAGTTTTGCAGTATAGTCTACCTGTGAAGTCTGAACCTCACAATTTCCCTGAATTCATTAAAACAGAGGCTATGACATGGTCACTGGGCAGAAAGATGGATTTGTGGCAGGCTAAAGTTCGGATAAAAGACCGGGTAAAGTACCTTAAAGCCAGGCATGGTGGCACACCTGTAATCCTGGTTCTTAGGAGGCAGATACAGGTAGATCAGAGGATGAAGGCCAACACTTAGAAGCCTTTAACTTAGCAAGAAAGACCCTGTAACACACACCTTAAGCCCCAACCTTACCCCTGCATGTCCTAGTATTATACATCAATGGATACTGTAAGGAGTCAGCTGTATTATGGCAAATCCTAAATATTCTTGAAGTAGCATATACAAAGAAATCTATCAAAATTGGCAGGACTAGCAAGATTCTCTAAGCTCAATTTAAAATGTTTTAAGAGCCTTTTTTCTTTCAGTCAAGGATAAAGATTTCCTAATCCCTCATATGTATATAATTCAGCATAGAATCAGTAATCTTTTCTGGCATTTAATTTTATGTTAAAAAGTTTTGGGGAGGTGAGGCGCCAAGGGCATATTGCCTGTGTCATTGTCAATATGATTTATATTATGATTTAAAACTAATGTACCAATAAAAGCTCACACACACAAAAAAATAACATTTTCTGGGGTTGCAAATTCCCAAGTTGTCTGGTTGACCTCAAAGACTTCTTACAAGTTCAGGCATTAATTAACCCCATCCCAGAAGGAAGGTTACTCAAAGACCCCTGCAGTTTTAAAAGTAGTATAAAATTAAGAGCAAGTTTAAACTTTAACAGATAGCGTCTGATGCCAAATAGGTGATTATTCTCAGTGGAAACAAACTTAAGACGTGTCGCCAAATGCCAGTCTCAAGACCCCGAGCAGAGCAATGAATCTATAGTTTAAAATTCAAGAATGAAGCGCCAAGAATTGAGGAGGGTGATACTTAATGTGCATTCTGGGAATAGGTTAACATTCTTCTCATGAAAGGAAACTGGCACGTGGACAATTCAAGAGACCCCCCAACTCCAAGCACAGCAGAGAAGAAACTTACTAGTAGAAGGTAGGGAAGAAGAGAACTCTGAAAAGATGTATATTGTCACAACCGAGGCAGGATGACTCGGCCACTCAGCCCGGTGCTGGCAGGTGGTCTGTCTCACCAACACTGGCGAACATCAAGCCCAGGTCAGTGACTCTTCTGTTATCTGCAGACTCACCCTGGATCCCTCAGGTTTCAGAACCACATTCCTACGCTTTGAGCTCCACATCAACCTAACAGCTCTCACCGAGACACACACCACATGCCGAGTTCAGTAGCGCCCCTCTCCAACACTGGCAAGCTCTTTAAATAGCTTACTTACAGCCTAGAGATACCAGTCAATTAAGTCATGGGATCCCAAGTGTTGGAAACAAGGCAAGGCTTTAGATTGCCCTTAGACAACTCCACACACCCACCATTGGATCAACACTTCCTGTCCCTTCTAAAGAGACAAATTAAGAGAAATTCAACAACTGCACTTCCATTATGTCAAAGACAATGCCACCCTCCAAATTTATTATGTAAATGGCTAATCTCAAGTCCCTGCACAGTCAATATCTATTATCAGCATACTACCCCCAGGCAGGTTTTACTCTAACTTCCTTAATACTGGCATGACCCTATTTACTGAGACTCGGAAACCTTAAATGCGATTTTTGTTTACTCAAACAGGGACAGGTGGAAGAGAAACCCTTTTTAACAAAGCTTGACAGCCAGAAACCTCCACCTTTAAATAAACAGCCAAAGCTGTCTTTCTCCTCAACAACTTCTGTTTTCACAGGTTTCCCAGTACACCTTTTTTTCTTCCCCAGTATCTGCAAAAGAGATGTTTTTCTCTGGAAGTTATGTTCGGAAGACTAGTCATTCCAAGCGGGATATTCACGTCCCTGTGTACAGAAGGTCTAGACCTACCAGGTACTGCGAACAGAGACCCACGGTAACAAGCTTATCCTGCAGCAGGGACACGGAGAGTGAGTAAAGAAACCAGTTCAATGAGACAAGGAAAATAGAGGGTGCCAGCAATTCCATCCCTCCAGGTGCACACGGGAGATTCTCACGCATATGGCACCAGGAGAAGTTTCCCAGAAATGCGGTGTGAAGCTTCCCAGAAGTGCCATCACTATGCTCAAACTGAAGACACCCAGTTGTCCACTGAAAAGGGTATGGATAGAGGATGCTTACCCAATCATCTAATGGTCTCTAGAAATTAAGCAATACACATGTGCAGAGCTGCACGCTGCAGCATGGGACCTAAGAACCGTAAAGGCCTGTCCCAGAGACTGCCTGTGCTCGTCACCTGGTCTAGCTCTAAACAGAACCCAATGAGAGGCTTGGATTAGAACTGTTCATTAGGAGCCTAGGTGTCTATCGACGGAAGAATAGATTAAAAGTTGGTATATAGCCGGGCGTGGTGGCGCACGCTTGTAATCCCCACGCTTGGGAGGCAGAGACAGGAGGATCGCGCAGGTTCGAAGCCAGCTGTGCTGGCTTAAGATACCCTGTTTCCACATAAAGGTGTGGGAGTGTAGCCTGGAGGTAGAGGGCTTCCAGGAACCCCAGTTCCACCAAAAAAAAAAGTTGGTATATACACTAGAATTCTACTCAGTGATTAAAAGTGTCATTGACAGAAAAATGGGCCTGGAGAGCATTATATTGAGCTTAGCCAGTCACAGCAAAAGAAGGGTCCTATGTCTTCTCTCATATGCAGAAGCTAGGGAGTAATTGGGATAACAGACTTGAGATAATGGAGCAAACCCAGTGGAGCCAGGAAGGTGGGTCTAGGGGAAGGGCGGGTGGGGAGAGGATCAATGAAGAAATGAATTCCATCGACATTATGCACATGTGAGAACAAGGTCCATCCCAATACCCTCTAAGGGAGGTGGGGCAGGGAGGAATCCAGAGGAAGCCCAGGAGCCAAGTCCAAGTCACCATCACTGGATGATGCGATGATGTGGGACTAATGCACCAAGAACTCAGAATAAAGAGCTGGTGCCAGGCATGGTGGCACACACCTGTATTCCGAGTACTTGGGAGGCAGAGACACGAGAATTCCAAGTTTGAGGATAGCCTCAGCAAGGAGTGAGACACTATTTTTAAGTAAAAATAAGATAGGACTTTGGGTGTAACTCAGAAGTAGAATGTCCCAGGGCTCACTCCTGGGACAATCCTAAAAAAAAAAAAAAAAAAAAAAAAAAACTGTTGGTGAGGGAAACTCACCTACATGGTACAAATTCAATGCAGGGTAAGGGGACCTCTAGGAACAGGGATACCTGAGGACCAGCTTTCAAACTAGGTGTCAGCTCCATGACTACAAAATTGCCCTTGTGGACCAGGAAACCATCACTTTGGGATGACAACATCCCAGAGATAATGTCCCTGTCCCACAATCTCCATCAGAGTTCAGGAGCCCAACTTGGGTAGGCACCTGGCTCCAAGTTGCAAGACTCCCTTCTATCAAAGATAGGGATTAGTCAGCACCAACGGTCATCCCAGCTTCCAGGTGGATTCCAAATGAACTACTTGTAAGACTATGCTGCCAAGTGCTCTTATGTGGGACCTCTTCATCTGTTCTGATAACAGGTGTATATTGCATCTACTCATCTACATTAAAGGGCATAACTCCCATCTAAGGAATCTGACAATTGCCCGTAACGGGTATTGCATTCCAGTTTAATTCTGATTTAATAAGGTTTCTTTCCTTACCACCTTTGTATGATTATTGGTTCCAAGATGGTTGTATTCATACTTTCCCAACTGAAGTTAGCGTATTTAAAAATCAAGTGATGTCCTAGGTCAGATTCCCATCCTAGGAGCAGACTCAAAACACAAGTGTCTCATACTAGAGTATTAGTAATAAAAATGCTCCCAGGAGGCTGGTGAGTGTGTGGGTGAAGGTAGACAGGAGAAGCTACCAGGGAGGCCAAGGGGGCCTTAAGTCCCTCATCCTGCAGTGGGACCCTCGAGGGCCATTTCTGCCTTGGAAGGAGCTGGGCTTCCCTGCTTCTGTGCTGGACAGGTATGAGGTGCTGCAGACAGCCAGGGACACACTCACAGGCATCAGCTGCTGGAGGCAAAGCAACGCTGATGCACTAAGGAAGATCCCCCAAAGATGGGCTGCAGAGGTCTATGCCGGGAGCCCCATGCTCCAACGCCGAGGAGCGTGAGGATGAGGAGAGGTGATCAGAGGAAGGACAGGAAGAGAGGCGAGAGAAGGCAGGGACCTGAGGCCTCAGCTCTCTACCACATCCTGCTGAGGGCAACGGGAGTTCACTGGCCAACTTTAAAGGAGTGGTGGCTATGCGCCCCACGCAGTGGTTCCATTTCTGCCCCTTGGGTAATAATCTGTCTGAACATCCGGCTGTGAGGAGGGCCTGACGGAGGTAAATCTTGCAAACAATCTGAACAAGTACGATCGCAGATATGCTAAGGCTGGCTGCAGGTTGTGTTACTCCAATAAATCAAGGCTACATTTAAGTCAGAGGCCCCAGGCCACCCTATAACTATGAGTGGTAGTGAATTGGGGGGATACCCCATTTGAAAGATCTTACGGGACTGAAAATGACTGGAAAGATATTTGATACAACACAACCTGCCTCCATGACAAAATCCTTAAGAGGATTTCCTTTACATGAAGGGATTCTATCAAAATCTCCAATATGTCAATAGTGAAACATAAAACCCTCCCTGAGAGCTGTTCGTGGGGCACACTTGAAATTCTAGTACTTGAGAGGCTGGAACACAAGGATCACATGTTCAAGGTCAGACTCAGCAACTTAGACTCTCAAAATAAAATAGGTTTGGGTTATAGCTTGGAGAGAAAGCACCCCTGGGTTCAGTCAGTCCCCAGTACCATATACACATGCATATATGAAGCTTTTCTTGAAGTCAGATACAAGACAAGGACACCTACCATCATTGATTCAATAAACTATAGTAACAAAAATTCCAGAAGGTATACCTAGATAATCCTAAGAAAATATAGCCAGGCATTTGGGCACAAGCCTTTAATCCCAGTACTTGGAAGGCCAAGACAGCACAAACATGGGTTTGGGGCTAATCTCAGCAATTTATCAAGACCATGTTTCCAAATCAATATATAGGGCTGGGATGTAGCTCAGGGGTAAAACGGTCCCGAGTTCAATCCCCAGAACCAAAAAAAAAGTGCCTATTCCTGAACAATTCCATTCTTAGCTCACTTAGAAGATGGTCTTAGGCCAGGCGTGGTGGCACATGGTTGTAATCCTCGCGCCTGGGAAGCAGAGACAGGAGAATCACATAGGTTCAAAGCCAGCCTCTCTGGCTTAAGAGACCCTTTCTCCAAATAAAAATATAAAAATGAGTCTGGGAGTGTAGCCCAGAGGTAGAAGGGCTTCCAGGAACCCCAGGAACAAAAAAAAAAGACTGTCTCACCTCGAACATCAGATATATTGACAAGACTATGCACTGAAAAACTGTTTTCTAGAAGAAAAATATGCCAAGGATCTAAGAGCGGCATTCTACCTCTTAGCAAGATCTCCAGCCCCTTTTATTTGGGATAAATCTTGCTAAGTTGCCGAGGCTAGCCTAAAACCTGCAATCCTATCTAGGCTAGCCTAAAACCTGCAATCCTATCTAGGCTAGCCTAAAACCTGCAATCCTATCTAGGCTAGCCTAAAACCTGCAATCCTATCTAGGCTAGCCTAAAACCTGCAATCCTATCTAGGCTAGCCTAAAACCTGCAATCCTATCTCCACTTCTCCAGTGCTGGGATTACAGGCGTGTAACCACTGCAAAGTGTTCAACAGGAGAAGATAAACAAATCAGTGTATTTCCATGGGGGAATATAACAGCAGATGTACTCAAGCCGAGGGCGCCAATAACCCACACAGCGCTCACCCAGTGTTCCCTGCATGCAGAGAACGTGCTGAGGAGGTGGGAAAGTCAGACAAGGTTCTGATTGCACATGGATTTTATGCAAATGCCTTCAAGAAATCCTGGCTCTAAATCCAAACTCAGGTGCTATAGTTTAGTGACCTTAAAATATACTGAAACTATTTAGAACCCAATAGTAGACTGGATCCAGAAGTCCTGCAGGACTCTAGAGCCTTCCTCTTTATATTAAAAAGAAAACCCACATCAGCCAGGTGTAGTGGCACATGCCTTTAGTCCCAATACTTGGGAGACAGGAGGATCGTAGGTGCAAGACCAGCCTCAGCAATTTAGGGAGCCTTGTTTCAACATAAAAGAGGTCTCTGCTGGGCGTGGTGGAGCACGCTTGTAATCCCAGCACTTGGGAGGTGGAGACAGGAGGATCGCGCAGGTTCGAAGCCAGCCGCACTGGCTTAAGAGACCCTGTTTCCAAATAAAGATATAAAAAATAGGTCTGGGAGTGTAGCTCTGAGGTAGAAGAGCTTCCAGAAACCCCAGTATCACAAAAAATAAGACAAAAGAAAATAGGGCTAGAGGTTTAAGTCAGCAGTAGACTGGCTCTGGATTCAATCCCCAGTATCAAAAGAATCCCAATTCAGCCGGGCGTGGTGGCGCATGCTTGTAATCCCCACGCTTGGGAGGTGGAGACAGGAGGATCGTGCAGGTTCGAAGCTAGCCACGCTGGTGTAAGAGACCCTGTTTCCAAAAATAAAGTATAAAGTATAAAATAGGTCTGGGAGTGTAGCCCGGAGGTAGAAGGGCTTCCAGGAACCCCAGTACCACACACACACACACAAAATCCCAATTCGAAATCCACAGAACTATCCCATAGGCTACACCAGGAAGCTCCACCAACTGACTGCCTGATTCTAAACTCCTTCCTCTTGAAAATTAGAGAGCTGAGCTGGATCCTGAGTTCTACCTACGGGCCTTCCTTTTCCCCTACTCACTAGGAACAGAAATGCAACTGTGGGCAAGCACGTTTGGTGCTAATATTTCAGATGCCCTCAAATTGGGCATCGCTACAGAAAATTCAAGTCAAGGTGAAGGACAATTAGTCACAACCTAATTTGTGATGAGTAGTTTTATTAATGGGTATGTCCCTATAAATAAGATTGCCAATATGCAATAGTATTAAGAGATAATCTTCAAGTCTGCTCTGTAAATACACAAGCATAATGTTCATTCCACCAAGATGGCTCCTATCAGCAATCAATCTGTCTTTTTTGGATGAAAGATAGTAAACATGCCAATGTAGTTTTTATTTTAATTGAGGATTGAATTCAACAGGGGCATTCTACCTCAGAGCTATACCCCAGCTCTATTTTTTACTTTGAAAAAAGGTCCTAACACTAAGTTGCTGAGGGCATTGCTAAATTGGTAAGGCTCATCTCAAACCTGTAATCCCTATCTCAGCCTCCCAAAACTGGGATTACAGGTGCACACCACCATGCCCAGCTCTAACATAGCTTTAAACTGAACACATAAGCGCTTAAAGAGATGTTAGATGCCATCTAGTCCCATTATTTGCCAACTATGTTCTACAACAATGCTCCAGGAGTCTAAATATTTGGCTGACTTTCCTAGGTTTCAAACTTAGACTTATTAAAAAGACATACTTGGGCATTCATGGAGCATCTAAGTTTAGCTTCTGAACAGACTTCATTTCCAGGCCTACGTCGCCTACTCGGCAGTTTTAACTCACCCACATCCCTGAGCGCACACTGAACAACCACATGAGGTGTCGCCTGTGAGCCTGCGGCCATGCTGTCAAGACGGCCATGCTTTCCAATACCGTGGTGTTTGTGAAGGTATTCGGCATTGCTCGTGTGCCTTGCTCTTTTGATTTGTATAGAATGGATGTCAAAAGATATCCTTGGGAAGTGCAGATACCAGTGATATGGGAGACAAAGTCATTAGGCAGTAGCATGGCTCAAGGCGACTACTCATGGTCAGTACAGAGTGTCAGCCTGCTGTATACACACCAAGCTGTGCTCTTGGGAACATGACCACTGTCTTTCAGGAAGAGTCCTCTCCCCCCTCCTTGGTTGCCAAGAACCTCGCCGAGTAGCTAAGACTGGCTTTGAACCTGTGATCCTCCTGTGTCGGCCTCCCAAATACCGAGATCACAGGCATCAGCATCCTTTTGAACACTCACCTTAACCTTCGATGTACTCGCAGCACTTGGCTTTTCCACTACAGTGGATCTGAACAGACCAACACCCTCCCGACACTTCCACCCCTATGCACGCTGGTCTACAAACATCAAGGATTCAGCATAAATCCTCAACACCACTGTACAAGGTGGCCAGGTGTTATGGCTGGGTTAAGTCTCCTAAAGGCCTGGTTTCCAGCCTGTGGCCCTACTGGGAGGGGGTAGCACCATTAGGGCTGGGCGTAGTGGTAGGTTTGCTGGTTAGTAGACACATGACCTTGAAGGGGGTATTGGGGCCCCAGGCCCCTGTGTTCCAGCCAGATGTTTGATAGTTTTGTCACCTGCTACCCATCGTGTTATGTTGCCACAGGCCCCAAAGAAACAGGGCCAACCACTCATGGAACAAAATGTCTAAAACTGAAAATAAGCCTTCTCTGCTTAATAAGCTTAATATCTCAAGTATTTTTGTTACACCCATGGAAAGCTCATATACCAAATTTGCCCAAGGCCTGCCAGAGGAGGAGGAAGGCCGTGCTGTTCATGAGCTCTCTGGGGGCTTGACACCCTCCCTCCCCAATGGGGAAAGGCTCCATCTGGCCCTGGGCTGGTGGTAACTGTGGCCAAGCACAGAGACTACAGAAACAAGAGCAGCCATCACCATGAAAACACCCTAGGTTATTCAGTCCCTTCCGACGTGCTGCCTCATACTGGCGACCTTTATGAGAACCTCCATTCAGACATTCCTCTCCCCACCACTTTTCTGGCGTAGGCCTTTGGAGAACCTCGCATCAACTGTACTGCTGCCATCAACAGAACTGAACTGGCAAGCTGGAGGTCCAAGAAAGAAGCCTACACCACAGGCACTCAGTACCAGAATAATTGCTTGTCTCTCTCCACCCCCAAGAACCAGGGAGGAGCCCAGCGAAATTCACAGGACCTGGAGGAGACGGGCAGCAAGGGGTCCGTCCCTGCATACAGAGGCAGAAACTGGTGGGCCTTGCGCTATCCCATGTGTAGGCCAGCCCAACTCAAGGATGCCCGAAGACTGTAAGGTCAAATGGAGGATCTGAAGGCCAACGCACCTGTACACCCACCTCTGCAGAGCAAGCTCCGCTTTTCGTTGGGCTTCCATGTGGTCGACTCCAAAGTTTGCTTTCAGCCAAGGAAGAGATTTTCTGGAGAAATCCATGCCAAGGTACTCTACCAAACTGAAGGCTGCACCAAGAGATAGACCTAGCTAATAAGGAACTCAAGTCAAAACTCAAAATGCACACAGCAAGAACCAGGGGCGACCAGACCCAAGAATCTGTAAGCCAGGAAGGCAACAAGAGACCACTGCCCCCTAGGAAATCCTATCACCAACTACTTTACTTGCCTCGTGGCATCACATCACAAAGATAATTGAACAGCAATGCTGCCCCACCCTTACTGGCTGTTGCTAGGATTCCCAGAGATTTCTGAGGATACCTGGAGATAAGCCACAGGGAACTGAGTAGCCTTACCTAAGGCAGGGAGCAAGCAGGAGTCACCCATCAAGGACTCAAATGCTAAACATGTTGCCAACAGCTTACGCCTCCTTGCAAGCGATACAAGCGTTGTTTCCCAGACTTGGCCTCAAGTCCCAGGCATGGCTCTGCTCCATTTCAGTTTCTCCTGCCACGGTGAGATACAGATTCATGGTGATTTAGGAGAAGCCTCTGTGGCCCAACTATCCAGGTTTGAATCACAGCCCTGCCACTTACGGGCTCCATGACTCATTTTCCCCATCTGTCAAATAGCGAGAACCACCATCCTCGAGTGTTTGGGGAAGTAAAGCTAAACGACGCTTACAATGGTCCCTGGCACTTTCTCCGGCTAAGTGTTTATTTTGCAATAATTAGAGAATCGGATGTTTTGACAGTTCCTCTGACCACTTGTTTTTAAAGGAAGAATTAAACTGAGTTTTACCCTGACCATATATGTATATAATTATAGAGAATGTATGACAAACTGGTTAAAAAAAAGATAACCGAACACCCAAAGACAGTAATTGTTCTTTCACTGGGGAGAGGCGGCATTACTGCGTGGGACTGCTCCAGCAGCCTGGAGACCAGAGCAGCCACCTGGGCCCAGATCTTCCGGCAGCACCCTCGCGTCTCAGCAGCAGCCCTGTGCCCTCAACGATCCCAGAGTTGGCTCACAAACAGCAGGTCCAACTGGCCACAGGTCGCCCAAGTTTGGTGCATCAGACCCAAGGAATTACTGCTAAGAACTGCTAACAAGTGTATACGAGGCAGCTTAACACATGGGTTTTCTATGACACACACACCCTTCACCTACAACCGGGGAAATACCAAACTGACCTTTAGGGGGCAATCCAACCTTCAATGCAGCATAAGACATTCAAACTTAAGCTCCCCTCCACGTTCTTCCTGTGCCCAGGTTTATGAAGGCTCTCTGGTATGCAAAGTTCTCAACTTCCTTAAAAGAATTCAGCCCAACCTGCTCCAACTGGGTGGATGCATAATCAGGGCCCAGAAAATTATCTAGGTATTCCTCAGAGACCAACATTTACTAATTATCTCCAGGAAGGCAGCTTGAAAAATGCATCCTAAACCATGGTCCAAACAGCCGCAATCGTGTCCAAGAAAGTGACTCATTGCTTTCTGGGTTTTTCTCCTGGGAATCTTGTTCCCAATCTCATCTCTGGCCCCCGTACTCAGGGTTTCTCCCCAGACCTCACCAGATGAAGCATGCTGCTGACCTTTTCTGTTGTATATGACATGTTTGACTTCTGATCCCTACATACCAGTCCAGGTCCCACAAAGCCAACTCCGGGACACATGGAGATCTGCACGTGCTTTTCTAATACCAGTTGTGAGGGATGAGAAAGACAGGGCTACGAGGAGAACTTTCCAACCCAGCTGCAGCTCTGATACCTGAAGACAGAAGGACTGGGAAGAGCTTCACACAGCAGCAGGGCAGCTCTGAACCATCTTGGCGAGCCTGGCATGGGAGGCACAAGTAGAAGGGGGAGGGCTGGGCAGCAGCAGCCGCTGCCTCGAAGGGCAGTAAGGACCCAGCTCGATTGTACCCGGTGCCCGTCACTGACTGCAGGAGCTGGGGAAGGGCTGGGTCCAGCATGAGCGCCAGCTCAGCCTCAAAGCTGGTGCCAACTGCTCAGGGAAGCTCTTTTGAAGAACTGCTAGTGGTTCACCTCTGCAGCTAGCATGTACTTTAGATCAAGCTTACTCTGTTTCATAGAGAAATAGTTTTGATTTGGTACTGAGGATTAAGCCCAGGGGCGTTCTACCTCCAAGCTACAAGCCCAGCCCTTTTCACCTTGAAAAAGGGTCTAAGTTGCAGGGGTCAGCCTCAAACCTGTGATCCCTGTCTCTGCCTCCCAAGTACTGGGATTTTATCTGTGCCACCGTGCCCAACAGTCACTTTTTGAAAAGGGATGTTTTCATTTCTGAGTAGAGCATTTTCCCCTCATCCAAGGCTTTTCTGTATGTGGATTCAGAATGTGAATTTCCAGAGATGGAAAACTTGTGAAATAAACTAAGTTTTAAAATAACTTCTATAGCCGGGTGTGGTGGCACACGCGTGTGATCCCCGTGCTTGGGAGGCAGAGGCAGGAGGATCGCGCAGGTTCGAAGCCAGACTCGCTGGCTTAAGAGACCCTGTTTCCAAATAAAAAAATATATGAAAATAGGTCTGGGAGTGTAGCTTGGAGGTAGAAGCGTTTTCCGGGAACCCCAGTATCACCAAAAAAAATAAAAAATAAAATAACTTCTATTACAGTATACTGCTATAACTATGCTATCTTATTGACATTAATACCTCTCACTGTGCCTAATTTTTAAATCCATCTGTCGTAGGTAGTATGTATAGGAAATCATTGGGCTTCATACCTTCTCAGGCATCTTGGAACAAGGACACTGGGTAAGGGACAAGATGGCAAAGGTCTTTTACCTATGCTAAGTCAATGCCAAAATTGTCACAGAAGGAAAAAGTGATTCTATATGTATATACACATACATGTATCTATGTTTTTGCTTTTCACAAAGGACCCTCATGTGAAAACCGATTTTCCGTTCTGTTTAATATTCTAAACCCACTTGAGGAATCTAGAAGGACAGTTATTTTTACATAGCGTCCGTTTTCAATTTATGAATACATTTTAACCTGTCCAAAAGAAAGGCATTCTCAGAATAGCAATTCCTGAAAGGGTTACTCAACCACCGACTTTGATGTTGTAAGAATCACAGGCTACGCTATTTGAGATGGGGGGTGTTTATGACAAAACAGCCTTAAAACAGCCTTAAGTCAATGCTTTGTTTTCTCTGTGCCTGAGTGTCACCAGCATGAATCTGAAGTCACGGGGCTCAGCAGGAAACTCTAGTAACACCAGCTCCTCCCAAGGATTCCCTGTGACTACTCACCCACCTTAAAACAACCTCAGATCAAGAAAGATATCTGCCAGATGTCTTGGGTTCTCCGGGGCCCTCGATTCAGGATTCACAGTCCCCTCTTTCTGGCCAACCCCAACATCTTTGCAAGATGCACGTTAACTTCACAGCAGAGGAGGGAAACCACTTCCCAACAATTTCCACCCTATCTTCCCCTCCACCTTTAACACTGCTGCTTCTCTCAAAGCTGACAGCCTTCAGGTTTCCTTGTGCTCAGCTCATCTGTTACACTGATATACGTCACTGTCACAAGTCAACACATGGCTACTTCTCCAAAGCTAGAATCCTTGGGAGGTAGAAGTGGCTTGGTCAAAGAACAATGAGGGTCGTTGGCCTATCAATCTGTTCCTATAAATACCCACATCATCATCCCCAAAACCTGGGCCTGCATTCCGACCCAACAAAGACAACGAGGGCTGCGATAGGGAAAGACATGAGAGCTGGCATGGTGGCGCACGCTTGTAATCCCCGCGCTTGGGAGGCGGAGACAGGAGGATCGCGCTGGCTTAAGAGACCCTGTTTCCACATAAAGAAGTATAAAAATAGGTCTGGGAGTGTAGCCCGTGGGAGTGTAGCTGGAGGTAGAAGGGCTTCCAGGAATCCCAGTACCACCAAAAAAAAAACATGGAGAGGGTCAGGAGGGTGCTGGGATGGGATGCAGGGACTCAGCTGGCCACAGCTGCCTCAGATGATGGCACGGAACCAAGAGATGGCAGAGGCCTCCAGACACTGCAAGAAATACGGCAGCACCTCCCTCCTCTGTTCAAGACCCTCCAGAAAGGACAGAAGCCTAGCCAACACCTCGATTTCAACCCAGCAAGACCTGCTGACTTCTGAACTACACAACAATCATGTTGTTTCAAGCCACTTAATATACGATTTGTAGCAGCAGCAACAGAAACCCACAGGGCAGCGCAGCGAGCTCTCCGTTACCGAAGGTGATCAGGCAACATTGAAGGACAAATTGTGGGACCACAGAAGTGACCCCTTCACTGAAGTTACAGCAGGTGAGCTCCACTCTCCTACTCAAAGTACAGGTTGAATATCTGAAACGCTGGGAATGATTTTTGGGATTGTTTGGGGAAAAACTGCATATCCTTAAAATTGTGGAGATAGGACAAAAGTTTCTATACAGTTTATGTTTTGTGTACACATAGCCTGAAGGTGATTTTATACAATATATTTAGTAATGCTAGGTGTTTTGATCGATTTACCCCATGGGGTTGGGTGGGATGTTTTCCGTGTGGGAAATCATGCTGGTGCTCAAAGAAAATTTGGATTTTGGCCAGAAATGGGGTGTACATCTGCAATCCCAGCACATGAGACCAAGACAGGAAGATTGCAAGTCTGAGGCCAGCACATGCTAACTTATCAAGATCCTGTTTCAAAACAGAACTGGGAGTATAGCTCAGAGATAGAACATCCCCAGATACGATCCCCAATGCCACAAAAAAATGTTTCGAAGCTTAAAGATTTTAGGTATTTTGGGTTAGGAATGCTCAATGCACATTTTCCACTAATTCCTAGGCAGGAGGCGGCTGACAAATTTGAAGCAAGGTGCCACAGAATAGCCAGCCAGGGGCCAGATGCCGGCTTCATTATGACATCGCTCCCTGGAGCTCTGCTTTCCCCCCAAGACGTCCTGGCTGAGTTCTAGAAATATTCCACCTCACATTGTTTACAGTGTGAAGTGAAATAACCTATCAGCTTCTCTCTAGCAACAATGGATGCTATGCAGCATTACAACAGGAATTAAGTCTTTGGGAGCAGTGCTTCAGAATACACGATAAAATCCAAAGGAGGAGGTCTTCAGTGTATGTGTGTTACTGGGGATTAAACCCATTCACATTCTACATCAAGCTACACCCCCAGCCTTATTTTGAACCAAGGTCTTGTTAGGTCGACAGAAGTCTCAGTACTTGCCAAGACTCTCCCTGAACCTGCAATCCTGTCTCAGCCTCTCAAGTACTAGGATTACTGGCATACATCAGCACACCCAGCTAATATTCCTAGTTCTATCTCAGTATTCATAGAACAGAATCAAAATGAGGCATCAGACATAGGGGAAGGATTCAACTATGCCGGATCACCATGCCAACGCAGCTCTCGCCATGGGAAGAAGGGTCCCAACTCAAGTCAGGGTCACTCTCAGTAAAGGACAAGCACAGGGCTCACTGCAACCACCACCACGCACAAAGATCACAAGACAGTGTCTAGCAGAGCTGCCTTATATACAGTCACAAGCATCGCAATGTGTAACGTCAAGGTAAGTGCCGGTTCACCTCAGAGGCCACGGGAATTTTAGCCCTTTATAGGTACCATGTTTAAGATTTCTATAAAGAAAATATGGTAACTTGCAATAAGAATGACTTGAAAGTGATGAGCCTTTTTAAGCTCAGGCTTGCCTGCAGTCCTGAGTTAGTACTTCTGTAGCACCTCACAGGGCAGGCAGTATGCCCAGAACTTAGATAACCACTCCTATCTTGTAATAGATCCTAATATTTGCTAAGTCTTATTCACCCTTTAAACACCACTTTCCTTGCGCCCCATTGCTCTTCACTCATCTCTTGAAAAGCAGAGGTCAATTCTGTTAAGTCTTCCCGTACTTGGAAACTTACCATCTCTGAGCAGCAAGCACGTCAAGGACTCCACCGCTAACATGAGCCTCGCCCGGGTCAGCTCCCTCTCCGCCGGCCTATTCCCATCTTCTGGCAACTAACCTTCAACCAACCGTTTTCCACAAGTTTGATTAGCCAGTCATCCATGTCCCCAATTCAAGGCACTGATTAAAATGTTGAACCAAGAGGTATGAGGCAAGCTTCCCTCTGGGGCGATAGAAACTCAATCCCCAATCAGAACCTCAAGGAAACAGACATTAAACTAATTTTGTCTCCACATTTGGAAACCAGCATCCACTGTGCTTCTTCCTGAATTCCATGGCCTAATTTCCCCAAGGATGCCAAGAGAGGCTTTCCAACACATCGTCTAAATACACGCATCTGGCCGGGCACGCTTGTAATCCCCGTGCTTGGGAAGCGGAGACAGGAGGATCGCGCAGGTTCGAAGCCAGCCGCGCTGGCTTAAGAGACCCTGTTTCCAAATACAAAGTACAAAATAGGTCTTGGAGTGTAGCCCAGAGGTAGAAGGGTTTCCAGGAACCCCAGCAGCACAAAAAAAATATATATATATACGCATCTGCAACATTCCCAGTGCAGTGATGCGATTCCCAGACCCAGCCAGTCAGCTGCCATGTTCACATGCACCATGGTAGTCTGGTAAGTCCCGCTTCTTCCCTTTCCCAAGGAATACGTATTTGAGCATTAGTCCATTTGGTCACCTGAGACCAATCTTAACACCAACTTAGTCTATGGAGTCTAGTTTTCTGTTTTCACCCCCCACACACACTTCACTTCAGCTCCTCATTGGCTCAAGACAATAGCCAGGCAATCTCCATTCTATTACAGATTCGGGGAAATCAGAGGATGTATCCAGACCAAGAAACGAATTCAAATTCGCCATTTACTTTTTCTGGACTTTCATTCTCTTACGAAGATGTTTTTGTCCTAAAAAGCTGCCTCCTTGATCAAGAAACCAAGCAGGAGATGAGTGCTATGTTTTCAGTTGCTTACATCAAGTTAAAAAAAAAATGCCAGCCGTGGTACCTGCACGGAGTTGGCACTCAAAGTCTGCATTCTTTTCCCCATCTCACCAGAAGCCCAAGTTTTTTTTCATTTTTCTCCTTGACCTACATATAACCCAAAAGAGGGCAACTGCTGGTTTGCCTGTGTTTGGCAAGTTGCATAAGCCTTGCCCCCAGGAGACATTTCTGTTGCCAGCTTCCAGGTCGGCACCACACCCCTGCACACCACGCTACTGCTAGGAGCTACAGAGGAATCGCTAACAAGAACCATGCCAAGTTACAGGTTCCTCCCAAAGACCGAAGCTCCTCCTGTCTCTGCCCAGAGGCCTGCCCTCCCCTGCCTAAGAAGGTCATCCTGTTGGACAAGGCCCGTAGCCTCAGGAGGGATGCACATGGTGTAAGGGGAGGCCACGCACGTCTCCAGGCACCTGACAGTCAGCAGGGTCACCGGCACACCACAGATCGTCCTCACTGCCACTCGGAACTCCACCCCAGAAAGCCTTTGTCCCTCACCAGCCGCTGTAAATCCAATCAGGACAACCAGGACAGCAGAGGCAACGGAAGCCTCGGGAAGCACACTCCTCCAGCCTCCTTGGGAGCCTAAGCATAGGTTCTAGTTTGCATTTTACCAATGAAGAAACAGAGACCCCGAGAGGAATTCCTCCAGGCCACAAAGCAAGGTCATCCTTTCTGGGGCTGTGTGCATTCTCTAGCCTCTTTATTGAACCATTGCAAAATTTTCTGCTCACGCATTGTCTCTTGTCAGGCCCATAACAACTTTATTTGTGGGCCAAAACCTAAGTGCAGCTAAGTGGTCCAGGGTTTCTGGAATTTGGGATACCTTTCTCAACTGTTGTAATTACTAAGATAACCCTTTGGTAAGCTGACTTAACAGGCACTCGCTACACAGGACGTAAGCCATCACCTCATCCTCCTGCCCAATGCCCCTATGAAGAGTGACTGTCAAACCATTTTATAGAAAACTGACCACTAGAAGTTACTGCATCTCAGCATCTCACCAAGCATGGTGGCCCATGCTTGTAATCCCAGAATTTGGGAGGCTAAGACAGGAGGATCGTGGTTCAGACAGACTCAGCTACTTAGGCCCTCTGCAATTCAGTAAGCCTGTTTCAAAATAAAGAGTAAAAATAGGGCCGAGGTGTAGCTCGGAGGTAGACTGCCCCTGGGTTCCATTCCCAGCACTAAAAAAAAAAAAACCACAATTCACCTGCTAAAGCAAGTAGAGACAGGAGTCAAAGCAACTCATCTCGCTCCAGAGACCATATGAAGACACTTTTCGCATTTACCTCTGCTTCCTAGAATGAGCAAAAACCTTCTGTCCAAAATAAAGGTGACATTTCTGTCCATTAAAGATATCCCTCAACAGCCTCTCTGCTGTGAACCAAGTCCCAATCTGAACAATCAGATGAGCCCCAGCAATTCCAAGTCAAGAGAAGTGGTACCCCGAGCCAGGCCTATGGATCTGGATGAATGGCTCTGGTCTCCTGGAGCCAGTGACAAAAGGCAGGTCCTTCAATACAATCTGTCTCTCTGGCCCTGACTTCAACCCCTAGAACATGAATGCAGAACAGCTCTGCTGCCTCCCCTCCCATTCATCAGAGACGGAGCTTTGACAGTCCTGAGGGATCCGTGGAGCCTGGCCAGTCCATCTGACATTGCACCTGGGTGTCTGTCCCAGGACACCTGGAGCCGGCCTGCCGTGTCCAGCAGCAACAGCACTGAGGCTAGAGCAGGTGCGTCAAGATGGAGCAAGCACACAAGGTTGCGTGAACAACCTGCCTAGAAGTGCCACAGACGGGCACTTCAGTCCATCGCCTCGGTCTTGAGGCTGGACATTTGAGACCAAGGGGTCAGCAGGCTGGTCTCAACGCTCTCCCCCTGCCTTGCTGAAGGTCACCATGTCCTTAAGTGACCTTTTCTCTGTACCTGAGCACTCCCAGGATCCCTTCCTTTAAAGAGGATGCCAGTCCTGTTGTGTGAGGGCCATCTTGAACGACCTCATTTGACCTTAATCATCTCTTGAAAGGCCTCATCCGCAAGCAGTAACATCCTGAGCTCCTGTGGGCCAGGACCCCAACATACAAATGCGGGGAGATCAGCTCATCACACCCACAGTAGGGATGTGTGTGTGTGATATATCGCATTAATCTCACTCTCACGTTAGTATGAAAGTATGAAAGAAACTTATCACTGCTCACAGTTTCATTCTAAATTGCTTTTTTAAATCTGCCGGGCGTGGTGGCGCACGCTTGTAATCCCCGCGCTTGGGAGGCGGAGACAGGAGGATCGCGCAGGTTCGAAGCCAGCCGTGCTGGCGTAAGAGACCCTCTTTCAAAAATATAAAATAGGTCTGGGAGTGTAGCCTGGAGGTAGAAGGGCTTCCAGGAACCCCAGTACCACCAAAAAAAAAAAAAAAAATTTCCCTTCCCCCAGAAATTAGATCTAAAAACAGACTAATAAAATCAGGCTTCTTAGCCAGGTGTGGCGCACGCTTGTAATCCCAGCATTCAGGAGGCTGAGACTGGAAGATTGCGGTTCTCGAACAGCCTCAGCTACTTAGTGAGGCCCCGTTTCAAAATAAAGGATAAAAAATAGGGCAGGAGGTTTATCTCAGAGGTGGAATGCCCCTGGGTTCCATTCCCAGACCTGCAAAAAAAAAAATAAAATCAGGTTTCCTTAAGTATCTAAGGATGCTATCAAGTAGTCATGGCGAATAAAAAGACAAGAAAAATCCCTTAAGACAGTCCTATTGACCCAACAATTGCATATGCATAAGTTTGCTCTGGATATGGTTACATCAACTGAGTTCATTGTGTCAAACTCTGGAGGACCTTCTAAGTGTCCAACACCAGAACTAAGTATTCTGTGAGTATCAACAAGGGTGGCCTGAGAACACACTGAGCAGTTACAATTTACTAACCAAGGTGATCAGACCCTGCCGGACCCCCCCCCCAGTTTTCCTTTCTTCCTGGGTCCACATTCCTTCACCTCACAGCTACAGATAAGAAAACAATGTGCCCACTACCACACGATCCAGCTAGACCACTGCTGGGTATCTATCTACCCAGAAAAACTAAAACCTCAACACCGAAGTAATGTAGGCCTATCTACGTACATAGCTGCACAATTCACAAGTGCCGGACTATGGAACCAGCCAAGACGTCCATCAAAAGATGAATGGATTACAAAGTTATGGGATGCATACAGCCAAGTTTGAATCGGGCATAAAGAAAAGTCGCGCCATGTGCAGAGAAATGGAACTGGAGAATATTTTACTAGGTGAGATTAGTCACAAAGTTTAAAGTCATTTTCCCTCATCTGTGGGATCCAGGGATAAACTAGGAATTGGGAGGGACTCCAAAGGAGAAACCTTAGTGAAGGAGGGGATGTGAGGAGAATGGGAGCGGGAAGGAAGACTTGAGAATACCTCAATGGACATGACGTATATGCACACTGGACGCCAATCACTGTTGGGCACAGGAATGCGGAGTGAGGGAGTGGGGTAGGGTGGCAGCTCACCAAGTGATGTGCGCATGTCTGCCTCCATCAGCCTGAACTTCAAGATGATCACAGTACACCAATAAGAGGCCATTCAAAGCATCTTGAATAAGTCAAACCAAATAGTAACTTTATAACATCAAAAAAATCACCTTAGCTGGGCATGGTGGTACATACTTGTAATCCCAGTACTTGGGAGGTTGAGACTGGAGGATCACAGGTTTATAGCCAGCTTCAGCAACATGAGGCCCTCTGCAATCTAGAGAGACACTATTTCAAATTAAATAAAACAGGACTGAATGTAGCTCAGAGGTAGAACATCCCTGGGTTCAATCCCCAGTACTACACACAAAAAAAATCACATCCATGGAGAGGCTGAGGCAGGATCACAGGTTTGAGGCCAGCCTTAGTAGTAGAGACTCAGCAACCTATCAAGGCTCTGTTAAAAATTTAAGGGCCGGGCATGGTGGCGCATGATTGTAACCCCCGTGTTTGGGAGGCGGAGACAGGAGGATCACACAGGTTCAAAGCCAGCCGCACTAGCTTAAAAGACTTTTAAAAAAAGAAGGTCTGGGATTATAGCCTGGAGGTAGAAGGGTTTCCAGGAACTCCAGTACCACCAAAAAAAAAAAAAAAAAAAGAAAAAGAAAAAAAAATTAAGGGCTGGCAGTGTAACTCAGAGGTAAAATACTCCTGGGCTCGGTCCCCAGTATCTCACACGCACAAATCACATCGTCTGTATCTAAATTTTAACAAGACACTTGCGAGCAAACCTTCACGTTCTCAGCTTCACAGTTTGAAGTACCACTTCGCACCTGGGAAGCGGAGCCCACAGGCATGTTCTCAGAGGGGCAGACCCTCCACAGCCCTTTCGGAAGTTCAGCCCTAGCTCCTATCTGGGCCTTCACCTCCGTGTGAAGTGAAGCTTTGTCCTCGGCACTAATTACCATGAAGCCAGCTTCATTCCCAAGGCCAATGCACTTCTTGCAGGAAAAAACGTGCTGTCACACTTCCTGAAGGCGGCTTTCCAGGACCGTGTGGTGTTGGAGTGCAGCTCCCACTGGCCAGAGCAAGGTGGCTGTGGCCCCCGTCTACTCCACCCTGGGTGTCTACCAATGACAGCCTGGGGCGGAGGGGCCACGTCCACCACACCTTCTCAGAAGCTGGGTCTCAGTCTGGGAGCCTCCCTCAAGCCCCAGCACTCGGCAATTAATTGTAAGATTTACCCAAGAAACCCGGAGTAACAATGGCCAAGTCCACTCAGTGGTCACAGTGCACTTACAAAGCGATCTGGGCCAGCTTGCCTGGACCACCTCCGCCCCCAGCCACACAGATGGACACCACTGAGCCGCGCTGGACAGACCAACAAGGCCACCGGGGCTCCGAGAGGTGGAGCCACTGTCCCAAGACCAGCCAGCCAGGAGGGGGTAGGAAGCCTAGTACTTAGGAGGCTGACATAGGATTGCAGGTTTGAGGCCAGCCTCAGCAACTTGACGAAAACCCCATTTTGAAAATGTAAAAAGGGCCAGGTGAGTTGCCTGCTATAGTCCCTGTACTTGGAGAAGCTGAGGTAACAGGACCAGAGAGTCAAGAGCAGCCTTGGCAAGTAGTGAGACTCAACCCAGTGAGACCTTTTTTCCAAATTAAACAGGGTTGGGGGTATAGCTCAGGGATAGAAGGTCCCTGGGTTCAATCCCTAGTACCACAAAAATAGACAAGCCAAGTATGTAGGTTAAAGAATGCCCCCTGGCTGGATTCCCAGGACCCCACACCCCCCCTAAAAAACTCAGGTTAGAGCTGGAGTTAGCAGTGGTCATTACTCTAGGGTGGACTTTGAGCCCGGGCATCTCTAAACATTTCCTAGTAGAGTGCCATTCTGTCCACCCCCATCTTCTTGCTCAGAATTTCCCAGAGTTAGTTCAACGAAAAACTAGCAGCTTAAAGTTAGCCAGGCCCGGCGGCACGCATCTGTCATCCCATTACCTAGAAGGCCGAGCCAGGAGGATCGCAAGTTTGAGGACAACTTCACCGTAGCAAGACCCTGTTTCAAAGCAATAGCTGGGGCTGTAGCTTGGAGGCAGAATGCCGAGTTCAGTCCACAGTGCCAGGTAAAACACTTCTAGTTTTAGCACTTTTCCAGGGACCAAGCCCAGAACACCTCATGTACGCTGGGCAAGCGCCGTGCTACCAAGTTATAGCCCCAAATCCTAGAGTGGCAGCTTTTAAATATTAGTTCTAAGTTTCTGACAGCGCCCGAATGCCAACGCATCTGAAATAAAAACCCTACAAGAAAAAAGTATTCTTACACCCTAGGCTGAGAGCTATTTTTTCCACATCACCCCCTAAGGTGAACATGTCACTTTGCTTCCAGAAGCCCTGCGGTAGGATCTCTTCTCCCCCTGCAACATCTTGTTTATGGTAACAAATGTCAGAAAATACTTTATATCCAACAATTTAAAAAGCGTAAGAGTCCTTAGCATCTGGGCTGTCCCAGCCTTCCTGACCGGAGCGGGCCAGAGCTTGGGGCTCCCTGGTCCACCAACATTTGCCCCCATGGAAACATCTCAGTCTTTTATATAATCTGATATAAAACTTTAGATTTTTCCTAGGAAAATTAGCATTTTTTGAAACACTATTTGTGAAATGAAAGCCTTTGCCCCTTTATAAAGAAGCGCCCCGTGGGCCGGGTGCTATTCAGGAAAACGGGAGGAGAGGCCAGGTGTGTGTGCGTGTTGGGAACCCGGGGCCACGGTCATGCCAAGGCCACCTACTCTGCCCAATTCTAGGGTGCCAAAGTTTTTCTCTTTGGTACTTAAAGTGGAGGTGAATGCAGGAACGAGACATGGGCTCTTTAGAACCAAGATGTGAAAGTGGATGTGCTCGGAAGTCCTCTCTACCCCCAATTATGAGCCGACTCAATTCCACCTTCCAGCTCCATCCACCCCCCACTTTACCTGAAAATTTGTTTCTCATTTCCCTTTCCCCCAAAGCACACATACACATTACCCGTGCTATTTAATATGAAAGTCTCCTTTCCACTCTCCACGTATTTATGAAGTGTCTACACCAGCCCAGAACTTTGCACAGGGCTGAGGGTTGCAAAAATTAGTTTGTGGTTCTGACCTCTGGGGGCCCACTCTTAAGACTGTGCAATAGGTCCAGGCAGAGAGGTAAATGCCCTACAGCCAGGTGGAGAGAAAAGGGCCCTTTCTGAGCTTAGAACTGAGCCTTAAACCACTCGTGCATTGGCTTAGAATTCCTTCCCAGTATTCTCAGAAGCCATGAGGGGCAGCTCAGAGCTGGAAAAACAGCCCCTAGTAATACCCGTGAAGCTTCATTATGCTGAGGCTCTGCAAGGTAGGGCCACTTTGGGATTAAAACAAGCCAACAGCCAAGACAGGATTAAGGACCAGCCAGCCCAATCCTAGAAAGACAGCCAACCCTACCACAGAGGATAAACTCCAGCCAGAAACTCGGTTATTTTAAAAGTCAGCTGTATGCCATAGGAGAATCATCCCCATTCTTAAGAGGCTTATATACTCATGGGGAGATTAAATCAAATAAGCATGGGTCCCCAGGAACCTAAAACCGTATTTATCACTGTATGTGGGCTGGAGAGGTGAACTTCCCAGAGAAAGCATCGTCATTTAATCCTAGGAATTTGCCTCCAAGTTCAGGCGAGCTGGTGCATGCCTGAAAACCAAGTACTTGGAAGGCTGAGACAAGGGTATTGCAAGTTCAAGGACAGCCTCAGCAACGTAAGACTCAAACCTAGGGAGGCCATTTCGAGAAAAAAGATTCTTAAGTCTAGTGTGTAGATAGAATATAAAAGTTGCCCGGAATGGGTGAGCACCATTACCTGATTTTTTGTTATACTTTAGAAAGTAGGTGAGAATTTTCTCTGCTCAAGGTAAAGCCTGAGCAAAAAAGAAAAATTTAATGGAAAAGAAACCAAAAATCCTAAGGTATAGAAACATTAAATAAAATTGAAAGATTCCAGTCTTGCTGACTTCACGTTCTGTCTCATTTAATCTTGCAGCCACCACCTGGCTGGCCCTCCACAGCGGCCGGGTGGCCCTATGACAGAGCTGTCCACGGAGCATCCCAGGCTGCCCCAAGTTGCAGGCTCTAAGATCTAGGCCCCCGCAGCTCACGTCTTTCCTGCCTGGAGCTCTCCTAAGGTACAGTATCAGGGCAGGAGGCACCTGGCTCCTCCAACCTCAGAACAAGAGCTTCCCACAGCCCCAGCAGAGTGGACAGAAAGCCAGAGGACCCCAAGAATTGCAGGTCCCCCATTTCCGCTATTTGCATTTTATGCTCAGGACCAGGAACCTTCACCCCACCCAACCCCAACCCTCTCCCTGCCAACTCCCAGCAGGCCATAGCCCCAAGACAAAGGTCGCCACCTAGGCACCACCCAATTCTGTCATTCACCAAAGGTACCTTGTGAGGCAGAGAGCGAGAAAATGAGTTATTGCCTCTTGCAAGTGTCTATTCCTGTCCTTTTTTCCTTTCCTGGGGAAATAGAGACCACAGTTGGAACAGGCCATTCAGTAAGTCACACAGCAGGTGCAGCGCTCCAGGCATCTTCTCCCAGCCCATCACAGTAGCGTCACATTTGACCTTGATGATGGCTGAACTCTGGAGTCATAGTGGGACTTTCACCAACAGCCTCACATGACTAAGGTTCAACAAAGGCGCCACGCCCTAGGGTCCAAGTGTGCAAAGGTTAGCTGACATCTGGCTGCAGTTACTTACTAAACGGCCATGTCCACCGTGTGAAGATTCAGAGCACGGGCACTCAGGCGAAAACGGAGATGGCAGCAGGTGCAGCCCTACCCAGGAAGGATTTGCCAGCTTTGTCTAGAGCAGTGGTCCTCTATGCGCACAGCCCAAGCCAGCAGCTATGCTAGGGAACTTGTTAAAATTCCCATCCTAGGAATGGGAACGCACTGACCACAGAGTCCAACAATACCACTTGTGTATCCAGAAGAAATGAAACCGGACTAACAAATGCATGCATATGTATGTTCATAGCTGCACTGTTCGCCATTCCCAAAACATGGAATCAGCCAAGATGTCCATCAACCGATGGGATACAGAACTATGGGATATGTACACAGTGGAGTTCTACTCAGCCAGAAAGAAAAACGATTACATTTAACAGGAAATGGATGGAACTGGAGAACACTACGCAAAGTGAGATCTGTCAAAAAATAAAATTGAGCTGGGCATGGTGGCACACGCTTGTAAACCCCACGCTTGGGAACTAGAGACAGGATCGCGCAGGTTCGAAGCCAGTCGCGCTGGCTTAGGAGACCCTGTTTCCAAATATAAAAATGTAAAAATAGGTCTGGAAGTGTAGCCCTAAGGTAGAAGGACTTCCAGGAACCCCAGTACCACCAAAAATATATATATATATATATATATATATATATATATATATATATATATATATATATATATATATAGAAATCGAGCCGGGCGTGGTGATGCACGCTTGTAATCCCTGCACTTGGAAGACAGACAGGAGGATCACACAGGTTCGAAGCCAGCTGCGCTAGCTTAAGAGACCCTGTTTCCAAATAAAAATATAAGAAATAGGTCTGGGAGTGTATCCCAGAGGTAGAAGGGCTCCCAAGAACCCCAGTACCACCAAAAATAAATTGGATGCTCTCCCTAGTATGTGGAAGCTAGGGAGAAAATGAGACATGAGGAACTCTAGACAAAGATACTGTAGATGAGCAATTAACATGATCTGAGGGGATGGGGAGAGAAATTCTCTAATGTTCCTGATGTACATTAACAAAGTCAATCACTAAGCCAAACATGAGGGAGGGAATGGGGCGGGAATTGGGTAAAGGCTAAGTGATGTGTGCACATATGTCTCCATCTTGTACCCCACTAAGATGAATACAAAACAAACTTTTTTAAAGCCCATTCTAGGACCCACCTTCACCTAATCAGAACTGAGGCCAGGGCAAAGAAATATATATCTTAACATGGCATCCCACCGCCGTTGACAAAGGTCAGGAGTACAGACCATTCTGTTCCATGGTCCCGTAGTTCTGGAAGAAAAGTCAGTAGGGGATATGGCACAGTCCATTCCTACCCCTGGGAAGCAAGGCCACAGCATCTCAACTCTCAGCTTCCTGAAGAGGGTGCAGCTGGCTCCACTGTACTGGCCGAGTGTCTTGAGACAGCTCTGGAACCTGCTCTGGGAAATGGAGTGCTCCAGGGCAGGACACAGGCTCAGCAAACACTTATACCTTCAAGGCGGCATGCCAAGAGAGAAGTACTCAAAGGCAGAGCCCTCCCAGTTTCTAGGTATTGGCTTAGCAAGCATACGTCAGCAGCTTCTCCTACCCTCCCTCGCAGACATTTGTGGAATTCTCCAAATCTACTGAGCAGCATCCCCGCTCAAGACTCTGCGGGGAGAAGATGCTGCCTGGATACCACCCGCAGGCCAGCAGGTGCCACACACCCGGCACCGGAGTCCATCACACAGCCCCTTCTAGAGAAGCGGTCCCAGCACAGTGGTGATTTTCAGTACATACAACAGATGAAACATTGCTTTTAGATTTTCCAAAACACAACTAGGATTATGGGAAAGATCAGTAAGAAAACACCCTTCTCCAAGGCAATTGTGTAATGCCGTGTCCATTTAGCTCTGGGTTTTCTGCCAACTTAAGATGGATGGGAAGAGACGAGTGTGGTGCTCACTTGTAATCCCAGTACTTGTGAGGCCGAGACGGGAGAATTGCAGGCTCAGTGCCAGCCTCCGCAATTTAGGGAGGCCCTCCTCAACCTAGTGAGACTGTTTTAAAGTAGAAGACAGGTGTGGTGATGCACCTGTAATCCCAATACTTGGGAGGCCGAGATGGATCACAGGTTCAAAGTCAGCCTCAGCCAATTTGTGAACGCTCTCAGCAACCTAGACCCTGTTCCCAAATAAAAACAGGGCTGGGGGTGTAGCTCAGAGGTACAATGCCCCTGGGTTCAACCCCAGTACAAAATAAAAGGTTTGAAAGGGTGGGAGAGAAGTCTGTCTTCTAAAATTGTTTCTCAAAAGATGCATGGGACCCCATTTCTTTGAAACTGCCTTTTATGAAACAGAAGTATCAGAATAAAAGATATTTGCAAGATACACATCATGACATGTTTAACTTATTTTGAAATATATACATGTGGGTTTTCCCTTTTTATTTTAATAAAAATCAGGAGGGTGGAAATCACGAACCCCAATCTGATTTCAGAATGAAACCCACCGGCTCCCATCCCTGTTCAGCGGGGTCCTCCTCGTGATCCCTGTGGGAACAGGTGAGACCCCCCTCCAACTAGGGCGCTAAACGCACCCAGATGCCGGTACCCACAGCACAGGAGCCATGCCCACCCAAAGATGCTAAGAGCCGAGGGCCAAAGCTAGCAAAACAAACCCATGGGGGCCAAGACGCAGTACCCACATAGGCTTCCCCGAGACCAATGTTCCAGATTTCCCCAATTATCCAAGTCACCCCTGGTGTGTGAAGGAGTCATTTCCCCAGCCAGATCCCAAGAAGGGCAGTCCCTCACCCTAGCCTGACCTCACTCCTTTTCTGCTCCCAGGGAGCAGCAGTCTCTGGTAGGTAGGGGAGCATCCAGGCCTGCTCAGCTCTGACCTTGTTCCAGGTGTGTGTAGTCTGAGGTCACACAGCCCTCCGGATCTTGGCCCTGTCCCCAGCAGAGAGGCCACTGGTGCCTCTATGGGCAGCAATCTCATTCCAGGAATTCAGGGGGTCTCGGACCCCGGAGCTGGCCAACTTAACACCACCTCCGGCTGAGACATGCTGACCTCTCATTTGTTGCTTCTCACTTTGCTCAGAACCTAGGAGAAAAAAGGTATTAGATGCTTGGACCCGCCCTGGGAGAGCCATCCAGGTTCCCAGGCCTTTCACAGGCAGATCTGGTTCAGGGAATGTCCATCAGCAACTGATTCTTGAAGAGGGAGACTGGCAGAGTTATTACCCAGGAAGTTTGGGAAATACTGCATTGAAAGCACGTCCTCTAGTATTGAGTTCCCAGTTATGCAGAATTAGAATCCGACCTCTGCAGAGATGCTTAGCACCCGTTTAGCTCAAGTCACCCGCACAGGGGGAAATTAGAGAAACTAAGCTCAAGATAACCTTTCTACCGGGAGGTAAAGCAGCCTGGCGAGGAAGCGCAGATTTTTCAGCTGCCTCCAGAAATACACAAGTATAGGAAGTACAAGTGACAGTCACAGGCCCACAGGCATGAGGTGCACCTGGGCAGGACCAAGACCGCAAGGCGCCAGGCATTGGAAAGTCAGTGCCCAAAGTACCTCCCACTCTGGGCCCAGGCATTCCCAAGCCTCGGACCACACCAGTGCCCCAGAGGACTTAGGGGTATGAGCCTGAAGGATGTCACAACCTTGAACCGGAAATCCTAAGTGCTGGGCTTTCCTCACCTGCAACAGGACAAAGGATGTTTTCAAGCATCTCTAAGCCTGAGATTTCAGGAAGCAAGGTCCTACAATGTTTTAGAATAAGAATCCTAAGTAGAGCCCCTAATACAGCACCTATAACTCCTAAGACACAAAGTGTGCCTGTTAATTGACAGTCTGAGGTCACCGCTTAACGGTCTATTTTAGCAGTCTTCTCGTCCTCCAAACTTTCTTTCCCCATATAGCTTTAGGTTTTAGGTCCAAGTTAACAATCCCATATGCTACAGTCTGATGTTCCATCCCCTGAATTTATGCTGAAATCCTCACCACCGAGAGGGTAGAATTGGGAGGGCCTTCAAGAGACACGTATGGAGTGGAGCCCTCGTGGGCAGGATTAGTGCTTTACCAAAGGGACTTCAAGGGGCTCCCGTGTCCCCACCTTCAGGTAAGGTCTCAGAAAACACCAGTTATTAACCCTCCTCTAATGAGTACAGGAGAATCCATCGGAGCCTTGGTCTTGGACTTCCCAGCTTGCAGAACTTTTGAGTTTATTGACCACAGGTCGTAGTTACAGCAGCTTCAACGCAATCAACGCAACCAACGCCTTGCTTGGAAGAAAGATCACATATACACTGAGAAATATACTTCCCCTGGGACAAGTGACCATCCCCAGCTTAGACCTGCCCCCCCAAACCCCGTGCTAACTCCTTCCCAACACCACCATCTAATTCTGCAGATATCGAAAGCACCCACGGGCCTACAACCCAACTTCTGGTCCTCATCCATCGGCTTAAAATCCATCTCCTGGTCTGCACCCTGCACCGCTCCAGTTACCAGGTAGAATGCCCTCCACCTGCGAGCATCTCCACGGGGAGCCTTCTCTTTTTACATCCCAGTGGGTCTGTGCCCAGCCCCTGTCCAGCTGCTGGGCTCCCATGGAGTAAGGCTGGAGACCTGGTCTCCCCGTCCACCTGACCCAGCTGTCTAGCCTCAGAGGACAAACCTGCCTAATGAAAGTCTAAAGTTGCCCCAGAGCGTCAAGCTCTTCAAGGACTCCCGGCTGGCCCAGAGTAAGAAGCTGAGTCCCAGGCCAGCCTGAGGGGGCTACTCCACCTGGCCCACCACCATCTGTATCAGCAGTTACCCATGCCTGGAACCTGAGTCCATCCTTACCCCTCAGTTTGCTCCAGTATTTCCATCCAAAGCCCCACCTGATGGCATGTTTGTTTTCCTTGGGGGGGGGGGGCTCTTGGCTACATCCCCAGCTTTTTCATTTCAGAGCAAAGTTGCCAAGGACCTCGCTAAATTGCTGAGGCTGGCTGGGAACCTGCCACCCTCGAGAAGTAATTCCAGCCTCTCGAGTACTCGAATTACCGGCATGTGCCACCACACCCAGCTGAGAGCAAGCATCGGATAGTGAGTTCCCTTCTCCATCCCTCTTGTTTATTCCTTATCCTCCCCCCACGCCCCCACCCCCGTAGTATATTCAGCCTTTAAAGAGCCAGCATCAAGCCGGGCGTGGCGGCGGACGCTTGTAGTCCCAGCATTTGGGAGGCTGAGACCGGAGGATTGCAGTTCACAGACAGCCTCATCTATTTAGTGAGGCCCTTTGCAACTCAGTGAGACCCTGTTTCAAAATAAATAGGGCAGGGGTGTAGCTCAGAGGTCAAGTGCCCGTGGGTTCCATCCCCAGTACTGCAAAATAAAAAAATAAAACCCAGCCAGCGTTCCTGAGCGTTTCCTTCTAGTCATGTCTCCTGCAGCAGAGTCCCAAACCTGGAGGACAAAGTGCAGGTGGTAAGTAAACAAGAAAGAGCTGGACTGACTGTTCCACCTCACCCAGCCATGTTCGCCAGACGTGAGCTTCTTCCGCCAGGAAGAGGGTGACTCTCAGACCGGGAGCAGCAACCCTGACGTTCGAGGTTCCAGAAGGCCTTTCTGCGCCGAGACTTCTCCCTGTCACTCTGCCAGCATGCCTAAAAATCGCAGCAGCAGCAGCAGCAGCGTCAGGCCTCTAGGGACGTGCGGATGTGGTAAGGCCTCCACCCTCAAGCACACGACTTAGTCGGTTTGGCTGTGTATGGCGTGGCAGTAACCACATCCAGAGGCCAGCAGCCTGGCGCTCGGAAACCCAGACACGGGGATGCGGGCTACAAGGGAAGGAAGCGCAGCTTGTGAGCTGCCATGAACAGTGGGGCATGTCCACGGGGTACTGACCTGGATCCAGCAGCAGCTGCAAGAGTCGCGAAGGCCACGAGACGGCCGCAGGGCGCCAGAGCCTGCCCGTCAAAGATGACTGGGAAGGGCACCTGCGAACCCCCCCAGGAACGAGACAAAGTATGTTAAAGGGATGACATTGGTCAACTTACTGGACCGGAGTGTCACAGGCGGGGAGAAGGGGGTGCTGGAGTGAAGGGAGCCCAGGGCAAGGGCGCTGGCTGTGTTCCCCAGAAACGGACAAGAGCAGACGCAGGAGCTGATCAGGCTTGCGGGCAGGCGCAAGCGAGGCAGGCTTCAGGAATATATACCCTTGGGTGGGCGGGACGGCGTCCAGGGGCGTGAGAGGGAGGAGACCTCGTGGACCTCCTGATGAAAACTCAGTCCCGGTGAGAAGCCCCAAGGTTGTAAGTAAGACAGGAGGCACGGGAGGCACGGAAAGGCGCTGATGGGGTGGAACTGCGGAGCCAATCACTCAACAAGGCTCCGCTGAAGTGAGGAAGGCACACGTGTTTGGTGTAATAGAAAATAACCAGGGCAGGGTGCAAGGCTGGAGACCTGTGTCTACACTCTAAACCACAGGGACGTAGACAAACCCCTAAGACTCAGCCCAGAAGGGACTGTGGCTCACAGGTCATGGATATTCCTCTTGGACCCACTACAAATACAAAGAGTAGGGACAGCCCCTAAGTGGGAGATGACCAGAAGCCCTTGTACTGAAGGTCACAGGGCATCAAGAATCCTTCCAGGGACTTGAGCCCAGGCTGGTAGAGGTTACTGAAGGCAGGTGAGCCCACAGACCAAAGTGGGCTGTCAGGGTTCTCAGCTGTAGACCACAGAGACCCAAGGAGCCAGAGTCCATGCAACTTGGAAGAATGCAGCTTCCAAAACGGGGTGGGACCAAAGACAGCAGCGCGAAGGCCCCGGGCGAGGCCCACCTGAGGGCAGTTAGGAGGCCAAGTCTGGAGCAAGCTCCCGCCCGTCCTGAGGGCAGTTAGGAGACCCAGCCCGGAGCAAGCTCCCGCCTGTCCTGTTTCTCACGTTGCTTGCTTTCTGTGGGTTCACAGAGAAGGTGGCCGTGAGCTCTGGGCAGCAGGGTGTGGAAAAGTGGCCGCTAGCCCCTCTGGTCTCTGTTGTAGAGGATATTGGGACTCACACCACTGCGGGGCCCCTGGATGTACTGCAGAGTTCAGAGGCTTGGTATCCAAAATAAATTTAAAAATATGAATAACACCCGGTCAGCAGTTTCTAACTCTGTGCACAATTTCCAGTGGGCACACTGATTTGGGACAGCTTCTACCAGAACCGGGGATCCAAAATCCCCACCATGAGGTCTGATAATAGTCAGGGTTGAGCTTTCTAGAAAGTACTTCTGTGCTTAAAAAGTATATATTTATATAATCAGTTGTTGCCTAATGGGTACAGATTTTTGGCTGTGCAAGATAGAGATCTGGAGATCTATCAAACAAGAGTGTGATCAAACTATCATCACCAAACTATCCGCTTTAAAAATGGTTACGATGGTAGATGTTTACATGTGTATTGGGGGAACAACAGAATCAAAAGCTTTCTTCATCCTGTCAAACAAAACCACCTCTTTCTCTTAGGACGGCTGATCCAAGTTTGTATTGATTGATACCCAGTCTCGTACTGTTGTCTAACTGCTTTACGGAGTTGAGCAGCCTAGGTAAGCTCCCTGAAATTGCCTTTAGAAAGAAAAGAGAGTAAACAGAGCAGGCTTGTTGGCAGGTGAATGTGTTTGTGCATACGTAAAAGGGGGGGAGTGGCTACAGAAATGTATTTGTAACCTTCCTGGATGCCCCTCCATGCTAATTGGTACGCCTCGCACAGCCCCACCTGCCCCTCCAAGAGCAGCAGCTCCCGGGAGCCTCACCCATGCCCTCTCTCGCCCCTCACTACGGACTGCATTCTCCCCACCTGGTCAGACTGTCCCGTCTATCTGCTCAAATCCCTACCATCTGCAGGGCTCACCTCCGCGCTGGGCGGTGCATCACCATGGCCTCTAAATTCCTTAAACACGCACGGGCCAGAGGCTCACGGGGCCCTCATTTGACAACACCTGGCTTGTAGTGAATGCACACACTTTCAACAAGATTAAGGGTCAGGCATGGTGTTGCACACTCAGAATCATAGTACTTGGGAGGCTGAGACAGGAGGATTGCAAATTTGGAGACAGCCTCAACAAGGAGTGAGACTCTTATCAACCTAGCGAGACCCTGTTTCAAAGTAAAAAATAAAAAGGGCTGGAAGTATAGCTTGGAGGGAGAATGGTCTTGGGTTCAACTCCTAGTACCCCACCCCCCCCCCGCAACAGAAAGATTAAGACCCCAAGTGTAGTCGTGGCCATGCCTCCTCCCTTCCCCCGCCTCCACTTAGATAAAATACTTAATATGTGTTAAGTAGCTGCTTGGCAACAGAAGTAAAACGCTGAAATAAAGATGGAAAGTGCCTTTTGTGTAACTTTTTAAGACCTCTCTAGGGGCTATACCTGGAGTGTTTGCCTTGTAGGCCTGAGGTGCTAGGAGGCTGCATCCCAGCACCTCCAAAGTTAAAAAAAAAATCTGTCTGGGTTATGCTGTAATAATTTCTCTGTTGACAGTGAGGCCGCCTATGTTTGCTTTTGTAGAAATCTTGTTTCCTGTGATGTTGTGAAACCTCCCCCAGTTTGGGGCTTATCTGATGCTGCCTGGTGTAATTAATTAGACTCTTATGTATATATGTGTAGTTGGAGCAGTACTGAAGATTGTTTAGAAAAAAGAATTCTGACTCCTTGTGTTTAAGAGAAGGAATTCTGGCTCGTGTGTGTGTGGTGTGTGTGTGTGTGTGTGTGTGTGTGTGTGTGTTTGCTCTGACAATCTCTAGCACCTTGTAAGTGCCCAATAGATATCTAATTGGATGATTCACTTAAAACACGAAAATAGATATAGATGCAGATTGTTTTCTGCACAGTAATAAAAAGACACTGCTCTGAGATCGCTCCCCTTGCTGACAATGAGACAGCAAAATGTGTCTGTATTTTTTTAAAAAATGGTCTTGCTATGAAGTTTGTCCTTTTTTTTTCCTAATGTATAAAAAGTAGTGGCTGAAGTCCAGCACATGATTTCCCCGTTCGCCTCCCAGGGACAAAACATAGAGAACAAACCAGTTGGAGCCCAGGGTCTGAGCTTGCTTAGTCACTGAGCCAGGGGCCCGGAGTCCTCCCGGCACTGCCAATACGCTGAGAAGTACGGGTGGCCCCTCGGACAGGCGGCAGGGCTCTGGGCGAGAGGCCAGAGGAAAGAAGCTTCTGGCCCCTTAAGAAAGCACCCCATGCAGCTTGGAGCTGGTGGCCCCAACCAGATGGCGTCTGTCAGCTTAGGAAGTGGGGTGGCAAAGATGTACCACCCTGGCAAAGTCCTGGTGATAAGCCAAGGAGGACCCAGAGGATCAGGCTGGAGTGAGGGTGGGTTTTGGGTGAGGGTGCGCTTTGGGGCCCAGGAGATGGGAGGAGAGACAGAGAGAAGAGGTGGTACTGGGCTGCGTGGCAGAAGCATCTTCCTTCCTCGGTGCCAGGATAACTTCAGAGGAACCCTCGGGACTCGGGCAAAAGAGTAAGGCTCATGCTCGATGCTGGGAAACCCTGGAGCCCCGGGCACGGAAAGCCTTCCTGCCTGGGTTCTGACTGTCCAGCAAGTGCTCCTGAGCTTGCGGACGTGGGCCTGGCTGAAGGCCCAGCCCGCGGGGAGGCTTAGCAAGCGGGGGATGCGGGAAGGAGAGGCCCGCTCTTTCTCTCCGTCTACTTCTTTCTCTGCCTTTGCATTTCCTGTTTTCTATTTCCTGCCAGCTTCTACCTTTTATCCAAGTTTGTCCCATTGCAGACCTAAGAGAAATGAGGACTAACCTGTTTCTAAGTTAAGTCAGAGTAGGAGGAAAGGTCCAAGAAGGAAAATATGAGGAAGCAGCTTCCTGAACCCAGGAAGACAGCACCAGGGACTGTTCTAATAGTGGTTGCCATTTCGTGGCTCCAGAGAGCTCACATCCCGGCTCACAACTGACCACCTGCTTAACCTTGGGGGACTCACAGGATTCCTCTCTGCCTCAGATTCCATGCTTGGAAACTGAGAAAAGAAAAAGAGAGAGTGTGTCTGCTTTATAATTCGAGGGGAGATGAAAAGATTAATTACTTAGCACAGTGTCTGACACTCAATATCTCACCTCTTCCTTTCTTTTATTTTTTTTCTGAAATAAATATCTACGGATATTGAGCTTTATGAATTTTTTTTAAGGTTCACACTACTTTCTCATTGCTGAAAGATGGTTCTTAAGCTCATAAATTTGCCGGAGGAAGAGGAGATAGAGTGGTGCATCCACACACATGAAGAACATGGTGGTTTGGGGGATCCTTTCTCCTAGTATGTAATGGGACTTGCGACATGTGATTTGGGGCAGAGATGGCCACAGGAGAGAAGTCTGGGGTCCTCAGAGTGTTTTGCAGGGTCTGCTGCCAATCACAAGACTTCTCTTTCATCAACATTGAATCCTCAGGTCTCCAGAATTTAGATTTTCTAGCCAGGTGTGGTGGCAAATGCTTGTAATCCCCGTACTTGGGAGGCTGAGACAGGAAGATCACGGGTTTGTGGCCAATCTCAGCTAGGTCCTCCGCAACTTGAGATCTTGTTTCAAAATAAAGAATAAACAAGCCAGGCGTGGTGGCGCACGCTTGTAATCCCAGTACTTGGGAGGCTGAGACAAGAGAAGCGCACAGGTTCGAAGCCAGCCTCAGCTACTTAGTGAGGCTCTCAGCAACTTAGTGAGACCCTGTTTCCAAATAAAGTATAAAATAGGTCTGGGAGTGTACTCCAGAGGTAGAAAAGCCCCTGAGTTCCACCCCCAGTACCACGAAAAAAATGAATAAAGAAAGAATAAAAAAAATAGAGTTGGGGGTATAGTTCGAAGATAAAATGCCCCTGGGTTCAATCCCCAGTATTGAAGAAAAAAAAAGAATTTAGACTTTCTGCCAAACTGATTTTATACCCTCTCCCCCCCCCTTCCCACACCCCCACACCCCTGGCAAAGATGACTCCCTCTGCTCCTACGAGTTCAACTTGTTTAGATTCTGCATGGAAGACAGGCCATGTGGTTCTTGTCTTCCTGTGCCTGGTTTATCTTCCGTGTCCGTTCATATTGTCACAAATGACAGAATTTCCTTCTCCTTAAGGCTGCACAGTACTCTGCTGTATATACCACACTTCAGATTGCACACCCATCCTCAGGTTGCTTCTGTGCCTGGGCTATTGTGATTAATGTGCAACATGTGGGAAACGCTGGACTGTGACCTTCAAGGTGCTAAGACTACGTCCTAAGCATGTTCAACACACACGTACACACACACAAACAGAAGTAGTTATGTGGAGTGATGGGTATGTTAAGTACCTTTTAATTATCTTGATGGTGACAGTCATTCACACAGTATCAAAACATCACATTTCATACTTTGAATATATGCCACTTTTATCAATTATACCCCAACAAAGCTACAGGGAAAAAAAAGCTATCAATCAACTAACCAATCAATAAAGACTGAATCCAGCCAGGCCTGGTACTGTTATTCCAATACTTGGGAGGTAGAGACAGGAGGATCACAGGTTCAAGGCCAGCCTCAGCACCTGAGCAAAACCCTCTGCGACTTAGCCAGGCCCTGTTTCAAAATAAAAAGGGCTGGAGGTGTAGCTCAGGGATAGAACACACCTGCCTTCAACTGAGTACCACCAAATAAAAAGAGATTGAATCTAGGATCTCTCCTCTGTGTACAGAAACTCTCATACATGAATAATTGAGTATTTACCATTCCCCTGGGAAACGCACGGCGAATAAAGGAGATCATCAGAGTCGATCTCGATTTTTATCTTCAAGCATAAAAATTTTAATGTATACATTATAATAAAGAAAACAGTAAGGGAAGCTCAATTTGAAATTCAAATCCTGACCTAACATATTTATCTAAGATACAAATGTGTACAGACAGAATTCCCGTGGAACAGAGGTCAACATCTATACTGCAGGGTTGGGGCATCCGCTAGCCCAGGGGTCACCAAGTGGTGGACATGTGTCTCCCTGTCCATCCCGGTCCAACCACGTGGATGATGCTGACTGGCTCTGGCTAACATCAGTGGTTTTGGATGGACATGGGATATTATCATACTTGGTTTAAAAACCTGACTACCCGCAGGGCGTGGTGGCCCATGCTTGTAATCCCCACGCTTGGGAGGCGGAGACAGGAGGATCGTGCAGGTTCGAAGCCAGCCACACTGGCTTAAGAGACCCTGTTTCCAAATAAAAATATAAAATAGGTCTGGGAGTGTAGCTCAGAGATAGAAGGGTTTCCAGGAACCCTAGTACCACAAAAAAAAAAAAAAAAAAAAAAACTGAATTCCTACCTGGGCATGGTAGTATGCAACTATAATCCCAGTACTTGGAATACTAAGACAGGAAGATCAGAGGTTCGAGGCCAGCCTCAGCATCTTAGTGAGGCCCTCAGCAATGTAGCAAGACCCTGTTTCAAAATAAAATAGGGCTGAGAGTGTAGCTCAGAGGTAGAATATCCCTGGGTTCAGTCCCCAGCAAAAAAAAATAATAAATAAACAAACTTTAAATTATCCTGAGTGAAACACTAAATAGTCTTTTACTTAAGACCATACCCTCCCTGCTCAAAACACTTTTTATTGCATTACCAATTAGTTCCCTTCTGTCTTCTCCTCTTCAATCTCTTACACTAAAAGGTAGTGCTCTAAAAAAAATGGTGAGAAGCAGAAATAGGAATTGAGCAGACTTCTTCATAAACGGACCAGAGACCCAGAGGCCAGACTTCTAGAGCTCTGTTGGGGCTTTCTTCTATAACCTGACTTAAGCAGTGGGATCTCAACCATCACACAATAAAAGCAAATCAGTTCTGCCATCTGAAGTTTACTTCCTTATTAAAAATGAACACACAGGAGTGAGAGAGAGCCCCCTGGATCCTGCAACTTAAACGTCTCAGTTTGCTCCTGGCACAGTGCCCATGGCTATAATCCCAGCCCTTGGAGAATGAGACAGGAGGATTATAGGTTCAAGGCCGGCCCCAGCAACTTAGTGAAATTTTGCTTCTTAATTAAACTGAAATGGGGTACAGAGGTAGCTCTGGGATAGCATGCCCCGGGCTGAATTCCCAGCTTCACACGTACACACAGAAATCTCGGCTTCTTCCCCTTTGAAGTCAAGGCCTTACTTAAACCTCGGGCCCATTTCTTTTGGTGAATTTAGTGCTGATGGGAAAAAACCAGCATGGTGGCTCCGAAGAATTCCAGCCTCTATTTATTTATCTACCTAAGGGACATAGTTTGGATCTTGTACTGCCCTGGAACACTTGAATCATACCACTTGGACTAGCAGCCATCCAGAAGCTGAGAAAGAAAAATACGTATTCGAGCTAAACCGATCCCATTTTAAGAAGCCCATGAGTGCACCCAAGTTCAGGAAGGTTCTGGACACGCAAGCAGGACTGAAATAGACTGGTCATAATGTGGCAGGATCACTTTCACTTGGGGCTCTGCTCTGGTGGGACAGCTGCAGGACAGGCCATGGATCCCGATTCTTTGGGAATAAAGGACTCTGAATATAATGTCTTGTGGGAGAAGGCTTGTGCCACACAGCCCAAGATTTAAAGGGGGCATGAGACATTACCCTCAAATGGTAAGGTCTCAGGAGGCAGGTCCCAAACACATAACCAGAATAGCTCTATTAATCCTCATCTGAAACATTCATCCTTTGTCCAATAGATAAAATCTTTATTCCCCAATCTTTTTCTGAAGTAGGTTACAGATTGGCCTGCATAAAAATCAACAGTCCTCCCAGATACCATCACTGGAATTAACAAAATAAAATCCCAATGTACACGCTCTTGCCAAAAGCCAAAACTTCTCAGAAAATCAGAATTGAAGCTGGGCGTGGTGGCGCACACCTATAATCTCAGTACTTGGGAGGCTAAGACAGGAGAAGCGCATGTTCAAGCCCAGCCTCAGCAACTTAGAGAGGCCCTCAGAAACCCAATAAGACCCTGGTTCAAAATAAGAAATAAAATATGGGCAGAGGGCTGGAGATGCAGCTCAGAGGTAGAATGCCCCTAGATTCAATTCCTAGTACAAAAAAACAAAATCAGAATTGAAGGCAATGTGGCCCCATGAACTTGAAGTTTAAAGTCTTGTTATCTTCCAAGAAACTTTTATCATCAGCAAAATAAACTAGAAGTGTACATCTGTGGTTTGAGAAAGGATAAAAGCAGAAGAAAAGGTTCACAGTTTACTAATGAAAGGGGGAAAACAAGAACACCTCACCTCACGAATAATGACGAGAATTAAAAAAAAAAAAAAAAAACCTCCCCAAGAAGTGATTTAATCCCAAAGCTAAACAGACACACCTGGGGATGCAATTTCCCAGACTGGCAACTGGACAGCCAAGGGTGTGCTTGGTACATCAGAAAGTGTTTGAAGCAGGATATTGCTTAACTAACGTCAGAAACTAAAAGGCAAAGTCCCCTCTGTTGAAGGAAGAGACTGTCAAAATCCAGTTTTTATTCCTCCCTCCCATAAATCCAGGACCCATGGAAGTCTATGAAAACATAAAATAATGCCCAGGATCCCAGGGGGCCATGACCTGCATCATTTTTCTGTGCTGGTGTAGAAATCCAATTCTTCACGAGAATTTATTAGAAGACTCAAGACCTCTGTGGGAGAAAGGAAAACTCCTCTAGGTTCCCGTGCAACCTGATTTTCACAGGGCGCACACTGAACCTCCAGCCTGGAATACACAGCCGTCAAGGTCAGCCTTGGGAAGAAGGTCATCCCAGGTGAAGCGGTCCCCATGTCTTTGCAGGGTCCTCTTGCGGAGCCATGCCCAGCCCTGCAGCGGGAAGCCTATGATGTGCCCTCCTGTCTCCGGATTGGTATCCTTTGCACGTAACTTCTCCCCAGCTGGGAGTCACGGTGGGAATAGCTGGGGTGACATTTTCCAGAGCCTCACAAATGTGAAGTGCCCCTCCTGGACGGACCTCTCAAGGCTGGCTCCTTCATCTCCAGTCCCTGGGCTAGTGGGAGGCGCCATGGCTTACTTTGTGAGCCCTTGTGTGAGAAAGGTTTTTGCTGCCCTGCTGTCAGCTAAACTTATGGTCAATAACCTTTTTATTTCGTATAGCACACTTCAGCTGCATGGAGCCTTCAGGCACCATCCTAGAGGAATGATACCTTTTGTAAAAGAGGGAGAACAGTGATTCCCAGGCTTCTAGACTGTTCTGTTAGGACAGTGCTGCACACACAGCCGCTGTCATGGAAGCAAAAGGTACGGTATTCGGTGGCAAACCAAGTTCTAAAAATGTGCAAAGCCCAGCTCTGGGCATAATGCCAAGGTTCACAATTGAAGCCAAGGCTTCGCTTAGCAAGACAAGAATGATTATAAGCAGAGAAAGTTTGTCTTAGATACCCTTGACATGCCCTCTGCCTTTACTGTCTCTAAAGCATAAAGGGGAAAGAATACAGAAGGGAGGGAAGGCTCACAACGTGCATGGTGTCTTCTTTCGCATTTTAATTTGCAACTAGAGCCTGGAGAAGTTGCTTCTTCTCTCCAAGGCACAGAAGTCCCAAGATGAAATCAGGATTCCACCTATCTCCAGAGTTGAGAGCACATCAGATTTCTGGTGTTTAGCACAGAGCAAGGCTCCTAGGAACACAGCCACAACTGATACTTGCTAACAATGTTTGAGAAGACAAAATAAACAATGCCATAAGATTTGTTACAAATGCACCCACTTCTGTCAGCCCAATTCATTGAGGACCTTCAAGTTGAAGCTTTGTAACCATAAACAGTATCTCCCTCCCACTTTCCCAAAACACAAAAGATACTTGTGGTCCTTGGGTAGGTTAGTGATACGTAGCATCCAGTTTTATTTTTTATTTTTTTTTATTTTATTTTGGGGTGGTACTGGGGATGGAACCCTTCTACCTCCAGGCTACACTCCCAGACCTATTTTATATTTTTATTTGGAAACAGGGTCTCTTAAGCCAGCAAGCAGCAAGGCTGGCTTCAAACCTGCATGATTCTCCTGTCTCAGCCTCCCAAGCGTGGGGATTACAAGTGTGCGCCACCATGCCCGGCCATACTATTCAGTTTTAAAAATACAGCTAAACCAGCATTTGGGAGGCTGAGACAGGAGGGTCACAGTTCATGGCCAGCCTCAGCTACTTAGTGAGGCCCTTTGTAACTCAGAGAGACCCTGTTTCAAAATAAAGAATTAAAAATAACGCTAGGGGTGTATCTCAAACGTAGAATTCCCCTGGGTTCCATCCCCAGTATCTCACACACACACACACACACACACACACACACACACACACACACACACACATAGCCAGTCATCACACCTATAATCCCAGTACTTGGGAGGCTGACATACAAGGATCACAGATTCACAGTAACTTAGTGAGATAACTTCAGTAGCTTAATGAGGCTCTCCACAACCTAATGAGACCCTTTTCCAAAAATAAAATAATAAAATAGGAATGGGTAGCTCAGAGGTAGAATGCCCTGAGTTCAGCCCCCAGTACCACAAAAAAGTAATTAATTAATTAATTAATTAATTAAAAATATTTAAGAGAGCCAGGCATGGTAACACAGTCATCCCAATATTGGGAAGTCTTCAAGATTTTCTGCAGTTCAGCTAGACCCTGTTTCAAAAAAGTTTAGAAGGGCTGAGAATATAGCTCAAAGGTAGAATGCCACTGAGTTCAATCCCCAGTATAAAAAAAAAAAGAATAAAAATACATAAGAGAGGCTGAGCATGGTGGCACACACCTGTAATCCCAGTATTTGAGAGGCTGAGACTGGAGGATCTGAGAGGTTCCAGACCAGTATGCAGTAACTTAGCAAAAGCTTGTTTCAAAAATAAAAATACTAAAAAGGCTTGGGGGTGTGGCTCCATGGTAGAATACTTCTGGGTTCAATCCTCACTCCAAAAGAAAAGAAAAGAAAAGAAAAGAAAAGAAAAGAAAAGAAAAGAAAAACATAAGAGCAGGTGCAGCTCCTGTATGTAGACAAGAAGTTAAAGGGTCCCTTAGCTGGTGTATTATTTTGAACCCAAAGGATTTTCTATGGGGATCGTGTATACAGCAATTTCTCCCTGAAGTGCGCTTAAGCTGTGTGTTGATTTTCTTCCTTGGTCTGAAGCCTCCTTTCAGGAACACCCCTCTCTGTGAATCCAGATGTCTGTACAAAGGCGCAGAGAGAGACATGGGGTGGAGGAGGAACAGGCCAGCTCCCCGGCCCACGGCCCCTGCAGACAGGGCTCCCCTCCTGCTCCTGCAGCCGCCTGACTCGCCTCTTCTCCGGTGGCCGGCGCTGCCTTCCAAATGCAAAATGCCCAGGGCTCCTGCCTCCTGGTGGCTTCTGTAGAACATGCCAGGATTTTAAGGTGGCCTCCCTCACCCACTGCCACAGGAGAAGAGCAAGAAGCACATGTCACACAGAGCTCGTCTCCTTACACCATTAAGTTCACTCAGCAGAAGAACTGATCAGACTCTCTGGCCACCCGGACTCCCTGCCCACCGGTGACCCTGTTCTTTCAACTCTGGCTGGGTAGAGTCACTCAGGCTCCTCCCCAGCCTGCATCCCTTCCTGCACCCCAACCCAAGGCTGAGCACTTCCCCAGAGCCCACAGGCCCGGCCATCTCTGCGTGAGGCCTGCGTCCCTCCTCCCCACGGTCCAGCCCAGGGTGGCCCATCGCCCACCAAAGCCCCTGGGGCGGCTGCTCATGCCTCTTTATTTTATTTTTGTTTGCTTTTGTTGAGTTTATTTGTTTTATCTTTTGTTTTGCTTCATTGTGTTTTGGGACGGAGTCTCACGAGACTCCTGGGAGTATTGCCACATTGCTGAGGCTGACCCCAAACCTGCAATCCTCCTGCCTCAGCTTCCCAAATGCTGGGGTTCCAGGCACACCACGAGGCCCAGCTTCACCTCTACTTTTATCCCACCTCCTGCCAACTCTCTTCTCTTCTCTCTGAACTCTCATCCCTTTACCAAGAGCTGCAGCATCGAGAGCTTTGTGCTTTGAGGGCACCCTCTCTCTAGGGCAACCATCTTGGCCACGCAGGTCTGGAATTTAAAGGCCAAGCATCCAGAGGAAGGAAACCCAAGGGCTCAGTCTGGGCGGCTGCCGAGGATTTGAAGACCGGGTCTTGGAAGAGCACTTCCTGATACTGCTCTGTTTGGGGTCCAGATCCCCAGGGATTGGGGAATGGGATTTGGGGAATGCCCTGTGGTGAGCTGACTCCTAGGGCTGCATTCTCCCATCCCTCCAAGGGAATCCAGGAAGGAGCCACACAGTGGTGACGCTCACGCTGCAGCAGCTGTCCAGATGTTCCTGCGGCCGCCTGGTAGCTAACAGGGGTGGCTGATCCCAGACATCTGTCTACTGAGCTCATTTCCCAAGCCAGATCCACAGAGCTGATGCTTTAATTCAACCTCTCTGAAAACCTTCCTCCAGACCAGTAACCCTCCTGTCTGCTCTGCATAAATATTAGGTGAATCCTCCCTCTACAGAAATATTAGATGAAGACTTTTCCAAACATAAATGGGTACAATTCAACACAAGCATGAAACTCTCGTTTAACTGGTTCACTTTAATACAAAATTGCTGGATTTTGCTAAACTTGTGGCAATGTTGCATGTGCCGTCCATATGATGTGGTAGCTCTCAGACCCCTCAGTTTCACAATGACCTTCTTTTTCAAAACTGAGCCCCCTATTTTTGGAATACTTGGCCATGAGAAATGGTCTCTCTGAAGCCAGCCATGGTGGCACACACTTGTAATCCCTGTACTTGGGAGGCTGAGACAGGAAGAACTGCAGGTTTGAGAACAGCCTCAGCCACTTAATGAGACCTCAGCAACTTAGAGGGACCCTATTTTAAAATAAAAAGTAAAATATAATAAAATGTGGATGAGAGTGTAGATCAGAGGTAGAATGAATTCCTCTAGTACTGGGGGAAGAAGAAGAGGAAGAGGAAGAGGAAGAGGAGGAGGAAGAAGAAGAAGGAGGAGGAGGAGGAGGAGGAAGAGGAGGGAGAGGAGGAAGAAGAAAGAAGGAAGGAAGGAAGGAAGGAAGGAAGGAGTAAGTTAGTCAACGATCTTTCCCTGAACTTTCTACAACTGAATTTTTCATATTTGAAAATCAAATCACAGATTGTGCTTTGCTTAGAGATCAGAGAGGACAGCCAGCCATGTAGAGCCAAGGGTACAGAAAGCTTCAGACCACGCAGACTGCACTAAATGTGCCTAACAAAGTCTGGTGCTTCCAGAGCCAACTCTTACTGCTATTGCTGCTGTAACAACCTGCCACAGTTAGAATGGTTTAAAACTCTGCAAATGTATGATGCTGTTCTGGAGAACAGACGTCTAAAAGGGGTCTTCAGGAATGGGTTTCTCCTGGAAACTCTAGGGCAGATCGCTGAGCCTCTACAGAAGCAGCCTCTTCCTCCTCCTCCCTCCTCCTCCTCCCTCCTCCTCCTCCTCCTCCTCCTCCTCCTTCTTCTTCTTCTTCTTCTTTTCTCTCTCTCTCTCTCTCTCTCTCTCTCTCTCTCTCTCTCTCTCTCTCTCTCTGTCTCCTCAATATAGTGACCCTTGTAGTTATACTGAGTCTCCTCAGATAATCCAGGTCAATACCCCCATCTCAGGACCTCTGATTCAATCCCATCTGCAAAGTCCCTCTTGCTATGTCAGGTAACATATTCATACGTTTTGGAGATGAGAACGTGAACATCTCTGGGGTCAACGCTCCGTCTATCACACCAACCTTATAAACTCTTCTCTGTAGACAGTCCAGCTAGGCAGGGGGCCAGGGGAGCCTCTCCGTGGGTCAGGGCTTTTTTTAATCTCAAATCAAGGGATCCAGCTTCAAGGGTTCAGCTTATTACTTGAGAATAGAAAAAGGCTTTTTCTGTTATGATGGAAGTTCAGGAAAGAAAGGGTTATTTTGGTTCTAGAAGTAATAATAATAATAATATAAAAACTCAACTACGGTCCAAGAAAACGCTGTCTTCTGGAATGCTATCTGTTGCTTCTTCCAAATGTAACATATTATGAGTCACAGTTTGTGTCCTTCCTATGACAGCTTGATCCAAACATCTGAGGACCCAGGGAAAGTACTACTTACCATAAAAACGGGGCTGTAAAGAATGAACTTAGTGGGTAGACCCTGTTTCAAAATAAAAAAATGCAATAGGGCTAGAGGTGTAGCTCAGGGGCAGAATGCCCTTGGATTCAATCCCAGTACCACAAAAAAATTAAAAATAAAAACAAAAACCAGAGCATATGGTAAGATACAGCAAGTTGAACTGCCCTGTGTGCAGTTTCTAACAAGATCTACAAACGCCATTTTCTGCTTATTGACATCTCTGTGGGCTGAAAAGAAGAAATGTGTCTTGGTACAGCTGGTATTAGAAATAAATCTACCTCCACAAATGGTACTTGACGAGCGTGAGTCATGACTCATTATACTTCTTACATTTTGCATCTCCACTTAAACAAAAACATTTACATCTTTAATCCTGACTTTGCTAGACTATAAAATCAGATGATTCATAACTGGTAGGTAACCAGGTTAGCAAGAGAGAGGGGGGGGGGAAGGGAAGGGAAGAAAGAAGCAACCACAAATAAACATGAAATGAGAGATGTAATGTGTCTTAAACATGGAACTAAAAACCTAGAAATAGGACAAAATGTAACGGGGGCTGCAGACGCCCACAAACTCTAAGCCCAAGGAATTAGCTAGGCACCAGGCTCTTGGCCCTGGTACAGCAGCAGCTAGTCCAGGAATGAAGCAAAGTTCAGTAACTCAAACCCCTCCCTAAAGCAGTTGCTCCTACAGGGAATCAGCTCTCACCCCAAGTGCAAGGACGTTCCCTATCCACCCATTTTCTTTTTTGCTTTCTATTTTTACTGGTGTGTTGTAATCACACATCCTGACGCTCAGGGTGACAGAGGCACAGGTGCACACAGTACTCGCTGAGCCCTCCCCCAGGTCCCATCCCACTCCCTCCTCCCCGCCACCTTCCTGTGCCGGACACTGTGACTGGCATTGATAAATCTGCGTATGTCCATCACGTCCACTGATGTCCTTCCCTCTTCGAGTCTTTCTCCCCACTCCTGCCTTCTCCAGTTAGGTCCCCTCCTTCACACCACTAACGTTTCTCCTCCTTTGTCTGACGTCCTTCCTGCGTACCAGTTTCTCCCCAGCTTCCACATATGAGAAAAACCATCCAGCCTTTCGATTTTGCAACTGGCTAATCTCACTTAGCATAATATTCTCCAGTTCCAACCATTTCCCTGCAAATGGCCACAATTTTGTTCTTTTTTATGGCTGGGTAGAATTCCATGGTGTGTAGATCCCATGATTTTGTAATCCATTTCACAATTGCTGGACACCATGGGCAAGCTGATAATCCTTTTTCTCTAGGTCAGTGGCCATGAAAATATTCTCTGAAGTATGAAAGGAAGAACTGAAAAGATGCCACAAGCCATGGCATTTAGAGTCACAGGCATGGACATACGTGTAGACATTCATACTCTCCCATGGCTAGAGTTCACTTGTCTGTGGTTATCAGCTCCATCTGATGACAAAGCTATTGAGCAACATGATTTTATCTCTGCTGCAGAATGGAGATCCTGTATCTTTACATATCTAAACTGTCCCACTTCCATTCGAAAGCCCAGATTTTCCTTGCACCACAAAGTCAGACCACAGAGTCCCACTCGGTAGCCCTGGCGCCTGTGTAGAGCCTGAGCCTGGCCTACACAGCACACCCAAGTTCCCCCCATGAGCCATCCCTTCCCTTTCCAACATAGCACAATAGGTAGATGAAGACAGCGGTCTGGCATGAATAAAGAGATGAACTCAGTACATAAAAGAGACCAAAGATTTAACTGCTAAGAGGAAAGACCCAAATTCATATGCTGAAGCTCTAATGCCTAGTACCTCAGCATATAACTGTAGTTTAAGATTATTAAGTATAGAATGTCCCCTGAAAAGACCATAAATTGGTGATCAGAGTTGATATAATTGTATTGTGAGGATCGTAACCTCATTGGTAGACAAATCCATCGTAATGTAATGGATTTGCTGGGTGGTAACCTAGGCTGATGGAGTGTGGCTGGGGAAGGTGGGTTTCTGGTGGTCCAGCTTTGGGGATTCTTTGTGTCTCAGAGTTGCTTGCTTGCAGGCTCTCTGTCTTCCAGCCTCCTGGTGTAAGACTGAGCCTCACTCTCTTCCTCTTTTTGCTCTTAACTCCCAAACCCCAGCCTCACATGGAATGAACCCAGAATCTCCAAGAAACTGTGAGCAAATAAATCCTCCTTCCTCTAAGATGTGTGTTCAGGTCCTTTGGATTATAATGAAAAATGTTGGCTGAGACAAAAACAGTGTCATAAAAGGGTGATCAAATTGAAATGAGATCACTAGGCCAGCCCCCAACCCAATCTGACTGCTGTGAAGAAATCAGGACACAGACCACACACACACACACACACACACACACACACACACACACACAGAAGACCCTGTAAATCTGGCAGGGAGGCCACAGAGGAACCAACTTTGGTGACATCTCAGGCTTCAGCCTACAGAGCCATGATAGAGCAAGTTTCTGTTGCTGAAGCTGCCCCAATAACACTCTTGCTATAGCAGACCCAGCAAGCTGATACGGGTAGGAGCAGAGCAAGCCTCGGGTTACCATGCCAGAACCAGGGGCCTCGGTAACCTTCCACGTATGCACAGCCCTCTTTCCCTCCAAGACTCAGGAACCCAGGACCCTCACACTGTCCCCCAGCTAAAACCAAGTAATGGACCATCTCACCCCCAAAGCTCCTGGTTCTTGAATTTGGGAAAGCAATCTGATTAAACACATACAGGATTGCACTATTCCAAAATCACAGCTGTGGAACGCCCTGTGGCTTCAGTCTATTTCTCTTTTTCATCGTCGCCCTTCTCCCTGCAGCCCTCAGGAACAGAAGAAGTACAATTAACACTTATTGAGAAAGTTGAGGATTTTTCTCTGATGAAACTGTTTTGTTTTTATGCAAAGGGAAGGGACTTGGAGAGGTTAAAGAAACTTCTCCAGTGGTTCCAAAAATCAATACCAGTATTTCTTATGCCAAAACTCATTTTTTTCCACCAAATCAATTTCTTCCCCATAGCTGAGATGGCCAAATTCTTATAGAATATTTTGATTAGGAAAAAAAAAGTCACTGTAAAAAATATCTTAATCCCTCCAGGGATTTGAATTGATATTAATGAGATGCTCTCTACCATGTAAGACTATACAGAAACTAAATTACAAACCATTGAACTTCGAGTTCCACAAATTATGCTAAAAACGAACAAAAATGGCGATATCACCCCTGAGTAGTTTAGTTTCTGGAAGATAACTCAATGAAACATCTACCTTCAAGATACGGAGTAAGGCACAGAAACGGGAAATGTGAATCCCAGGCTTTCCTAACAAGGGTCACTACTGGGAGATCTTGACACGACTATTGGAGTTCTCTGGGGCCAGTACTGGTTCTTCAGGCAGGATTATTTTATGTTATCTTCAGCTTCTATTGAGCCCTAAATCAGCTCCTAATTTAATTTCCTTTCTAGAAGCCTGATTAGAAACCAGCATGTTCAGGAGATGCTTGGTCAAAAATGAAGCGCTATCCCCAAAGCAGGAAAACTAGAAGCCATGAAGGCACCGATGCAAGACCAGCCCCTGGGCAAATCGGGGAAGGACGTGAGAGTCTGAACTACCCATCCTCTGTCTTTTTATTTGCTACCAAAGTGCTTGTTCTGCCCATGAATAAAAACCTTTACAAGCATAATGTTCACCATTAGCTGCATAGACTTAGCCACCTTGCTGCCTGCAAAAATTACGCGCCTCGTTAAACACGCTGGGCTTTCTCACAAGTGCCATTCAGTTTCTACAGAACCCTCAGCTCACGGGGTCTCGGCACCCACAGCTTTTTGCTTATGTAGCCTGAATATCTTCTCAGCTGCTTTATAAATTAAAGAGAACAGTAGAAGCCAGGAGGAATGAGCAGAAGGAGGGGTGAAAGGAGGGGAGCCAGCTTTAAGAGAGGAAGTTTTGGAAACGCTGAATTTGGGGCATCCAGGTGAGGAGGAGATGAGGCGCTGGGTTGTGTTTCCTGCTGAACCGGTGGCGTGGCTGTGAATGGGATGTTCCAGGGAGAGAATGTGTGGGTGGGCGGGGGAGGCAGGACGGGGGACCAGTTATTCACACACGGGCAGCGGAAAGCCTGAGAAGCTGAAAGAGAAGAGATACAAGCAATGAATCACTCTACCACTCTTCGGAGCCATGATCTCCAACATGGCAGATACTCACCAGCTGGCTGCCGCGTGCTTGACACAGGGCTGGTCCAGGCCAACAGGTGCTGAGCACAAACGCACACTGGATTTTGCAGCCTAAACAGACAAGACTACCACATCTTCTAGAGAAGTCCAATTGCTAATCTTTCAGAGAGCCATCTTGAAGAGTGGTGGGTGGACCACACAGGAGGTGGTGAGTCAGTAAACCATCACTATATCTAGAATGCTTGGCAGGAAATGAGAAGCAGGGTGAGGGGCATTTTGTTTTGTGGTTCATGATAGGAAAGACCTGTATGTGTTTATACACAATATTCCAGACTCTGTTCTGTGTGTGTGTGTGTGTGTGTGTGTGTGTGTGTGTGTGTGTGTGTAGTACTGGAGTACTGGGGACTGCCTTATTTTTTATTCTTTATTTTGAAATAGGGTCTCACTGAGTTGCAATGGGTCTCACTAAGTAGCTGAGGCTGTCTGCAAACCATGATTCTCCTGTCTCGGCCTCCCAAATGCTGGGATTATTTTTGTTGTTATTGTTTTGTTTTATTTTGAAGCAGGGTCTTACTACATTGCTAAAGGTCTTGCTAAATTGTTGAAGCTGGCCTCACATCTGCCATCCTCTTGTCTCAGCCTCCCAAGTACTGGGATTATAGGTGCACATCACCACATCCAGTGGTTTTTTTTTTTTTTCTGTATGTGTGTTTGTGTGTGCGCAGTACTAGGAGTTGAACTCAGAGCCTCGCACTTGCTAGGCAAGCACTCTACCACTGAGCTACACCCCCAGCCCTCCAACCGCCAGTAGACCCCGACATATTTTGCCTTCTTAATTTACCTTCTCACCCACACTGAGCCATCTGGGAGCAGCTCACACACCAACATACAGAGAGAAGAGGGGTGGTTTTGGAATGAAGGGCATTCTATAATCTATAGGAAAGGAGCATGGGCCTTCCATGCTTCCATCTTTGTCTTCAATCCTAGACAAGGTCAGGAGAAACGCTGGACGTGCCGAGAGACCGCTAGCTGGAGACCTGAGAATGAAATGTGCTGGGCCTCCGAGCACACACCAGCTCCCGGGATCCTAGGACTCGTCACGGGAGCTGGCTTCCCAATCGACTTTGTTCGAATGCAAATTCATTGGGAAATTTCTACTTGGTTACAAGATATTTTATTGCTAATTAACCTCAAAGAAAGCATGCCCCACACTGCCACTCAGCATTTTGGCTGCTCTTTCCTTCTGCTCTCCTTTCCCCAAATAAAATGAATTTCAAAAAGGGCAATTTGTAGATGGCTATCTGTAACTTCTGAAGGGCGACTCAAGGTTAAAATGGGCTCTGCTCCAAACCAGCCGCAGGGTCAGGCTGGAGATCTGGATGGACGACGGGTGATTTCCCCACTCACAGAACAGCAAGTGTGGAAAAAGCTTACAGAATGCAAGTGACCTGGCAGCTGGTTAACACCGAAGACAGCCAGGCGTGGTGGCGCACACTTGTAATCCCAGCATGTGGGAGGCTGAGATGGGAGGTTGCGGTTCAAGGACAGCCTCAGCTAATACTGAGTGAGGCCCTTTGCAACTCAGTGAGACCCTGTTTCAAAATGAAGAATAAAAAATAGGGCTGGAACTGGGCATGGTGGCACACGCTTGTAATCCTCGCGCTTGGGAAGCGGAGACAGGAGGATCGCGCAGGATCGAAGCCAGTTGCGCTGGCTTAAGAGACCCTGTTTCCAAATTTAAAAAGCATAAAAAATAGGTCTGGGAGTGTAGCCCAGAGGTAGAAGGGTTTCCAGGAACCCCAGAACCACCAAGAAAAAAAAATAGGGCTGGAGGTGTAGCTCAGAGGTAGAATGTCCCTGGGTTCCATCCCCAATACCACAAAAAAAAAAAGAAAGAAAGAAAAGAAAAAACACTGAAGACATAATTTCACACAAAGAGCAGACATTCTTCAATCTTTTCATGAGTTCTTTTGGAGAAAGGAGATGGAAGAATTCGTGTCACTTAACAGTGCAGATGTGACGCGCATATGCACTTCACATATAAATTGCGTAACTGGTAAACTTCCCCGATTGAGCTCCTCAAATAAAGAGTTGTACTCATAGCAAATCCTATTTAACAGGCTTTGCCTAGAGAAGAAACTCACAGAGACCAACAAGCCCTCGGCCCACACGCATCTGCTGCTACAAGCACTTGGGGGTTAACCTTATGCTACTGAGAACTTGGAAACACTACCGGATTGCAAGATGGGGAGCCGTAAGCATCAGTTCTTTATAAAAAAAAAAAAAAAACAAGAGCCAGTTCTTTCTCTGGTATAGTATCTGTATATTTTTTCTTAATTGGAGGAGCATAATACAGAGGCTTTAATTCCACTAAGATAATGGGGGTAAAGCAAGAAAGCAGAACCAACAAATTAACACCAAGGTGCATTAATGGTAACGATTTCCATACTTCATTTCCAGACCACTAGAAATATTTAGCAGCTTAGCTCATTGGAATGGCTTCCGTAAACGCCCTCAGCCTGCAGGTCTGACGGAGCAGCAGTTGACAGGCCTTAGCACAGGCCTTGGGTCTTGGCTCCACGTGACAACTGTGTGGTTTCAACTCCCTTTGCCTTGGTTAAAAGGAAGACAATGACAGTAGGTTCCTACAGTGCTACGGCTTCGAAGAGTGTCCCCCAAAGGTCGACGGGCTGAAGACGACTTAGTCCCCATGGTGGTGCTATTGGGAGGTAGTGGAGCCTTTAAGAGGCGGGGCCTATTGGGAGGCTTTTAGGTCACTGGAAATGTACCCTTGTAGGGAATTATGGGACACCAGCCCCTGGCTATTTTTTTTCTTCCCAGCAATGGGGTGAGCAGTTCTCCTCCCCCATTCATCCCTACCATGATTGGCTGCCTGGCCATGGGCCCAGAGCAACAGAGCTGACTGATCATTTCCTAGAATGTCCAACACTGTGAACTGAAATAAACCTTTGCTCTTTCTAACTTGGTTATCTCAGGTATTTCATTACAGGTATGAATAGCTGGCTAACGTACAATCCTGTACATGAGTTAAAATATACAATTATATGATTACAGGCTTGTCTCTGGCCTTGACTACTTTTGCTACCAGTAGTCAATCCATATTATAGATAGATCTGTCTACCTAACATCAAATTTGTCTGCCCAGTGCAGGGGCCCAGCCAAAGCAGGAGCCCCATTTGTATTCTTAACACCAACCAATTTAATAAAGGTTCCTTTTTTTTTTTTTTTGATGGTGCTGGAGACTGAACACAGGATTGTTCTACCTCCTAAATACACCCTGAACCTGATTTTTTATTTTAGTTTAAAACAGTTACCCTAAATTGCGGAGGCTGGCTTTGAACCTGCAACTCTCCTGTCTCAGCCTTCCGAGTACTGGGATTACAAGCATTTGCCACCATATCCAACTGAACAAAGGTTCTTAAACAGACAATCCATGCCAGGATAAAATCCATATTCCTTTAAACAGCATTCAGGATTAGCCTTTACATTTTTATAAAGATTCTCTTTGTAAATTCTCTACCGTCGGTCCCAAAATGTCTATTCCAGTGTGTAAGGGGGTGAGGGTTGAAATGGATGAGCCACCAGGTACATGTGTCACATCTGCCCGCTGCACCTGCGCTACTAATTGGTGAGTATTTTTATAGTAAAATGTTCTGACGTGCACTGAAAGAAGAAGCCAAAATGCCTAATTTTTTTTAAGATCAAGCACAAGTCTCCAAATGCATTCTGTGCTGCAGTGAGATGCTTGAAAACTGACACTCCAGGAAGCCTCCGGTCTTCCTGCCAGCTGGCACACCAATAAAAATCCCTAGGAGCCCCAGCTCCCGGTGCCACCTGACCACAGCTCACACCGCCTCACCTCTACACCCTTGCTAGAAGTATTTCCCTCCTCTGTCTCCCCTTCATCCCCTCTGTTCGTCCACTGAAGGCCAAGAAGCCCACCCTGGCTGTCTACACGCCAACTGGCTTCATAGGCTGCACAATTTCCCAGCATGGACCACACCCTGCACACCACCACTGGGGAGTCAGATCTCACTCTCGCCCTCTCTGCTCCTGTATCCTACGATATCTCTCTGCAAGGGCAGGGATTCTGCTTCCACTGTTCCCAAGTAAGAAAACAGTGACTGCTGTAGACTCATGGATGAACAGACTGCTGCTCCCATCAGCATGGAAGAGAAAATCAACACAGAAGAGAGAAGTAAACCGTTAAACACAGCCCAGGATGTCGCATCATCTCCCAGTGGCTCAGCTGAACCAGGTGATGAGTTCAGAATAATGGGATGAGTTGATATTAATGAGTTTACCTTAGTGTAAGTTATTGTGCTTCTATTACTCGTGACTTACGTTATTAATGAGTTTATATTGTTAGTGAGGTTATAAGAACGTAATGAGCAATAGAAAACAATTAGAAATTTAGGGTAAAAAGAATAAAGGGAAATACCTATTAACATCAATGTCACAGCCTACACAGGTGCCATTTCAAATGTGAAGATTTTAAGAAAAACTTTCTAACAAGATGCAGTGGTTATGGGAGGGAACTGAGTATGATGGTGAAAATCATAAACCAAAACATATTCCTTGAGAAATGGCCCAATAAAAGTAATCTGAAGGAAATAACCTTGCAAACAAAACAGCACAAAAAAGATGTCCACACTCTTGCCTGATATTACACGGGGGGGGAAAAATAGGCTTTGTCAAAATATGAAAGGCAATTGTCCACCCCGATAACTCAGTAGTTCATTTGGGTTAGTGAGAGGCTGATAAAAGGAAACGTTATCAGGCATTTTCCTTGGGAAATATTTCTCTGTTGAGTTAAATGTTACATAAACATTCCTGATTCCTATGCGCTACTTTTAGTCATCTGGATGACAAACATTAATAATTAAGTCCAGAACCAAAGTCCTCTCTGTACCCACCGTGCACGCTATAAATGTCCAACTTGCTACGCCTCTTTTGAAGTGAATTACTTATCCTAGCTATAAATAATATGAAGAATTATAAAATCCCTACAGAAGTCCATTTATGGACCAGAATTCATATTTTTAAGTTGCCCCTTTCAAATCATACCCTTTAACTTCTATTGCCAGGCTTCTGAGTGGCTCACATCCACATTTCTTTCTGTCTTATCCTCAAAAATGCAGCCATATTATCAATAAAAAATATGACAGGGATGAGCTACGACTACGGCATTGCTTTTTTCTGGGACCTGGAACGCATTCACCACCACTCTTCCAAGTGATTTAGGAAGAGCAGACTTTAACTACAATTTTAAACAATTAGAGATCATAATGTTCTGAAGAGCTATTTTCCCATCCATCCTTTGGCTTTTCTTACTTTGAGCATCTCTTTACTGAAAAAGGGAGTCCTCCTGGATTCGCTGTGATTGTGCCAAACATTAAGAGACACGGCAGGTTTTGCCCCGGCATAATACTTCTGCTGAATGTGTTTTTCCCCTTTCACTTGCTCGCCTAGAAGCAGGCTGGAAGGAAATGTCATGGTAGAGAAGCGTTAAAGGACACACAGTACGAGGTGATCCAAAAATAGTTCCAGAAGTTTATTTTATTCCTCAAAAGTCAGACAATCAAAGTCGGTGACATCACTTTAGGCTCCAAGTAAAAATGAAGTGTGATGAACAAGAATTCATTTACACATTTGTTCGGATCTTAACGGAGGAAGGACTAACTTAAGGAGATTCCCGTCCCCAAAACCAAAGCAAATGGGATAATAAAAAGAGATACAAGGCAGATGAGACTGAATTAAGCAATGAGATGCTTCTTTTAAGGTTCTTAAGAAGAGAGAGCATCCATCCACCAGTGGGAACATGAAGCTGGAGACTAAAACAGAGAATGTGCTGATGCCAATGGATGGACACACTGACAAGGGACGGATGGACACCACCACGGTGTCGCTGTCACAATGCAAGTTTCAAGGGCATATATGGAGCTTAGCAAGGTCAACTGTTCTTGAGCCACATTGGAGGTTCATGACCTATAAAACTAATATTTTTGCCAAGCCATAAGTTGATAAGGGAGACTCCAGCCAGTGGCCCAGTCTCTACAGGCTATACTACTATATATATATTTATTTTCAAGAAGTATTTTAAAAGGGGCAAAGAGATCTAAAGGTGTAGTTCAGCAATAAGGCACATGCTTAGGCCACAGTGAGCGAGAGATGATGTTGAAGGGGAAAAAAAGACAAGCTAAGAGGCAATGTTTGCAAACCATGGATCTGATAAAGGACTCACGTGTAAAACTGATAGAAAATTTTCAAAACTAAAAAATAAAAGGGGAAAAAACAGCCCAATTATAAACTGGGCAGAAGATATGAAGAGACATTTAATTGGAAAGAAGTGTAAGATGGTAAATAAACACATGAAAAGTTGGTTAGCCTTAGTAACCATGAGGGGAAGTGCAAATTAATACCATGACGAGATATCACTACGCACCCAGCAGAGCAGCTAAAATATTTTTTGTGTGTGAACTTTTGTTTGTGCATTATAGTCTCACATCATAAGAGAAGGTTTATTTGCTCACAGTATTTTGTGATGTTATTGTTGTTGTTGTTGTTGCTGCTGCTGTGTTGGAGATCCTGTTGACATGACATCCATGCACATGCTCTTGTTGCCCCCTCCCCATTTCCCTCCCTCCCTATACAGAATACCCAGATTGACACTGGTATGTATTCACATGTGTACACACAGTCTATGGTAGTATTTCTATTAATGAACCTAAGTCTTCCTCCACCCCTACCCTTATTAAAATTTTTAAATAGTGATAATTCCAAGCCAGGCGTGGTGGCGCACTCTTGTAATCCCAGCATTTGGGAGGCTGAGACAGGAGGATTGCAGTTTGCAGCCAGCCCTCTGTAACTCAGTGAGCCCTGTTTCAAATATAAAGAATAAAAAATAGGACTGTGGGTATAGCTCAGAGGAAGAATGCCCCTGCACTCCATCCCCAGTACCGCAAAAAATAAATAAATAAGTAAGTAAATAAACAGTGACCATTCCAAATGGTGGTGAGGATGGAGAGAAACTGGAGGTTTTAGACACTGCTGGTGGTAATGGTAATGGCACAGCCACTCTGGAAAATGGTTCTCCCATTTCTTTAGAAACCCAAGCTGGGCGTGGTGGTGCAGGCTTGTAATCCCAGCATTTGGGAGGCTGAGACAGGAGAATCATGGTTTGCAGACACCCTCAGCTACTTAGTGAGGCCCTTTGCAACTTAGTGAGATCCTGTTTCAAATAAAGAATAAAAATAGGGCTGAGGGTGCAGCTCTGAGGTAGAATGCCCTTGGGTTCCATCTCCAGTACCGAAAAGGAAAAAAAAGAAAGAAACTACCTTAGTCTACATCCTCACTGCTATAATCCAAAACAGCCAACCATACAACACATGGGAAGAAAGGTTTATTTGCTCACAGTATTTTTTTTTTTTGATGTTTTGTTGCTGTTGTGGAGATTTGGGGTCTAGTCCATGTGAGGCTGGTGTCTCCAGATCTCCAAGCATGAAGTTGGGATTCAGAGAAATGGAGAGAGCAAGCCTCTGTTCTCACAACACGGAGATTGGAAGCAAGAGAAAGCAAAAGAGTAAGGAGATTCACAGACAAAATTACAGCCCCTGAGGTCACACCTCAGGGACTCACTCTCTCCAGCCACACTCCACCTACCTAGGTAACTACCCAGTAAGTCTGTTACAATGGATTCACACACTGATGAGATTATAACCCTCGTGATTTAGTTATATCAACTCTGAACACGAATACATGAGCTTTTCAGGGTCTAACCATAACAGAAACGAAACATATACTTAGTGTACAGTCTACCAAACATATTCCTGGGCATTTTCTCCAGAAAAGTAAAAGCAAATTTCTGTATAAATGCCTATATAAGATTATTCACAGCAGTGTTTAATTGCATCAGTCAAAAGGTGAAAGCAATCAAAATGTCCTTCTAAATGAGGCAAACAGCTAAACAAAATGTGCTATATCCAGTGCCCTGAAAAGAGCATTTTTCTAAGCAAAAAGTGCCAACCTCAAAGGTCACATCTTGTTATCATTCCATCTTTGATAACATTCTCAAATGACAAAATTATAGAGAAGGGGAACAGGTCAGTGGCCAGGGATTAGGAACAGTGGTGAGAAGGACAGTGTGTCCAGAAGGGATGGCCATACAAGGGGATCTCTGTGGGGATGCGACAATCCTGTGTTCTGACTGCGTGAGCAAGTATATGATTCTACGGGTGATAAAGTGACAGGAAAGAGTCCACGTGTTTTATTACAAAGCCCATGTTCAGCTTCTAATATTGTACTACATTTTGCAAGAAGCGCCAACAGGGAGGGAAACAGATTGGGTAGCGTGAAGTTCCTAGAACTCCAGGATTACTGCAACCTAAAAAGTCTCTTGAAACCAGTTAAAAGAAACATGAAGCGCCATTTTTGTGTACTACCAAAAGTTAGCTTCTAGTAGCAGATCTGGCTCCTGGTTAAGATGGAGAAGTTGGCACTGAACTAACCTTCCCTTTGGGTACAACTGTAAAACTAGCCCTTGCTCCGTGTTTTGGTGGGAACAGGAACTGACACACCCACTTGGGAAAACTGTTTAGGAAGCTGAGTAGACATGAATATACAGCTGAATACTCAGCTGTATATACATGCTGAATATGTAGCAATTCTACATATGGGTATATAACCAACAGAAATGGACACATATCTGTACTTGGTGTTCTTTTAAATATCTAACTTAAATATTTGAGGTCATTAATACCATCTTACATGTTACTAATGAAAACTAGAAACATCCCAATGGCTATCAACACAACAGATGAATAAATGGTAGCACAGAGAACTAACAAACAATGAGCTGCTGCTAGACCCAACAACAGAGACGCATCTCACAGACATAAAAGCAAAGCCATCTAGACACGGAAAAGCACACGTGGTATTATTGCATCTACATAAAGTACAAAAACATGGAACCTGTCTATCTGTCCAGAACTCAGCATTCTGGTTACCTTTGGAAAGGGGGGTAATGACCCCAAAGGAGTGTGAGGGAGGCGCCTAGGAGCTGGGAACACTTCAAGTGTGTACCTGAGTGGTTAGTTACACGACATGTCCACACTGCAAAACTTCAAGCTTGCAATGGAAGATGTGTACACTTTATCATAGGTGTGTTATATATTACACGTCAATAAACTTTTTCTAATTACTTAAGAAAGATTTCATAGGTGAAAACTGTCCAGAAACTGCAAACAAACTAGCCTTCAGAGTAGTTTCTTGTGGGCAGAACTATGTCTAATATGTTTCATTATGGCTATGGAGTCAAGTACAATGCTCTGCACATAGAATTTAAAAGGGCCAAGAACAAGCTGGCCATGGTGGTACATGCCTGTAATTCCAGTTACTAGGGAGGTTGAGGCAGGAGGATTTCAAGTTTAAGGCCAGCCTGGGTAACTTAACAGGTCCCTGTCTCAAAAAATATATGTCAAAAGGGTTGGGGGGGTATAGTTCAGTGGTAAGGTGTTTGCCTACCATACACAAGGCTCTGGGTTCAATCCCCAATAGAGGAAGGAAGGAAGGAAGGAAGGAAGGAAGGAAGGAAGGAAGGAAGGAAGGAAGGAAGGAAAATTATGATAATGGTAGTAATAATAATAATAATGGTAGTAATAATAATAATTAATTTATATATAATTTAAAATTCTATGCATACAAATACAAGTGCTTTTATCCAACATTTGATCATCATCATTAATTTCCTCTTGGATAAAGTAGAAAAACGTGGGTCTGATTTGACATGGGCCCTGAGGAACTCTTACCTGGATGCCTTCAGGTTCTTTCCTTGGCTTCTTCCAGTTTAAAAGTTCCAGTAACTACCTGGAAACTCTTTTCAGATACAAATGAAGAAGAAAGCTTTAGGTAAAAACCCCAGCATCCCATATGCACCAGATATGCAGGAGATAGTAAAAATATCTTTGCTGAATGGCATGGTACCGTACATCAATAACCGGGGACTTACCAGTCCATACAGGAGCACCGTGCAGTGAGCACACCAACCCAAGACATGTTCAATCCAGTACTGGTAGCATGCATAATGACCTGGAGCCACCACAAAGCCAATCACATAGTCAAATAAAAATGATGCCTGAAAACGTGTTTACTAGCTCCCGCACAAAAACATAGCCTTGTCTTACAGTGATTTTCCCACCCCGTGAAAAATGCTATGCTCTCAAGTATTTCAGTTTATGGCCTCAAAGAATTTTATCAAAAACAGCAGTAACTTGTCCCTGCTCATGAAAATAGACTGAAATTATCTAACCTGAAAAAACATAGCATATTTACCCTCGATATCAGAGCCCTTTCTGGAAGTTGTGCTGCTGAGTTATGTGGTTCTTGACTCCCCAATGGAACCAAAAAAAAAAAAAAGCAAGCAAAAGAAGATGTCGTCTTAATATTCTCTTGTATGCAAAGATTTGTGAGTCTTTCTCCTTGATTTATTTCCCAGATTTGGTCTTGGTCAGATTTTTAGTTTTCTCCATGATTCATAGCACTGGACAGTAGTATCATCGATTGTTAGCAGAAGATTTTAACATCTATTTCTATATTCCAAAGAGTAGTCTCAGCGATCCTTACACGCCCCTCTTGCCGAAGTCTGGGAGTCAGTTTGTCCATCAGCGGCAGAAACAAGCAATCTCTGTTGTAGCACTACTGTGAGACTCATGACTGAGGAGACTATCCGTGCTAGACTCCACTGACATTCAGGGGCTTGTTCTACTTACACCCTTCCAGAGCAATATTATATTATTGTTTGTTAAAACATCTGGCATTTTTCTTGTTGTGAAATTCGCACATAAAATTCTGTCCTGTAGAAAATGCCCTGGGCGGGACCAAAACTAGAAATGAAATAGATGGGGTAGCGTAGCATCATTCTAGATGAACAAAGGTGGGTAGTTACCTTTCACCTTCTAGTTTGTGCCCAGTGTTACCTTGCTCCTCATCTCCCCTCCCCCAGTGTCCCACCCATAGTGATCATAAGCAGGTGGCAAGAAGGGATAGTCTCGGGGGTGGTGTGAAGAGGCCTCTGGATCATTTGGTCCAACCTTTCCTTCCTTCCCATTTGATGCTCAGAATAGTAATTGTGCAAACGTGATTCACTTTCTACAAAGAGGAGACCTAGCTATGTGGGATTGTTAAGCATGAGTCTGGACCCCTTCTTCCATCCATCCTGGCATGTGGAAATGTAGGGCCTTTGGCCTTCACACTGTGAGGGCCTCTGCGTGCCCACCAAAGTGCCAGC